>NC_085139.1:58652183-59011030 GCF_024139115.2 Armigeres subalbatus
AGAAGTTACGATTGTTTTTGCCCGTGCAACGCATATGACGTCACAGCCCTTAACGTTTCCATTGAAATCGTGACGTCATGCTCGTTTGGAGACACGTTTGACAGTTCGTTTGGAGACAGAGGATTTATCTTCGCTCATCTATATATTCCACTATCTATACTTTTTTCCATAATGGTTTTCATATGATTATTATATCAGAATCATATAGATTATGTTTATTATATTAATCATATAACTTTATATTAAATATAGAAATTGAGCAATGTTGTTCCAATCATATACCAAATCAATAAATTTTATCTTATTTGACTTTTAAAACCATATGAATTTCCAATAAAATTTATAAGATTTTCAAGAATCTGAAATAGCATTCAAATAAAAGCGAAAAATAAATTAGATCTAGTTATCGCATATTCAAATGTTCCAGATTCATTATGCTGTTTCGAAAACAACATTCTGAATTTATACCACTTGATATATTGTGATAACAGAAGCAAATCACCTAATTGAAAACATGTTTAAAAAATACGCTTATCCATTTATTATGCTATATCTAATGATTTATTCTACTTATGTACTGCCATGAATCGCATATTTGTCCCATATGAATAGGAAACCCAGCAAAGATGGGACAGATATGCGATTCACGGCAGTGTAGGTACAATTATCTCTTATCCTAGTTATCTATATTAAAACATGATTTATTACGGAAGTAAAAATGACCATCAATATTGTATAACGTAACAGGTGGAACATTGAAAGAATCAATTGGAATGAGCTCAGTTCCGAATACTTTCAATAGCCTCATATGCCAAGTAGTGATTGTCAAACATCCAAGTTCTCCAAGCTGAACAACCAAGTAACAAATATGGCTGTGTTTTACAACATCTAGTATTTGATATAAGAATGTGATTTTGTCGACTATTGAAATAAAGTATCCTGCTCTATATTTTCCTTTGAACACAATTTCATTTGTGCAATATTTCAAACCCTGAATCAATGACAATCGGTTGAATGAGCATCTTATAATAACATCTTGAACGCACGTCACAGATCAAAATTTGCTTCAACGGAAACCTTAAAGAAATTGTCATTCAAAAGTCATAGGCAAATTGCAAAGAGCTTTTACACACAACGTAGCAGATGTTTTTACGAGAGGACATTATGTGAATATTGCTTGAAGCCTTTGTGTTTTGCTTCGTTCCTAAAACACATCATTTTTCCACAGGTCCAGATGTACGAATAATATTTGGGTAATGGACCAAAAATGGTGTTTCGGTTTGAGATCTCTTTAAAAGCGCCAGATACAAACTATGGCTACAAATCAAATCTTTGAGTATATCAAGTTCTTCATTTGTAAAGAGGTTTTAAAACATATCTACTAATTTATTAAAGAAGTGCAACACCCACACTTCATCTTCTCTTGGATAAACCGTCCAGCAATAAAAGTAAATAGTGATCAATGCGGATTATCTTGATGTTAGACGAATGGATACAGATTTACGTTTCTCCTTACTGTTATACGTTTCAATTATGTTTGGCATCCGTTTGAGTTCGCTATCCAAGCTGAGTTCACCGATGTTACGACGAATTGTATTAAAATCATCTATTGTAAAGTATTTCTTACGGTAAATACAGTAATCTAAAACTTCCGTAAAACCATATTTGCATTACCGTGCTGAATAAGTCATGCATTGGATCAACACTTTTACTCCACTACATGGAATGATGGCAGTTTATTAAACATAGAGTACCCTTGTACACCTGTTTCGCTATCCTATCAGTTCTATATCTTCTTCATAGTCAGCCCTGCGTCGATACAGTCAGCATGCTCATTAACATCGCTCTTCAAAAGTTCTTTAGGTCGTCTACAAAACGACAGTAGAAGCTACATTGAAACTGCTGGACATGCACATGGTAGTATGTATTCCCAAGTTGTCGCTCTGTACAGACATAGAGCGAATCAAATTTATCGCTTTGCGATTAATATTTAGCTCTACTGGATCTTGTTCTAGTTTAGTGAACTCCGCAATTAATGCATCTAGCAAACTGTTGATTCCACTGCCTTTACATCTACTTTCTCAACATACCAGCTCAATATTATTCAACTTCTTGAAATTCTTCTGGGACCGTGGGAAAATTATAGTAGATTCCAAATACGGAGTGTCGATTATTATGCGAACTTTGTCTATCATACTTCAATTCGTCCGTATACAACCAGATAGGTAAAACAATTTCGTCTGCGTATTTCTTTGATTTCTTTCCATTTTGTTTCATACGTAGTTTCGTATTTGATCTGATTTTCTAACTCGAGCGTTCTGGTGACAATCTTCTGAGTACGTCATTTGACTCTAAGAACGAAGTTATTTGAAATTTTAAAGGCATCAATATTAATAAGCTTTGATCATGACTTAATCTAATTCTTCACTAAAACTGATAGGAATTCTATTTAGCTTATTTTTCTTACGGTTATGACTGTTGGCAATCGCAGGTTATCTGTCTTATACAAATAATTAAAAACTTAAAATGAACTAATGAAACCGAAAACATTTGCCATTTTCTGTAGGTAATTCTTAAAATTAAATGCATCATCAATATTGTCTGACGTCATATTCAAATCGGATAGGAGGCGACCTAGCTGAAAATATGAGACCTGCTTTCCGCTGTATATCATACACATCTTTTCTAGTGATGTTATTTTGTTGTGTAAACCAACCGTAAACACAAAGCTGCCTGGTCTACCGCGTCACGTTTCTCTGTAATCTCAATGTTTTCTGCGTATTCCGTCGTTTCGCCACACTTCTGTTTTTTTTTGGACTGGTGCTGCAATGTGCGTTGTAATAATTTCTATCTTCGTCGATAGGAATATCACTGATGGTGCTTTTCTCTTTTTGATGTGGAACAGAGTGTAACATCAGATGCTTTTTAAACGGGTAAAATTTCGAAAAAACTAGTCTACATGATGGTCCAGTACATTCGTACCGGTAGTCCACCGGTACACGATGATACTCTTTGATATGTTCCAGGTATAAATCTACTGATAGGAACGCATGACTGCAGGTTTTTATCATACAAGGGAACATCATCTTTAATGTTGCTCCTTGGTGGCTTCTAAGTATGCTTTAAGGCGATTCATGGTCACATATGATTCAGGACGTTCTATGCCGTATGCTGAGTTGGCAATGAAGTGCCAAATAAGTTTTGACACTTTAGAGTACGGCAGTCCAAAAACAACTGATAGTTTTATCAGCACGTCCGTGGCTCTAGCGATAGATGGTAGTTCGTAACAGACGTCCGAAAAACACACGAAGAAACGTCCTTCGATATTATCTATTCCGGTTCCGAGTACAACCAGCTTTGGAACAACCGCTATTTTTCTTTCTGGATATGATGCATACGTCTCTTGAACTTTCGCAGTTATTTCTTCGATGGATTCGACGAAGAGAATCGTGTCATGCTGTGCCATATAAATAGTTGGTTTGAACCGTCGTCCAACTATAAGAGGTGGCAAAACCGTGCTCAAGCCAAGTAGAAGAGCGCATAGTTTAACGCCTGAAAAAAATTGAAAAATTCGGATGAGCTCAAGGAAAAGAAATATAAATTAGAATTAGTTACAACTTGCAAAATACACCTTACTGATAAAGTTTCACAGTTTTTTATCTAAGGATTGCATAGCTTCACCAGATTTGCTTACCTTTGTTGGTGCTGCTATTCGTTAGATGTTTTACAAGTTTGACAACCGATGGATCGGTTCCCTTTCGAGCAATGTACGTTACAATCGCTGGAGTAATCGAATCCAGTTTATCGATTCCATCCGTTGCACCAACCTCTAGGAGACGATAATCAATGTCGATCTGTAGAAGAAATATTGCATTTTCAATTGCTTTTACCGCATTTCACCATTTGTAAACATTAAACTTACTAGTTGATATCTGTGCGCTGATTTATAATGCGAATATGTAGTGAGCAACCGTTCAACGAGACTAGCAGATTTTAAATATTGTTTCCGGTGATTAAAACTCAGAGGCCATTTGTGCAAAACAGAATCCCATGGGTGCTGATTCAAAATTAACCAGTTTACAGCATCTGGTTCTTCATGGGGTTGATGAACAGCACACAATTTCAAACTTTTAGCGTGTTCGTGCTCTTTAATTTCGGTTTTACGTTTTTTCTGCTTCAGATTTGCAATTTTATTTGCTATTTTACCACCATGGTTGCGACGATCGCCGCCTCGGCTGATGTAATAATTGTCCTGTAAATGCATAGTATGTAAAACAATAGTAGAAAAATATGGTTTTAATTTACCTTTCTCTCAAACTTGAATAAAATTGTGATAGCTTCGGCGTATGTCTCCAAATCTTCTGTTCGGAGTCTGGATTCATGCTGTAGATGAAACTTTGCGATAGTTCCCAAGAAACAATTGTTGTTTGAAGAAATGTCTCTTACAGCTACGCTATTCAGCTGTATGTTTAATTATGATTGATTTATTGTATTTGATACTACTATACCAACCTTGTTCGCCCAAAAATGGAGAATCTATTCAACAACAATAGTTCTATAAGCATGTTGAAATAAATGTTTAAGCAATCACCTTGCCTCGATTGTTCAACTGCAAAACAATAAAAGAGCTACAACAACATTAATTCAACGCTTGTTACTACAAAGCCTATTACCCGAACTAATAAAGCGTTTGTTCAATGTTTTACAAATAAGGTTGTTTGATATACTGTTGTTTGTGTGACATAGAAGATTGGAGGAAACTATTATTCAACATTAGTTTGAGAAATAACGTTTTTTTGGTGGCTATACTACATCTCAAGTGTTGTAAAGAATAACTCAAATAAAGCTTATTACAAGTTTCCACAACAAGCATTTTTTTAATAAAAATGTTAAAAGAGGACTAATTTTTACGGATAATTTTTATCTTGATATTTTTTTTATGGCTTTCTTGAACTATTAATTTTTCAACTAATTAATTTATAGAACTGTGACTTGTTTTTTTTACATCAACTAGCCATTTCTAAAGTTATCGCAATCTCGAACGATGTGAGTCTCGAACCCAGGACCCTTCGATTGACATCCGTCTGCTCTTCCGCTGCTCCATGCAAGGTCATATAAATCGACCATGTTAAATGTAGTTATAAATTATTAACCAAATTGAACAATTTATTGCACAAACATTGCATAAACAACATTTGAACATGTTTATTAAATAGAATGTATATGACAATAATATTGTTGAAAACGTTTGCAAAGCAACGTTTATACAAATTCAGATAAGCATCGGATGTAGTTGCCCCGATTGCAGTTTAAGAATCGTTGAATACTGAAGTCTGAAACAACTTGCTTCCAATAGTCCGTGCGCGCATCCGTTGCCCATCACTGTCAAAACAGCAACAACAAACAGTGCAGTGAATGTTCGCAGAAAAAATGAGCAAAAGAATCAAAAGTCTTTTTGTGTAGATTTATTTCTTGTTGTGGAGACAATCGAGTCCGGCAGTCTTTTTGAGGTAATTGCAAAATTGGATTGCACAGAGCCTTCTTCTTCTTCTTCAATGGCTCCACATTCCAACTGGAACTTGGCCTGCTTTTCAACTTAGTATTCTATTAGCATTTCCTCAGTTATTAATTGAAAGCTTTTCTATGCCCGCCATTGCATGAGTATATATCTAGGAACTTTTTTCAAATGGGCCTAATTGTTTCTGACCTTTATTTTTGGAATGGCGATTGTGCTCTTAATTCAAAATATTTGGGTCAACTAATGCACTCAATAGAAAGAATAGATTGCGATCTATCTGGTAGTAACGTCAGTGGAACGGAATATGTTACATAGAGAGAGTATTAGTCGTTTTAAATTTCAAGGTCAAATACAGTTACGCCTATTTGAAAAAGTTCCTAGATATATTGTGTTGCAAGTACAATGGATACATTGTGCCCAGGGAGTCGCGAATGTTTCCAACCCGAAAACATCCTTGACCGGACCGAGAATCGAACTCGCGATCTCCAGATTGGCAATCCTAAGCCTTTGCTCGCAAGGCTACTGGAGTCCCATCATTGCAAAGGGCCCCCACGATTGAATTTTGAGAAGGTTTACAATTTTGTTCTTCGTATTGATAAGGTATCGACGTATTGTCTCGCGTATTTCGGTCTGAAATTATGCTTTTTAATATAGTTTTATAGTATTAAGCAAAAACAAGCTTATTAAGCTTATACAAGCAAGTTATTTTAAAAGTTATCATACAGTAAACTTATTTCACAATTAATAAACATGTTTGGTTCATAGGCTTACAATCTAATATAAGACACATACTTCATTAAATTGTACAACTGCGGCAGCGCTGTTGAATAACAAATTCTAACAAATGTTATTAAGCATCATATAAATATGTTATTCAATATCAACTTGATTACACAAAATAGGATTTATTTTGGTGGAATAAAGTATATTTACAGTGAATAATACAACTGTACTTCACCCTGCCAGGGAAATTTTAGGGCAACATTTGTTAAACTTTGATTCGATGCCTTATCCAAATAACAACAAAACAGGGAACTAATGCAGTGATTTCAATCAGTATAACATTTATTAAACAACTTCTTAAACATGTTTTATTGTTCAACTACCATCGCTTCTGTACAACAATTGTTCAACAAGCTTGTTGATTTATGCCTCTGAATTGTTTCTTGGGTTGTTGATAATTGCAACTGTTTGGGTTCTGAAAGTTCACCAATTTTCGCTTTCTCGATAATATCCTTTCCTTCTATGGTAGCTTCCAAGAGCGTAAGAAGAGTGCTTGCTGAAAATACGCTGCTCTGTGTTGCTACATCTAGCTCTGCCACCGGCTTGTCTTCCGTACCAGATTCTGTCACCGAAGAAATAGGAGCGACAGGTACTGTAGCCTGCGGAAGGGATTGAGAATGTTTACCGAGATATCCTGAAACACCAGCCTGCACTGAACATTCGCCGTTTTCCGTAGATGTTAGCTTGGGAGCTTCTGCCGTCTGTTTATCTTTCAAACAAGAATCCGGTGAGAAATTGGAACATTCTGCAAGCTCTTCTGAGACACCAGCTACTGTGAACTCGTCGCTTGCCGCAACTGGAGGCACATAACTGAGACAAACTGCAGATTGAGCTAAGTGAGAACATGTATCAACAACTTCGACAACTTCCGCCTTGGCCTGTAATTCCTCCGGTGTTTCGTTGTTTATCACAATGGATCCGGTGACAGGTATGGATCGAGGTAGCGGTGCTAAATATGCACTAGCGGTCAACGGTTTCGGAGCTGTTTGCACAACATACAATTTCTGTAAAAATAACACCAAATTAATCATATATATGAATATAAATATTTTCGGAAACATTTTACATTTCGCTTCCTCCAACCGTCAATAATATCAAAAAGTACTTCATACTTCCATTGAACTGATGTTGATTCCAATTTGTTTTTAAAATCTTCGAACGATATGGATACCAACTCATACAGAGTGATCCCGCATTCTAAAACAACGAACATTAAAGTAATGAATTGGGATTATTATAAAACTTGAATTACCTCTGAACACCTGAAGTAAATCGTCGGGGAATCCTAAATCCGCTAGCAAGTTTTGCGCACTGGCTGCCATCTTGATTCTGTGTACACTACAATATTTGCACATTAGACAATCATATAAAATTTATCTGATTCTGAAATGTACCAAAGCATATGATTTTTCAGATAACATCAATTAGAGATTCAAATCATTTTCATAATGTTACCTTTTAGTTCTTAATCAAGTATCTGATAGCGTACGCCGGCTAAACATTCGTTGAGCTGGAGAGCTTCCGCAGCTATTAGGAATATTTCACAATCTTCACAGCGGACTCTTTTCTACGATTCCCTTGTGGGCGATAAGGAGCCGACATGGTGTGGTTGAATTCCCATCTTTCGGCGAATCTGTGAAATTCCTCATTATCAAACTGCGGAACACCATTCGTCGTTACGTACATTGGTGTACCATACCGCACAAAGTTCTGCCGACATTTTTCGATGATGATAACTGCAGTTGCCCCCCGTTTCAGCTGAAATCCTAAAAATGACCCACTGTGATTAAGTATACGTGCTTCTTGTCCCCAAAATGCACTTCACATAGGTTCATACTAACCTTTTGAAATGTGGTAAGTTTTTTAATTCATTTATTTAGTTAACATCTAAACAGATAACACTGAATCAACAAATTGACGCCACAATGCACGGTTCGAGGCCGCATCTCTCCATCCTCGGATACGCCCCACGCTCGCCAAGTCGTTTTGCACCTGGTCTGCCCATCTCGCTCGCTGCGCTCCACGCCGTCTCGTACCTGCCGGATCGGAAGCGAACACCATCTTCGCAGGATTGCTGTCCGGCATTCTTGCAACATGTCCTGCCCATCGTACCCTTCCGGCTTTAGCTACCTTCTGGATACTGGGTTCGCCGTAGAGTTGGGCGAGCTCATGGTTTATTCTTCGTTGCCACACACCGTCTTCTTGCACACCGCCAAAGATGGACCTAAGCACCCGTCTCTCGAATAATCCGAGTGCTTGCAAGTCCTCCTCGAACATTGTCCATGTTTCATGTCCGTAGAGGACAACCGGTCTTATAAGCGTCTTGTACATGACACATTTGGTGCGGTGGCGAATCTTTTTCGACCGCAATTTCTTCTGGAGCCCGTAGTAGGCCCGACTTCCACAGATGATGCGCCTTCGTATTACACGACTAACGTTGTTGTCAGCCGTTAGCAAGGATCCGAGGTAGACGAATTCCTCGACCACCTCGAAGGTATCCCCGTCTATCGTAACACTGCTTCCCAGGCGGGCCCTGTCGCGCTCGGTTCCGCCCACAAGCATGTACTTTGTCTTTGACGCATTCACCACCAGTCCAACTTTTGTTGCTTCACGTTTCAGGCGGGTTTACAGTTCTGCCACCTTTGCAAATGTTCGGCCGACAATGTCCATGTCATCCGCGAAGCAAATAAATTGACTGGATCTGTTGAAAATCGTACCCCGGCTGTTACACCCGGCTCTCCGCATGACACCTCCTAGCGCAATGTTGAACAACAGGAACGAAAGTCCATCACCTTGTCTTAGTCCCCGGCGCGATTCGAACGAACTGGAGTGTTCGCCCGAAATCTTCACACAGTTTTGCACACCATCCACCGTTGCTTTGATCAGTCTGGTAAGCTTTCCAGGGAAGCTGTTCTTGTCCATAATTTTCCATAGCTCTACGCGGTCTATACTGTCGTATGCCGCCTTGAAATCAACGAACAGATGGTGCGTTGGGACCTGGTATTCGCGGCATTTTTGAAGGATTTGCCGTACAGTAAAGATCTGGTCCGTTGTCGAGCGGCCGTCAACGAAGCCGGCTTGATAACTTCCCACGAACTCGTTCACTAATCTGCCCATGATCGCATATTTGTAACATTTGCATTTTTGGCGATTTTGAGTTAAGCTTGGGGATCGTCTCCAAATTGTTAGTTATTTAAGCTGACTAAGTGAAATCAGAAAGTTTGTTCTAGAAAACCTGAAAAAACTATCAAGTTGTTTTGTAACATTGAGCGAAGTGACCGCATATCGGTAACACTGGAAAATTCTATCACCGGTATGCCGTGTTCCTTGAACAAAAAAAAAATCGCAATTAATTTGTACTCAAATAACAAGTAATGTAAATGATGCTTTGGAAAATTTGTAACGGTAGCCCGTTACAATAGCGAATTTGTAAATATTAATCAGTTAAATAAATATCTTTATGTACATATATTTGTTTGCATCGATCCACATGGAATGACCTAAGAGTAACATAAACCATCTTAAGAACTACGCATGCGAAATAAGTTTCACGATTCGCCTACGCATAGGCTATCACTGGACACAACACCTGAACTTGTACATAATAGCTGTTAACCCTCTCGCGAGAGTTAATTGATTGCCCGTGATCGGGGATGAGCCGAAGGTCAAGTTTGTAGGAAGACCTTGGGGGGATTGGGGATTAGGACAAAGAAGTCAGCTCTGCGACTACTGGTGGGAGCGAGATGCCAGAAACCAGAACAAGAAAATGAAAACCGACTCGGGACTCTTTGCTAGAAGTTGACGATTTCCCGGACTATTTTATCTGAGGGCTCAAAAGATTCTTTACGACTTTGCCTAGATAGTCGAAACGATTCGGAAGTTCTCCCGCGATCCGTGAAACCTTTTTGAAAGTCCCAGTCAGTTTCCCCCGTGAAGAAAGTTGTGCTAATCCTAGTGATAAGTGAAGCCAGAAAGCCGTTCGACGGCTCTATCTCTCGGACAGGAAACTAGGACCACCACCGCTAATCATTTTCGACAGGCAAACAAACCGGCCAGCATCCATTCGGAGCCGGAAGGGCTGCCCATCCCGTTCAACGCCGAAGACCACGTGTGTGCCCAATCGTTTGTTGAGCTTCCGGCTGGCGTACCGTCACCACGTAGCATTCGGAACCAAGGTAGAGTTCAACACCGTTTCGCCAAATTCGCCGTGTCCAAGTACCATTTCATTACGCTTGGATCGAAGCCGATCATCGAGAAAGGTTGGCTTGCTCTGGTAGGTGGATGCATCGTCGCGTGGTGCTGCTTTCTTCCCACGCCGGCGAACAATAGCGATTCCCACGCTACCGTAAACCACAAGCCAAGCCACAGACAATACCGGAGGTGAACAATAGGAGCCAAGCCACGCCGTAACACAAAGGGACAGCATCAAGCCGAGCCGAGCTGACTATCCCAACAAACATTCACTAGTTGAACTAACATCAGTGTGATGATTTAATTCAGCGCTGTGTTGAATTATGTCTGTACTATTTCTTATCACAACTTCTGTTCAAGCTTTGTTCACACAATTTTGGCGAAGTTATACAACTACAATATCTCATTTTGAAAAACAACTTTATTAACTGATTCGTTAAACCTTTAATAAGCATTTTACTAAGCCTCAATTCAGCTACATGTGAATTCTTCGAAAATAATAACACATAGAAGGTAACATCATCAAGATCTCCAATGAACGTATTTTAAAGTAATTGCAATTTTCATATGATCATTTTAAAATTTTCCTAAATCGGGTCTCGGACTGCTGTCATTTGATCATCTGCCGGTAACGTTGTCATCCGCGCCATCCTTGATTTGTTAGATATGGCTCACCCAATGCATAACATAAATAAACTTATTGCTGAATATGAATCATAATTGGACTCTTATTCAATAAGTCGATCTGTCAAACTACAGTTTGTTAATAACTGTACAAGATTTTTATTTCAACCATTGTTCAGCCAGACATAACCATCGCACACTAGGAAAAATACGTAAAAATAATGTCGATAAACGATAAAATAAAATCCGTCCCCAATGCTATTTATGAATTTATGAAAATAAAATCAATGTATATTCGGCCTTCCTCAGAATCTCTTGAAAAACGGTTGCGATATGATTGTCAAATGCTAAGATTATTCCAATTTCATCAACATCCATGCGATAATATTGGGATTCCATACATCAAAGATTCAATAATTTTCCGACGTTATTCAACGGCGTTATGTCCGGCTTTTAGTAAATTTAGTTGCCCATGAATGCATGATTTTTTTCATTGCTCCAGCAGTTTTGTTCGTTCCGACAGCTTAATAAATTACGAATATAAAAAGCATGTCTTGAAAATAATTCATTATTTTCCTATAAATCAAATTTTCCAGATCTAGAATCCAGATTTTATTTCAATCTGAAGAGCATAATGTTTTTTTTTACCACTGTGCGATAGATCAGATAAATGTGAAATCCAATGGTTAAGAAGGACAACGGTTAAGAAGGATGTCTAATGCTTGCTTATTAACTCACTATTCAAACTCAATTTGACCATCCTTTCAGAGCATCACATCATAGTTGAACAGAGAACTCTAAAATCATTAGTTCAGCATATTGTTAAACTTCCCAATATGCTGAAATGTGATAAAACGAAAACGTTAGTTCGACTTCAAATAAAGGTAGTAATCAAATAAATAGGCACTGTCGAATATTAGTTAGATTAAATGCTGAAATGAAATCTGTCTAGCGAATTATTCGGCATCCATTTTATTCAGCTACGAAGATCACAAATAAACAATAATTCAACCTAGATGCTTATTTGTAGCTTGTCGTTGTTTGTTGGGTATGCTGCCGTGCCGGCGCTAGAATGCAGTAACGAGAGTAAGTCAGAAAGTTAAAATTAATCCATGTGCACATGTGACGTCAGTGTTATGTGGGAAAGTTCTACTTCAATGTGTTGCGTTAGGGTCGAGTGAGTAATGTTCGGTTCTGGTTTCGTGATTTTCTAGTAAGTCGGACGCTAGGAAAGTGGTGCAGGCGGAATTGTCCTTGAACCTTTCTTTAAAGGTTTTCTCAATGGACTTACTTCGGTGGGTCTCAGACCGGGCAATATTAGTACATGAGCGGGAAGTCCTCTAACGAGGTGGCGCTTAAGCTTCCTGTTTATATAAGGACAATTTTGCTAGTCCACAGTAGCGACTATTCCGGGAAATTATTGACCGGTCACGAACAGCTTTGTTCGTGCCGCTATAAATTTCAACTGAAAAAAGTGTTTCTCTAATTTTTGATGATTTTTAGAAAATTAGCTAGATTTCCATACTGTAGCATATCATAAGCTAAAACGTTCCATTTCTCCCATGCCTACTTTTGTCGATTGTTACAAATATGCGATCATGGGCAGTAATGGTGACAGACGACGGAAGATCACGGTATACAGAAAACAAGGTAGGCTCGTTAGAAAAATGACACTTCGAATGTGACGCATATTTTATCGCCACATGTTGGAGTACAAAAGTAAGCATGCTGTGACCGTAGAGCATCGTCTCGGTCCGGCTTGTGCGAAGATAGCAGTGACGTCACATGTTTACATTCAAACTGAATGTTTACATACGTGATGAGCCTGCCTTGTTTTTTGTATGCCGTGACGGAAGATGATCTGGGATATCACTTTGTAGGCGGCATTAAGGATGGTGATCGCTCGAAAGTTCTCACACTCCAGTTTGTCGCCTTTCTTGTAGATGGGGCATATAACCCTTCCTTCCACTCCTCCGGTAGCTGTTCGGTTTCCCAGATTCTGACTATCAGTTTGTGCAGGCAAGTGGCCAGCTTTTCCGGGCCCATCTTGATAAGCTCAGCTCCGATACCATCCTTACCAGCTGCTTTATTGGTCTTTAGCTGTTGAATGGCATCCTTAACTTCCCTCAAGGTGGGGGCAGGTTGGCTTCCATCGTCCGCTGAACTGACGTAGTCATCTCCTCCGCTGCCTTGACTTTCACTGCCTGTACTCTCAGCGCCATTCAGATGTTCCTCGTAGTGCTGCTTCCACCTTTCGATCACCACACGTTCGTCCGTCAAGATGCTCCCATCTTATCCCGGCACATTTCGGCTCGCGGCACGAAGCCTTTGCGGGATGCGTTGAGCTTCTGATAGAACTTGCGTGTATCTTGAGAACGGCACAGCTGTTCCATCTCATCGCACTCCGCTTCTTCCAGGCGGCGCTTCTTTTCCTAAAAAGGCGGGTCTGCTGTCTCCGCTTCCGTCTATAACGTTCCACGTTCTGCCGGGTACCTTGCTGCAGCGCGACCGCCCGCGCTGCGTCCTTCTCCTCCAGAATCTGTCTGCACTCTTCGTCGAACCAATCGTTCCGTCGACTTCGACCCATATACCCGACGTTGTTCTCCGCTGCGTCGTTAATGGCTGCTTTGACTGTATTCCAGCAGTCCTCAAGAGGGGCCCCATCGAGCTCACCCTCTTCCGGCAACGCTGCCTCGAGATGCTGCGCGTATGCAGTGGCGACATCAGGTTGCTTCAGTCGCTCTAGGTCGTACCGCGGCGGTCGTCGGTACCGAACATTGTTGATGACGGAAAGTTTTGGGCGCAGTTTAACCATCACCAGAAATATATCACCAGAAATATATCACCAGAAAATAATTACGGAGCATCAATATGATCCTCAAAAGGTGAAGTTTCATGAATGAACTCACAGTTTCTAGGAGCAAAAAAAAAAATTAGGTGGTGCATATACGTCTCGCAAAAATTATTTTGATTTTTTTTTATATAAATGTGATCCACTCTATTCCGCATATCGTTTCTACTACATTCTTACCTACGCCTCTTCTGTAACCACGTCCATCATACTGTTTTTTCTTCTTGCGGTGGGTTCGTTTTTCGGCTGATCTTGCTTCCTTCCGATCTCTATGAGTTTCGTTTTATGAATATGCCCCTCCTCCTTCCCTCTATGACACTCCCACCCAGTCGAACATCGTCTACGACAGAGAATGTGTTCCAAATTTGGTGGAAATCGTTGAAGGGGTTTAGAAGTTACTCTGAATTGATCGATAACTAAGCAATACCCCTTCCTCAGATCCTTTTTTCATTTTCTAATGACCTATTCACCTCCACTGAAATCGTCTCCTCAAGAGACAGAGAATGTTTGTTTCAAATTCGGTTGAAATCGGCCAAGGGATTCAGGAGTTACACTTATTTGATCAAAGCTAAACAATGTCCCTTCTTTCACATCCTCCCACTCTTTCTTTGGCCCTCCCAGCATCATTATAATTGTTTCCCTAATACAGTGAATGTATTCCAAATTTTTTTTGAAATTAACCAAAGGTTTCAAAAGTTATACTGAGTTGATCAATAACTAGACAACTCCCTATCTTCGAATGACCCTTCCACCATCATCATTATTGTCTTAAGGTCAGCGAAATTGTGTTCCAATTTGGTTAAAATCGGTCAAGGAGTGCAAAAAATACACTGAGTTGACCGGTAGCTAAACTATACCCCTTCCCTATATACCCCCTCCCACCATCACTATTATTGCCACCTTAGAGAGAACATGTGTTCTCAATTTGGTTGAAATCGGCCAAGAAGTTATGCTGGAAAACATACAAACATTAAGTTTTATATATAGATAGGCTGCTTTCATTCACATACAAGAGATCCTTAGGCTTAAAAAATAAACCTTTTCCAATTTGTTAAATTGGAAACCCCTTTCTTAATCGATAGGCAGAAGGTTACCGTACGGATGATAATTAAAACAATAAGAACATGTGATTTTAAGTAGTTTTTATTATGCAAAACTTTTTACACACTATTTTTTGCAAATCTATAAATTAACATTTTTTTCGATAAACAAAACGTTTTGCATGTTCAACCAAAGGGAAACGATATCGAAGTCTACAACCGCGTTTCTTTTTAGCACTCTACTTTGTAGGTTTCTATGAATACAAAATATGAAGTGGGCATGCAAAGCATCGCTTTAATATGTATTTCTTTTTTTTAGTTTTTATGTACATGATCAATTTCGCACTACTTGGAACACGACTTATGTCTAAGCGTGATTTTAGGTTCTTAAACTATGTATTATTATCAAGTTATTCATCTTCGTTTGCATCAGCAGAAATAGCGGCTTACGCGAGGGTCAAGCAGCTGCCGAGCTTCCGAGACGGAACACAATGCTTACTTTCTGTGTGATGCAACGCTTTATTTTTTACTTCCTTCCATATCTATGAATCATAACGCTTGTTCGTGCTTGTTCTTTAAAATGATATTTTTCTCTAATTGCTTCTGATAGCTTTTCCATTATTCGAATACCAAGGCGTTGAAAGGGCGGTGTGTATTTTTTATGAAAGGGCACATTAAATAAACCACAAATAAATGTTGAATGAATGTAAAAGATAGATGAACGATAGCAAAAGCTGGTCATGATTGCACGTGAAAGAGGTTTTCAGAAGATCTCTTCATAATTATAAAAATTGGATTACATTGACAAACATCGAATTGTTGAAAAGACCAACATTTGATAAAGGCGTAACAGCCATTATTTATTCCTTCTGATTCTTCGTCTACATATATAGCTATTATGTGGATAAATAATAGAGAAGGAATAAATTTTGGTTGTTGTGCCCTTTTCAAAAGTTGGTCTGGAACTGATTGATATATTTTTGGATTTCCTCAATTTTGTCATTTGTTTAATCCTTAATTCTAAATATGTTTTAGACAAATTTAACAGGAATAAAGCATTGAGAGGGTTTCAATCAGCCTCTCAATAGCTTGATTGTTTTAACCAGCGATATTTCAAGGACAACAACTTCTTCGCTTACTCAAAAACACGAATAATGGCATCACAGATGCACGTCTAGCCGTATTGATGCACAAGAAATGCTAGATAAGATTTAGTGTGAAATTGCAATGAGACTCCGTGACCTGCACGAATCACCTCTTTTTAAGATTATTGATGACGGAAACATTCGAAAGAAACCAATTCGTTAGAATCGTATTTTTATTTGACTTGGCTGGTATCAACGAGAATGAGCATCATTTCCGAATATATTGCAATGTTTTGACGAAACATAATCAGCTAAACCATAAAGACATTTTTAAGATAGCCCTTCAAATGATTTCAGTTAAACAAACATTTGATTATACATGTATGTAGAAATAAATTACGAATTTCAAGTGACTGATTTTAAATCAAACCTTTTTTAATCATGAGGAGATCGTATGAATGAAATTGTTTTCTAAATACTAGACTTCTTTTTATCTCAACGGTTAATGTACGTATGAAAAAAAATGAACATAGAAAATCTCCCTTTGCTTTGTTTTCTGCATTTACTCACTCCTAGTAGATAATCTGACTCGTAGATCGGCTACTCGCCGATGCGTTGGACGTTATGGCTTCCTCCAAGTTGGAATCCAGCTTCCGGTACGCTGCCGTGTGCTTTCGGCCGCCTTTGCTGAAGCCTCCCCGGCCAGAGCTGGTTCGCCTACCCTCCACCAGCAGAGCCAACAATTTGGACTTGTTGTGATACGCCACGTAGCACATGATGCACGCGAACATCATGAACATAAAGTAAGTGAAAAAGTTCGAATCTTCCTGATCGAAGAATGGATCGACTCGCTCGATTTGCACCGCAGCGGCGGCCGGCTGTTCCACGCTGAAGCCATCCGAATCTGCTCCGTTTGGCAAATCTTGCTCCAGCTGGACTTCGTCCTTAACGGGACTTTCCTTGGGAAGAACTGATTCCGGCTCGAACTGATCTTCGTCGCTGAATTCGTCGTTTGTATCCAATTCGTTATTGATATTGCCCTCGCTGTTCATTTCGCGTATGTTGTTTAGGTTTTGGGTCTCATTGAGATCACTTTGTAAAGTATCCTCACTTTGCTTCGTTTCAGTGTTATCCGTGATATCTTTATTGCTCGCCGACTTGGCGATTTCGATAACATCATTGGAGGGTGCAGCCTCTGCAGCTTTATCCGAATTGGTTTTCTTGTCATCTTCTGTTGCGTTTATCTTAGCATCAGATGGTTGCTCTAATGGTTTTTCTGATTCCTCCTTTGCCTGCGTGGCAACGGAACCTGCTGGCTTGTTTTGAACTAGTAGAAAAAAATGCAACATATTATTGTACTATATGAGAACAAAATAAGCATGCATTCAACAAAATTTACCATCTTTTTCCTCCACCTTCTCAATTTCAACGTTTCCCGGTAGCAACGGAGGTATGATAATTTCAGCTACCTTGTTAGTAGGATTCTGTGCGACCATTTCTTGCTCCGATGTTAGTTCCTCCTTCAATCCCCAGAGCAGCACCTTGCAAATTGGTTTAACCCCCACTAATTTCGTCAGGTCTTCGTTCATCAACAAACACCAGCGAGAACAAACATTTTCTGTTTTCAGTGGACTTTGGCTAATCAGGTCTGTATGCTTCACATTCCTGTCATTCAGCACTGGCACCAAGTTGTCGCAGAATCGGCTCGCATCGACCTGCTCATCAACAACCTTTTTAACCTCATCGATTGCCACCGGTTCCGGTTTCCGTTGGGTCAGTACCGTATCTACTAAGAAACGATACAACTCGCATAGCTTACTGAAAACAATTTCGACTTTGTCTGCGTCGCAACTGACCAGAAAAGGCAGTTTAGTTCCATCTAACAGATCCGATTCAGGGGATTCAGCTCTGGTAGCATTGATCGTAACAGATGAATTTGACGGAACTGGTGATCCTGGAGGAGCCGACCAAACCACCAGTGAATGGTGAAGCAATAATAAAGCGATAGCCATCACTAATTTCGATGCAGATTTATGGAACATTTTTTTGCACAAGCTTACAGAAATTCCCGTTATATTCGATGAATCAGGTTTATGGGTATCAGACAAGTGCGTCTTCGACAGGGAAATTATCGGACTTGCTATCGCAAATATGACGTGGGATAACGGCTTATCATCAGTTGATAAACGGAATAACAATTTTTATCGACTGTTTTTCAGGAAATGGTCTTGGATAACACTCTGATTTCCAGTCTTTCACTGCTTCCACTTGGAAGATTTTGACAACACAACATCAAGGACTTTTTTCTTTTGTAAAATTTTTAATTGCGTTGATGGACCCCCCTGTCAGTTTTATGACAGATTAGAAACACGAGCGTCGGGAATCAATGTAAATAAATACTAAGGTATGGAAATCCATATATTGTGTGCGTGCCTTTCGTGTATGGCGAAACATCTTTCACTACAACATTCAAACGAGCCCCCATAAGAAGCCGTGCAAATATGTACGTCACCATTTGCTGTTTACATTTTCCATCATCCACTAATACACTTGCATTTGGTCTTCTTCCTCACCTTCTATCTATTTTCATTGGTCGGGAATATAAATATTTTTTTGGGGGCTGACACTGGAGACCCGGAGAAAAATTGTTTTATGACAGATTACTCGCTTAACTTTTCAAAAGGACCTAAGTAACATTTTTTGACGTAAACTACGTCTAAGGGGAAGACTCTGATACAGGGTGTAAAACGAAAATTTCCAAATTCGAGACCGTCACGAAATTAGGATAGATTTCAAACGCTAATAGCTCCTTTATCCTTTAGCCCCCATAAGAAGCCGTGCAAATATGTACGTCACCATTTGCTGTTTACATTTTCCATCATCCACTAATACACTTGCATTTGGTCTTCTTCCTCACCTTCTATCTATTTTCATTGGTCGGGAATATAAATATTTTTTTGGGGGCTGACACTGGAGACCCGGAGAAAAATTGTTTTATGACAGATTACTCGCTTAACTTTTCAAAAGGACCTAAGTAACATTTTTTGACGTAAACTACGTCTAAGGGGAAGACTCTGATACAGGGTGTAAAACGAAAATTTCCAAATTCGAGACCGTCACGAAATTAGGATAGATTTCAAACGCTAATAGCTCCTTTATCTTTCAATGGATTTTCGAGATTTTATTATCAATCGAATCGGTAACTCTCCAGCAATTTTTTAAGCCCATTGGAACTATTGATTATCAACGTTAAAAAATTAAAAATTCTAAATCTTTAAAAACCCAGTAAAATTTCACAGTTTCGTTACGACCGCGCGCCGTCTGCAGTTGGTTCTTGCGCTCTACTTTTGTGCGGTGATTCGCACAAAAAGTACAACAATAGAACCAGAGCAGTGACCGCGGTCGGAGCAAAAAAGTAGTTTTTTATGAAAAAGTGCTACAGATGCTGGACATGTTCATGTTAGCAAGAGGTGAATATTAAAATTGATTATCAACTTTTTTTTTGACGGATATTGAGTAAAAGTTCTGTGGGATAGAAAGAGCCCTCCCCTCGGATATGTGATCTTGCCGCGATGGGTGGGCTTACGCCATTAGCACTGCTATGGCAACCAAAGACATATCCTGTCGTGGTGGTATCACATGTGGACTATTTTTGTTCAATGCAGCGTCACAATTTGGCATTGACGCACTGATTTTACGGATGTGCATGTGATCCAACGGACATCATCGTGTCTTGGAGCCTGGAATAGTGATGCAGTGAGGTGGGCTTCTTTCCTCAGTAATAATGAAGTGATATCTCCTCCTTTTTTGCAATACTTTTCTGATGTGTTCCCTGAAGATGGTGAGTCGTAGCTACGCTTAAATCTAGCTAGATAGGTATAGGGGTAACGGCTCAAACCTTGGCCCATTATGCTACGGATGAGCACATTTATCGTTATAAATCTTCATATATTGCATTTTCAACCAGAATTATTCCACCAGCCGGCTTGCTTACATTTGGTTCTGACGCCAAATAGCAAAAAACGACGATAAATGTCCGGAATATCTCATTTAAACCAGCGAAAGTCTCGAGAGAAATGGACAAAATGTCGGCATCCTTGTCCCTATCAGGTGGATAATTTTTCAGCCCACTTGGGACGAGTGATTGTTGATTTCGAACATACGAGAGATAAAGATGGGTTGCTGTTTATAGTACCAGTCATTTTGCTTGCGTTGAATAAAGGCAGCATGCAAACAAATAGAGAAAATCAAATCATCTTATTGAGCGTGAATTCTAATTGGTTGCATGTAAAATACTACCACACTGATTGTGAGAGTGCGTTTTAGATTCCCCCAATAGCACGCTTACCAAGGACATGCTAACGAAAATACTATTATATGACTCATTCATTTCCCAAATATTTACCATATTTGCAAGTGAAGAAGTTTAGAAAAATGAAAACTGTATTAAAAACTGCATTGCAAAAAGGCTACATGTTCTAGCCCTCATGTTGTGCCTTCAAACAAATTGCATACGTTAATTATTGAAGATAATATAATAATAGATAATAATAGATACGTTATTACTGAAGAAAGCTAATTGTAAAACTTATTCTAGGCAATTCCTTCCTTGGTACTTTGCATAAACAGTTAGAACTGTACCAACTACCTGATATTATTACACAGTTCAAGCTCTATCTGGAATAAGGGCGAATGTCGCAATAGAGAATTCTCTTCGCCGACTTCCCCTCTTTTAAATTAAAGTGACAAGCAGATGATTTCGTTGCGGTTTTTCGCCTCAGAACGAAAGAAAACAATAAAAACTTGCATCCTGAGGTGATAAACCGCGATGAAATTCTCTGCTTGTCACTTTTATTTAAAAGAGGGAAAGTCGACGAAGAGAATCCTCTCTTGCGACATTCGCCCTTTTACCAGATAGAGCTTGAGTTATTCATAAATACAATTATTGGATGCTTGTTTTTAACTCTGCCTGTGTTGAAGTTGCATGATTGATACGTGCGTTTGATTCCACTCCTCTCTATATCGATCAGCTGTTGTGAATCCTCTCAAAACTCTCACGTGTTTCAACTTCCCGAGTTGAAAGAATACTTTTTCGGTATCAATTTAATCTTGTAATCTTGTAATCTTGTAATATCAACGCACCCTCTGACCATAGCCTATCTGCGTTGTATTTAAATACCACTGAGCGATACGTCTACTGGGCAACACGTCCGGTGTGCACTGCACTAAGATCTCCTTAGATGCAACCGGACCGAGATCTTACTTAAGGCTCCCAAGGGTCCGTTTCGTTGTGATATGTTGCCATAAAATAGAAATATATGCACTTGCTTTTCTAATCTAAGGGAATATTTAAATTTACTAATGATATTGATTAGTGACAAGTAAATTCATTCATCGATCAGATTAGAACGAGCTCAGTGCAATTAAAATATAAACGCAATACTTATCTGCAATTCACAGAAGATGTTGGGATTGTCCTTGAAGTAATCACGTTGTGAACACAGACTTCCTGTATTGACGGAGGTTGTTATGAATATGAATACCGCTGCTGATACCGGAACAATAAGATTTTCTTCATCACTGGTCGTCTGGAAAGAGGTAGATAAAAGAATTGGGCCGCTTTCACTCGCCGGCCCGCAAAACATTAGTAAGTAATTAATCTTACTACAAAGACAAAAATACAGTTCTAATAATTCTGTCTTATTAATGGATATCACACATGCCCATCTGATACTCAACTTAACCAAAAACATATCCTCAATACTTAATAAAATGATAACTGTATATAGTTTCTATTATTGTCCATATATACCTACTATTCAATCTAGGATTCCAAATCGGATAAATTAATTCAGTTGCTAACTAAAAGCTTATCCTCAACGCTTTGGCTGTCAATAGTCTCCACAATATGAACCTTAAAGGTTATAACTTTGTTCAATCCTACATCTGTTTATATTAAAACTCAATCCTAACTGCCCCGAAACCGCTTTCAACACATAACTGCCCCGAGCACAGCAACTACATGCGACCCACAGGACCCCAATCGAGGACGGCCTACACTATACCGTTGTGAGCTTACACCCTCTCCTGGGCAGTGCGACGCTGAAAACATGCTCCTAACGTTTGATGCCTAAAAATAAAAATAAATAAACTAATTACACTAAATCTTACACTTTTGATCGAACCCGGCTGACATTCGCGTTAAACAATGTGTTCCATGAGTGCTGATCACTCATGATAGCGCCCCGAATCGGCGAATAAAATTCAGTTTAACGCAGAGTTTAAACCCTCTCTTGCGCTAAGTAATGCTGAAAACCTAACTTCTAGGAACTTGATTCGTAGAAACAAATTATACTGAAATTGGTGCGTGGCAAAATAAGTTATACTATTAGCTAATTTAGTTAAACCCTGACTACCCCACATTATACTGGCCCGTTTGGAGTCATCCAGTGGCACTTGGTCTTAGCATTCGTTTTCTTTTTAAATTCTATAACAATTCACCACGATTGTGCCACGTTTGGCCTAAAGTCGTTTGGCCTAATGCCGTTTGGCATAAGGTCGTTTGGCCTAAAGTCATTTGGCCTAATGGTCGTTTGGCCTAATGGACGATTGGCCTAATGGTCGTTTGGCCTAATGGTCGTTTGGCATAATAGGTACATATAGGCGTAAACGATTGAAATATATTGTTTATATGAAATTATTTTTGTAGGTGCAAAATAAAGCCATGTGCAGTGATCAAAAAGCGAAATGCAAACTAACGTTAAAATATTGCAAATCACTTTTACAATACAATAAAACCAGGAATTTATAAAAAGGAAGGTATAAAAAACAATGAATCAGATATGTTTTGGCAATGTCGACATATGAAAACAGTATAACTTGAAAGAACTGATTATGCTTTAAAGAAGGCATCAACATTTTTGGAAAATGCTTGTCATATGCAATACCAAAGCAACATGCAATAAAACTTGAAAGGAAAGCACATGCTTTAAAGAAGGTGTCAACCATAGAGTAAAGATTGTATGTTTCCTATACAATGTCAAAACTGTAAAACTCAAAAAACAAACCCCAATCGATTTTGGCATCACGTTCAGAACATTTATGTTGCCAAAATCGAATGGTTTTTGTTTTCTTATGATACTTTAGCATTTCTTCACTTTTTGTGACGCTAGCCACACTGTGACCCTTTTTTACATTAAGATACTCATTTTTCTTTTATTTATGTTGTAAAACTATGTTGATCCCTCTCAAAATTGAGCCCACAGAATTTTATTTCGAAATGAAACCCAATTTCAATCATCTTTGAGGGGAATTAATGATTCTTCGGCGGAAACATGTTGTTTTATTTTTTAAAATCAAAATCTTTAACCAAAATATTATTTTTCAGGCAAATTATACATTGAAGAAAGTGAGTTTCCAAACAAAACATCAAAAACTGTACTCCAGGCAATATTCGGCTAAAATTGAATTAAATCGCTTATCAGCAGAGTGAACCCAAACTTATGGCCATATAGTGAATGAACTTAAACTTTTGGCCGCCAGCCGTCTCCCTAATAAAGAAAATAATAATAATAATAATAAAAACAAAACTTTTAGCCAATGCATACTATGCACTTGAGTAAACATTTTGATTTTTAAAATAAAACAAAAATTTTCCGCCGTAAATCATCAATGCCCCTCAAAGATGATTAAAATTGGGTTCCATATCACTTTTCATTTCGAAATTTGTGGGCTCAATTCAGAGAAAAATCAAACTTTTTCGGTATCAATTTACAGATCAAAATACTTTTTGCAAGCAATAATAGATCTAAATTATGATGAAGGTATTTATCAAGTAATTTGACTTGAAATTGACTTGAAATGACGTTGAAAGTTTATCTAATGATACATACAATCCATTGTATCTTTCCATTATTAAATGAGAAAATATTTGTAGGATTCGCGTGGAAGATGATAAAATTAAATATTAATAAAATAATTGAATCATTTATTTGCGAAATAAGAAGGAAATTGTGTATCGAACCACGAAAGGTTGATGCTTGAATCGTGTTTGGAAGCCGTAAGGTAGGCAATTATTTTTGGTATGTTCTGCGAATGAAAGCGATTATATCGTGATTCGAGAAAAGCATCATGAGGTCCGATTCACAAACTACATGACGTTTTAGGTTGTGGGAGTGTACTTGTCTGAGCGTTAAGGACTTTATAAATTTCAGAACCCTACCATACATGAAGCATTACTAGAGGCGTGGTGTCGGTTGACAATAGTCAAGTTTAGCGTTATGTAATTTGCCAATGAAACTTAACCGCTGAGTGGATTAACCTGTTTTTACAAAAATTCTCAGCAATCCAAGCGCAAGCATCGGTTATTCTATCTGCAGTTTTCGGTTATTTTCTCCAGTACGGGTTATTGGTGAGAATGTTTTGATTTTAGAGTTTTACCTATACTAACGTAGAGCTACAAATCGAAAGCGCATGCCACCATTTGGCTACGGGTGCCCCCAGTGTTGTCCAAAAAAGTTTTGGCTAATTATGTCGCTATACTGATGGAAATTGTGAAATAAAAATGATAGCTGACATAGTGTGGTTGTTATCTATTCATCTGATGTGCGAAAGCAGGTATGTTCATTCAGAAAACTCTTTTATTGGGCAAAAGAAAAACTCTAGCACAGCCAGCCTGCATAAGTCAACGAAACATGGCTGCTCAAAAACCGAGTCAAAGTGATTTTTCACGCAAGTTAATTGCTTTTAATAGTTTAAGAAGTGTATAAATCTAGAGTTATGAAGCAGATATATGTTTTATACACTTTTCTAAAGAAGCAGTGGTTAATATCTCCCTACAAATCGACGTATTATCGCTGAAATATTGATTAATTTGCGTGATGAGCCAATGTTACATCCAGGGCCAACATTACCGCCGGTTACCCTATATAGAGAAATTGTAATCAACTTTATCGACATTAATAGGAAATTGACATTAATAGGATTCACTGAGTAGAAGTTTTTTCAAAACTAGGAGCGTGGCGCTTCTTTTATTTTGTTATGTCCAAATTAAAGAGCCATAATATAAAATACCACACTTGACAACAATGGTATAGAAACAATCTAATAATGGCTTCATTCTCGATAAATTTTATTAACAGATAGGGAATAGGCGTGATGAAGCTTTATTTTGCCACCGAAAAGTGAATCCTATAGCTGACCACGACTTAGATAATGATAGTTATTTTACTTGTAAGGATTTAAGACGATTAGATACGGTAGGGCAAATTTCATTATCTTCGCTCAACTTTAAAGCGATGCTCTTTCAAACTTTAAAACTAGGTTTTCCATCTATGAAGAAACGACCCTGGGAGATCAGTATTAGACAAATAAAATGAAGGAATGACGCAACTTAATCTACAATGAGTATCGACTTAAACTGAATTACATAGAAAACAAAAAAACTAAGAAAGACAATGTTAGGTGATAGGTGAATTAAACAAGATAAAACAAATGACATCTTACGAAATACTTGACAAAATTAGAAGTAAACTTACTGTTTGACTATTAAAACTTGTAATACCAGACATCACTGCAATTGGCAGAAGACATAAAGATAGGCACAATTCTCCAAACTACTTCTTTAACCGCATCAAAATGTGTGAGTATGTTTTTGTGAGTGTGTGTATATATCATCATCTGAAGAGTGTGTCTGTGAATCACACTATGAAGAACTGAATGTTTAATACGCTCATCAAGCTAGTGATCATTAATTTATTGTGTTTTCAAATATTTGGATCTGCTTCAAGAACAATAGCATAAAATTTGATTTAGGAAATGAGTGCAAAATTATGCTGAAGTGTATGGGGTGATGACTGAGAAGTGCAAAATATAAATAATGTAAAAATTGATGAATCGATGTTAGATGGTGTTGGCAATCATGGGTGTACATTAAGTGAATCAACTCATCATTAAACACACGACTGCAATATATGTTCAACAAAATAGTAAACAGGGACTTATATACTTATTAAGGTGTGACGTAATTTGGAAATGTTGTACGGGATCTTGAACAAGGATGGTTCTGAAGATTTAGTAATTTGATTTTAACCGTTTGGTGATTATTCGGTGACCCGTTTCTGAGGATGGTTTTCCTGCCTAAGAGAGTTATAATAGTGGAGAAGTTGTGAAAGTGAAGAAATAACGATACGGTGATAGTGACCGCAATATTGTTGGTGATCACGATGACTGTGCCAAGATTTACGTAATGATAGTAGGTGAATAGGATAAATGATTTCATTGCTTATACTGAGTGAAGTGACTGAGGTGATTAGTAGTGTCAGAAAACTTATATATTGTTTAAAGGTAAAAGAGAAGAAAAGAGTGATGTTGATGTTAGTGATAGTAGTTTGACAATACTAAGTGCTTATAATGATGGGGGTGGGCTGTTAAACAAATCCTTGTTTTCATCAACACGGCCCATAACAGTGACCACATGAGCAACATCGCTTAGGAACGTCTGTGTGGAGATGAAAAACGGGAGGCTCATAGAAGCCAATATGGGCGGGGTACAGTGTAGATTAATAGCAAGGGACAGCTGCCATTGTAACCACCACAAAAAAAAAAAAAAAAGTTCTGTGGGATAGAAAGAGAGAGCAATGCAATTTTACTCAGTTACTGAAAGTGAAAGTTAGCGTGTATCCTACTATTTAGGCAGCATCCCTTTAAAATAGCACTTCAAAAACATTTAATCGCCATTTAATAAGCAAATAACTATGAGATGTATTGATCACTCTAAGACGAATAACAATCGGAGAAAGGCATCATCACCACTGCGGAATAATAAATTTGGGGTTTTTAAATGGAAATTTTAAATTGTCATATCCAACCATTTTCATATATAGTAAGTTACGCCAATTTTGTTCGAAACATAAATGAATTGGTGTGCGATCGAACATGATTTGCGGAAAAACTACACATTACACGCGGCAAAACGTTTAACAAAACAAACCTCGCTACCTCCCGACCCCATATATCCAACATCCCAATGGTTGTAATTTGACTGCACGCACGCACGCACGCGCGGTTCGAAGTTTTTATGACAATTACTATGAAAACAGTAAATTTTTCGAAAAACCGTTTTGCAACGTTGGTCAATAATATCTAAAAATATATGAGTACGTCGGCAACATAGGAAACTTAGCAAGTGAATAAATCGTCTTTATTGCAAAACCGTTCGCTGCTTGCAAGAAAAAATATTAAGGTTAATACTAAATCGTGGGAAATTCAATTGAGCACGTAAAAGAATAACATATCAATAATGAGCATTTTTATTTTCTTTATAGCTTTGCTTACCAAAATCCGATCGGTTTGCAACAACAATCGCCTTACATATTTAGAAATATTCTACGAAATCTTCGGGTTGATTATATTTAGGGGGAAATCCTCCAGTGCCGGACACATAAGCCATTTAACAAAAAAAAACTTTAACTATCCGGATCATGTTTCCTTTTATACCATACTAGCAGAACGTACCCTGCGTTGTTCGGGTTTTTACGTTTAACGTTCGAAATGTCATTTTCTGCTTTGATTGCGACGCCGCACTCTAGATCATTTTTCGAGCAATCCCATTAGGTTTTCTCCAAACTCGCTATTGTATTTTGACAATTTCCCCAACTTTTCCTTTAAAATTTACTAACCTTTTGCATATAGAAACACAGCTGATCCCAATACGAATCGATTAGTGAGGAAATCTCGCAAATCGGTCATCCTCTTCGTGAGTTATAATGCCTCAAAGGAAGAATAGATAGAAGAAAGAAACACAAAATATGACCATTGACCATTGATGATTCATACAAACTTTGAATTTGATCATTTGAACACGTTTTTCGACGATGAATTTTGGTGAAAAATTTTACGATTTAGAAAAATGTCTTCTAGTACCGGACGCTATTGCATCATGTTCAAATGTGACTAAGTTCCTGTTACATGAATAAAGACATCATTCAGAATAGTAATTAGTAGTAATATTATTCACGTGCTTTAAGTTGTAAATATTAAAAATTGTTAGTGGAGCTTATTTGACACTTCAGCTAAATTTTTTAGATCCTAATCCAAATTCCCACCTTTTTCAAAGATCTCTTCAATTTTTGTTTCTGCTAATTTCTGTGGCTTTCTCAGCTAGAAGAAACAATTGAATTGAAGTAAATGTAACAAAACAGGTGTGAAGAATTTCCATTCAACTTCAAATTTTGTACAAAGTTTATCACATGAAAATCTGATTTTCCTTGCCGGGACCTCGGAGGACCTTGGATGGACCTTTGCAAGTAGTGTCGTTTTAAGAAGTGTCCGGTATTGGCAGGTGTCCGGCGGTGAGAGATTTCTCCCTAAATAATTAATGATCCGCCTCATGAAACGATCTCTCACGATCTCATTTCTATAGTAATTTCCATACAAACTTCCAACTGCGCGTACTAAGTTAAAATATAACCAATTCAGTTGAAAATTGAGGAGGTTCACCAAAACAACAAATGTTATCATTCAAGCATAAGGGTGCGCAAAAGTCAAAATTTCAATCACTCTAGGCTCTAACCAAAATAATTATCTTATGATCTGTTTTACGTAGTTTACGTCGGGCGGTCATATCTTGTATATAACCCTTCTGATTTTTCATGAATTATTTTGAATAGCGCAATCAATAGCTTTCATGTTGTTGTGTTGATTGCGCTATTCAAATTAATTCATGAAAAAAATGTTACTTAGGTCCTTTTGAAAAGTTAAGCGAGATTAGAAACACGAGCGTCGGAAATAGGGATCCTATAATGAGAGATATGCGAAAGCGGCCATTGTAAGCCAATCGAGCATTGAGAACTGCCAAAACGTGAGCCAAATGAACGTTGTTATTGTTGCAGATTGAAACGAGGTTGAGAGGTATTGAGATAGATTTTAAGAAAAGTTTCATCGAATAAACAATTTGTTTTACTTTCGCGAGTAGAAGTAATCTAGTTTATGTGTCGTGTTTCGCCTATTTGTATTCCACTTTTATTTTAGTGATAATGCTTATTTAAACACTGTTAGTGGACAGACAAACATATTCCAAATTGTTATCAAATGCAAAGTCATATACAAGCTTCAACATTTTGCGCTGCGGCAAGTGCTGGAAGCGTTTGCTAACAAAAGTAACAGCGTTGCTAAATCATCTGAAAAAGTATTTGCATATCTCTCATTATAGGATGCCTAGTCGGAAATAATAAGCCATTTTATGAGACAGATTCGAACAGCTGATCGAAATTTTGAGTGGACGGCTCGGTCTTTGTTTTGGTAAATTTGCATGTAAACCATCATCATTTCGTCATCATCATCATCATTTCATTTCATTTTCGCAAATGTTCCTTGTAAAATGTAAATATTAGTATTTGGTCTCCTGTCATTTGAGCTTTCTATAAAATGGCTTATTATTGGGGGCTGACACTGGAGACCCGGAGAAAATTTCCTGGGAACGGTTCGGCAAAAGATATTTATCTCGCATAGAAAAATATCAAACATTGATTTTACCTAGAGGCCTTGATAAGAGAAACGCGGATTGGCATGTGCCGCCAATCGAACCGTCAAAAAACAGCAGCCAATCGAGCAAGAGACCTGTCAAGCAGCCAAAACATAGGTTCAAAAACTGAAAACGGCTAAATTCGATTTAATACCATTTATGAATGTACAAATTTTGAATGCATTTTTTATTTGTTATCAGTAATATATGCAAATCAATGATAGATTATGAAATGCAATTGGATTCTATTGTCATATGATGTGTACACATTAAATAGCGATATGTAAAATTTTACCTGGATAAATAATTTCTTCCTTTTCATGTGTTGTTCTTTTATAAAGAAGATTGGCTGCAGTGTTGGCAAATTTACATTTTCTATCCGCGTTTCTCTTATTAAGGCCTCTAATTTTACCAACAAATATTTCAGTTACAAGATAGATTGTCGCTGGCGTCGCTATCCGGAACATATTTTGCTGGCGAGGACTCGGGCGAGGATATATCCCTATACACTGCCAAAAATATCTATATATTATATACGTGTCGCCGTTATAAATTTTTGCAATAGCTTCACCCTAATATAAATAATCGATATAGAACCACACATAAATTAAATGTAATTGCTAATTCGAGACCACACATAAAGTTTATTTGGATATATATTTTATTAGTATTTCGCGTGGAGAATGGTTATGTGTGCGCTGAAGTGCTGGTACTTTTCGTGACTGTCATGTGAAAGCGAAAACATTGCATTTTCATTTTCAAGAGACCAAATGAAAATGTAGCCGTCTCCCGGTCACCTGTCACATTACAAGCAGTCATGATGGGAATGTTGCTTTGTTTTGAAATCTAAATTTCCAAATAGTTTTAATAAAAGATATTTTAGTTACTAGATAAAGATTGTCGCTGTCGTCGCTGTCCGGAACATCTTTTGCTGGCGAGGATAGGGGAGCTAAATGTCAAAGAAGGAAAATCCATACGATTTGACAGGTATGTACCACACATGTTTCGGACAGCAGAACAAAGGGAACAGTAGCGACAATCTTTATCTAGTAACTAAAATATCTTTTGTTTTAATAGATCTATGCAAATAACGATGACTAGTCGATAAACCAAATACAATCAGGTTTTTGATTTTAGAGTTAGAAGTAACATTATTGAAGAAGAAAAAGGTTGTTCACAATAGTTTGATGCGCTTTCATGAAATAAAAATCCGTGAAAATTTAGCAGAATTCCTTTCATTGTTTATTTTTTCTATGAAAACGGGAGAGAATAAAATGTAAATATCGCGTGACTTCTCTCAATGAAAATGAAAATCTCAGTACTGGCGCTGATATACATCATAAGTTAAATCTATGGATTTTGCCAATAAATATGTGTGGATTTTTAGTAGTGTATAGGGTGCTAAATGTCAATGAAGGAAAAATACATACGATTTGACAGTTCGGTACCCAACATGTTTCGGACAGCAGAACAAAGGGGACCGAAGCGACAATCTTTATCTTGTAACTAAAATATCTTTTGTTTTACCACTAATCGTTTTTCGATTATACATTTTATGATTGGATTATTATATATGGTAACGTAATCAATTACACCAATTCTCGCGTAACATTTGAAAAGGGCCTACAGCCAAAACGTAAACACTGAGAAAATGCCGTTCGAAAAAAAGGCATCACAATTTCTATTCCTATTTCCCAGGTTTACGATATTTTAAGCAGCAAAAACTCCTAAAAGCACATAATCAGCACTATCTATCCATCCATAACCTTAATTGCATCGAAAACATGAAAAAATGTGTCGAAATCGTTAAAATAAAAGTTTAAGTCTATTTTAATTTTTTTCTCCGGGATAGGCCTTCTTGTTAAGTCATTCTGCATTTGCTTGTCATTCATAGACCCTTTGTTTATGTCATTTTTCGAAAGTAAACACGGGATAAGGCTTTTCGGGAGGGGAAATTTTCTCTCTCCGAGGTCGGGCCGATGACGGTTCGGAAAAAATTCTCGTTATCGGCCCGAAGTTGGAGAAGGCTTATCCCAGACAGAAAAAAACGAGTGGCTTGGCCGTTTTTTAGGGTGGACCTACACATATTTTGAAAATAACACGTTGTAGGCCCAATTAAAAATTAGTTTTTTCTAAGTAATTTAATTGAAGATGCTGAACATTTTTATACTATTAGTAGCTATTAGAGGATGCTATCGAAGGGTGTTAAAATTGAATTTGTTTACTTTTCATTGTAGGCCCTAATCAATTGTTAAGCGAGAATTCTCGGGTACTTATCATCCAAATTCTAAAAATTGTAGAGGCTATCGTCAAAATTATTCATGATACAATTCTCGGGATTTAATCAAAGGACGTATGTGATTTTATAAACAAAGATTCAAACGTCGATTTGTCCAATCTGATAGCACTCCCACGCAAACCATCACCACAGACTGGTAGAAGAAGCCTTCGGCTACCTGTTGGTGGTGTTGGATTGCGTGGGAGTGCTATCAGATTGGACAAATAGACGTTTGAAACTTTGCTTATACAAAATCACATAAGTCCTTTTGAATAAATACCCGAGAATTGTATCATGAATAATTTTGACGATAGCCTCTACAATTTTTAGAATTTGAATGATACACTGAACGGGTCGTAAAGTATCGTTACCATTCAAAATTGATCTTTTTGGGAACACAAAAATTGCTGTATCATTGAGGTTACAATCACTTTATCATGCATTTAATAATTCTATGAATAATAATCGTTTAGTGTATGATCGAAATTTAATTATGAATAGTTTGACATTTTTCATCTGTATCATAAAAACATAAAAGCGCTATTACTTCTCGAGCAACATATGATTAGGGCCGAAAAACCGACAATGCTGAACCGAGAAAAATTAGGTTCAATAAGTTTTCTATTAGTATGTCTAATTTAATTCATTTTATTGAAGTAGAAACTCATTTCATTGCCAAAACCATGTCAATGCTATACTGCCGCTAACCGCAAGTCGAGCACATCTGTATATGGAGGCCCATATACAGATGTGCTCGACTTGCGGTTAGCGGCAGTGTACGGACGGTCGGATAGAAATGAAACCGTTTTTGGTAATCAACCCAAAGGATGATCAAACTGTAAAGTTTAATTAAAGTTTGAAATTTAGTTCTTTGTCTTACAAATCTTTACCGTTACTATAAAATGCTTTACTTACAATTTTAAGTTTATTTTCCTAGGCTTACTTTCTCACTTCACCTTCCTGTTTTGCTCTGTCAATTATTTTATTTCTCAATTTAACTAATTCAGTTTTAGCGTGTACTATATGATTACCTGTTTCCCTCTTTTCTTCCAGCAGTGTGTCGAATGTTCGTCCTTCTATTATGTGGATTGTTCAGAAATGATTGAGCACCACTGTACTGTCTTGCACCCGTATTGCTCAGCTGTTCATTGAAGCATAATTTTAATTCACATTTATTTCATGTTCCCGATCTACTTACGGTATGCGTGATGTGATCGTATGACCAGATTTATGCAATTTTCTATACGATAATTTCTTTAATCTATACTCTTCCTAAACTTTTCATTTATCCATAAATATTATTCACTTTCAACTTCTAACTTTTGTTTATGTTCCTGTTATATCTACTTTTACTTTTTGCTCACCTTTTTCTTCCTCCTCTGCCTGTCAACTGTCACCCAACACGGAAAAATTGAAGAACCTATTTTGTTAGCCAAACGTTGATCGTGACTTGGCTGCGTACATGCAGTGTCACCAGAACAGGCAGTATACGTAAATGGTAATTAATAACCACGATATCTCCGACGGTAACCGGTTCCGGATGTTGAAATCACTTACTCCTACGTGTAATTTCTGGTAGATTATGGCTGGCTGTCCAATGAGCAGCTCGAAGTAGCTCGAAGTTGTTCTCGTCCTGCTCATGCCCATTTGTTGACAAAAAAGAACGAGCAGGACAAGAACAACTTTGAGCTACTTCGAGTTGCTTATTGGACACCACTTATAGTGCTGTCCAATGAGCAGCTCGAAGTTGTTCCCGACCTGCTCGTTCTTTTTTGTCAACAAATGGGCATGAGCAGGACAGGGAGAAACTTCGAGCTACTTCAAGCTCTTATTGGACAGCACTAATCTGTTACCCACCAGGATCTGATTTGCCAGGATCTGGAAGTTCATCCAGTTCTGCTTAAGTGCTGCGCTGCTGTCGTCGAGGTCGGCTAACGGCTTCGTTCCATTGGACGAACCGAGAAGGAAGTGGTTCGGGGTCAACGCTGGAGCCGATTCGTCGTATATTGGTGTCGTATCCATCCAGGCCGATATGAACCAGCCGAAAATAAAATACCTACACATCACACAACGCGCACTTCCATTCGTTGGAAACTACAAAATGACCAAACATTCTACAGAATGACCAAACATTCAGCCTTCCTCATCTTTCACGCAAATATTCCCTTCCACTCTAACACACGCTAACCTTCGTCTTCATTTTAAACTCCGACACTCGGTCATCTCCGTATCCTCAATTGCACATAGCGTTCGAGACGAAACGAGACCGCTGCTTCGTGTGATCATTAGCCCAGTCACTGTTTCGTCGTTCACATTACTTTTTCTTCGTTTTAATAAATCATTTTTCTTTTAAGTGGTTAAGGGCGACATGCATCCATTTTTTTTTTAATTTCTTGACTGCTAATTAACTTTTAGTATGATCTAATAATATATTTATTCATAGTAAAACCTTGTCATAATTTATCTTCAATACTGCAATATTGATCAATACAAAATCAATGTTCAGTACGTCTCTCTCTTCACTACATTCGCTTTCTCCTCCACTCTTCGATTTAATTATAATCGAATTGAAGTTGTAATACCTTTACTGTTCGAAAGCCAAAATTAATGTTAGCTAAAACAAAGATTTACCTAAAAAAAATTGGACGTTGTTTTTTTTCCTTAATCAATTTGCTTAGTAAAATATTTCCTTTAAGGAAAGTCCCCAAATAAACCCAAAGTCAATACAGAGTCAAACTCCAATTTAAAATTCATTAAGCTCAACTGGAATGAACTCTTGATACAAATATAGTCTAAACTTACTCTGAATCAGATTAAAACAGTCGATTAGTTGATATTATAAAGTCTAATCAAAATCCAATGCAAATAAAATTAAATATAATGCACATTTGTTTCAAATACAATCTTCATTTAATCAAGAATCAATTCCAATCTAATTCCAATAAAGTCTAATCAAAATCCAATCTAATCCATACAAAAGTTAATCAAAATTCAATTTTAATTCAATCCGAATACATTACAAATTGTTGATTCAGTGTTATATGTTTAGATGTAAACTAAACAAATGAATGAATGAATGAATTCAAATCCCATTCAATTAAAATCCCAATAAAATACAAATTCAATTCAACTTCACATTCAGTATAAATCAAGGTTAATCAAAATCCAATACAATTCAAACCAATTCAAATTTTATCCAAATCTAATACAACTGCAATCCAATCATAAATTCAATCCAAGTCAAATCTAATAAAATCTAACCCAAATCCAAATCCTACCCTATACATTGCAAATATATTTTAATTCCCATTCAATTGTGATCCAAATCAAATCATAATACAATTAAGATCTCATCTAGATTCAATCTAAATCCGATATAAATCCAAATACAATCAAATACGAATACAATTCCAAACCGAATCCAATCTAAACTCAATAAAATTCCAATCTAATCCAAATCCAATCAAAACCCAATCCAAACCAAACTCAAGAAAATTCCAATCCAAATCAAATCCAAATCCAATTCAATCCAAATCCAATCCTAATTCAATCTAAATCTAATCCGAATCCAATCCAAATCCAATCCGAATCCAATCCAAATCCAATACCAATACAGTTCATATCCAGTTCAAATCTAGTCCAAATCCACATCCAAATCAAATCCAAATCCAATAAACACCCAATTCAAATCAGAGATGCATCCTGAACAGAACATGAGCCAAGAGCGTGCCTTGGTGTTCTTAGTTTTGAACTCTGAACACAGTTCAGTGTGCACTGGGTTGGTACGCAAGCAAAACGATCATGGTAACTAAGATTCCTTAGATTTGGAACTATGCAAAAACATACGAGCATGCTTGATTTCTATACGTTAGGTGCCCACGTGTTCCATTACTAACCGAAAAATCTGTAGCATGCCTTCGCTTGAATTTGTTTTCCTAGGATACAAGTTGCTAAGTTAGGTCAGTGCTCTTGAACATTGTGCAGTGCTCAGAACGTTTTGAACACGAACACGCGTTCTCGTGTTCAGATGCATCTCTGATTCAAATCAAATCCCAATCCAATCCAAATCAATTCCAAATCCAATCCAAAATCAATTCAAATCCAATCCGAATCCAATCCAAATCCAATACAAATCCAGTTCAAATTTAGTCCCCAATCTAATCCAAATCCAAATCCAATCTAAATCCAATCCAATACAAATCAAATCCAAATCCGATACAAATCAAATCCAATATAAATCCGATCCAAATTCAATACAAATCCAATCCAAATTCAATCCAAATCCAATACAAATCCACATCCAAATCCTATCCAAATTCAATACAAATCAAATCCAATCCAAATCCAGTTCAAATCCAATCTAAATTCAATCCAAATCCAATACGACTACAGTGCAAATCCAATCAAAATTCAATCCAAATTAAATCCAAATCCAAATCCAATCCAAATCCAATTCATATCTGTCGGATTTTCTCTCTTTTTTTGTATAGGTCAAGCACAACAAAACACAAAATTCCATTTGAACATAAGTTTATTTTTTTTCAATTTTTTTTCCAATTTTTTCTTTTCCAACATTTTTCACGTCTGCTGTCAACAACGTTCGTCACAAAACTGATCATTACTATACACGGAGTGTCTCTCCAGCCATAAACACTCTTAAAAATTGCCCAACAAATTAAATGAATTTCAACTCTAATATATTGCGTAACATTTTTAAAATAAATGTATACTGTACACTATGACACAGTTTTTATTTGTTGGTTGAGTATTAGAATCAAGGAATATTTGAAATTCTACTATATACTATTCTCTACATCCTTCTCCTCCGCTACTCTCGAAAACTGAAACATATCACACAAATAACAATAATCAACATTGAAGTTTTCCAGGATATGATTGGCATGCTCTGAAAAGATAAAAATTATTAATCTTATATTATTTGGAGAACTATTTGGAAACGAGACTTACCAACGATAATTCATAATTGTAGCACATAAATTATAACCCCTTATTGAGTAACAACTAACTGAGCTCCACGTACTTCCTCGGCATGTTAGCAACCTCGGTTCTCTACGCCAAGGCAAAAGCTGATCTTTGTCATGTAATCATGGAGAGAACTTACCACGCTCTAGAAGGTCAATCTTGCATCAAAATCAGGAAATTGTCTTCAACTTTTTGCACATTTCGTACCATACATGTTCTAACTCTACACACAAGCAACAGCTGATTTTAGTCATGCAGTCATGAAGAGAGCTCACCAGGCTCTAGAAGGTCAATCTTGCATCAACATTAGAAAATTGTCTAAAACTTTTTTTTTCTCATTTCGTTCCTAACATGTTCTAACTCTACACACTAGCAACAGCTGTTTTTAGTCATGCAGTCATGAAAAGTGCTTACCAGGCTCTAGAAGGTCAATCTTGCATCAAAATCAGGAAATTGTCTAAATTTTTTTTATGCTGATTTCGTTCCTAACATGTTCTAACTCTACACTGAAGCAACAGCTGATTTTAGTCATGCAGTCATGAAGAGTGCTTACCAGACTCTAGAAGGTCAATCTTGCATCAAAATCAGGAAATTGTCTTCAACTTTTTGCTCATTTCGTACCATACATGATCTAACTCTACACACAAGCAACAGCTGATTTTAGTCATGTAGTCATGAAGAGAGCTTACCAGGCTCTAGAAGATCAATCTTGCATCAAAATCAGGAAATTGTCTAAAACTTTTTTTTGCTCCTTTCGTTCCTAACATGTTCTAACTCTACACACGAGCAACAGCTGATTTTAGTCATGCAGTCATGAAGAGAGCTTACCAGGCTCTAGAAGGTCAATCTTGCATCAAAATCAGGAAATTGTCTTCAACTTTTTGCACATTTCGTACCATACATTTTCTAACTCTACACACGAGCAACAGCTGATTTTAGTCATGCAGTCATGAAGAGAGCTTACCAGGCTCTAGAAGGTCAATCTTGCATCAAAATCAGGAAATTGTCTTCAACTTTTTGCACATTTCGTACCATACATTTTCTAACTCTACACACGAGCAACAGCTGATTTTAGTCATGCAGTCATGAAGAGAGCTTACCAGGCTCTAGAAGGTCAGTCTTGCATCATATCAGAAAATTGTCTTCAACTTTTTGCTCATTTCGTACCACGCATGTTCCAACTCTACACACTAGCAACAGCTGATCTTAGTCATGCAGTCATGAAGAGAGCTTACCAGGCTCTAGAAGGTCAATCTTGCATCAAAATCAGGAAATTGTCTACATTTTTTTGCTCATTTCGTACCATAAATGATCTAACTCAACACACAAGCAACAGCTGATCTTAGTTATGCAGTCATGAAGAGAGCTTACCAGGCTCTAGAAGGTCAATCTTGCATCAAAATCAGGAAATTGTCTTCAACTTTTTGCACATTTCGTACCATACATGATCTAACTCTACACACAAGCAACAGCTGATTTTAGTCATGTAGCCATGAAGAGAGCTCACCAGGCTCTAGAAGGTCAGTCTTGCATCATATCAGAAAATTGTCTAAACCTTTTTTGCTCATTTCGTTTCCTAACATGTTCTAACTCTACACATAAGCAACAGCTGATTTTAGTCATGTAGTCATGAAGAGTGCTTACCAGGCTCTAGAAGGTCAATCTTGCATCAAAATCAGGAAATTGTCTTCAACTTTTGCTCATTTTGTACCATGCATGTTCCAACTCTACACACTAGCAACAGCTGATCTTAGTCATGCAGTCATGAAGAGAGCTTACCAGGCTCTAGAAGGTCAATCTTGCATCAAAATCAGGAAATTGTCTACAACTTTTTGCTCATTTCGTACCATACATTTTCTAACTCTACACACGAGCAACAGCTGATTTTAGTCATGCAGTCATGAAGAGAGCTTACCAGGCTCTAGAAGGTCAATCTTGCATCAAAATCAGGAAATTGTCTTAAACTTTTTGCACATGTCGTACCATACATTTTCTAACTCTACACGCGAGCAACAGCTGATTTTAGTCATGCAGTCATGAAGAGAGCTTACCAGGCTCTAGAAGGTCAGTCTTGCATCATATCAGAAAATTGTCTTCAACTTTTTGCACATTTCGTACCATACATTTTCTAACTCTACACACGAGCAACAGCTGATTTTAGTCATGCAGTCATGAAAAGTGCTTACCAGGCTCTAGAAGGTCAATCTTGCATTAAAATCAGGAAATTGTCTTCAACTTTTTGCACTATTCGTACCATACATGTTATAACTCTACACACAAGCAACAGCTGATCTTAGTCATGCAGTCATGAAGAGAGCTTACCAGGCTCTAGAAGGTCAATCTTGCATCAAAATCAGGAAATTGTCTAAAACTTTTTTTTTGCTCATTTCGTTCCTAACATGTTCTAACTCTACACACAAGCAACAGCTGATTTTAGTCATGCAGTCATGAAGAGAGCCTACCAGGCTCTAGAAGGTCAATCTTGCATCAAAATCAGGAAATTGTCTTCAACTTTTTGCACATTTCGTACCATACATTTTCTAACTCTACACACGAGCAACAGCTGATTTTAGTCATGCAGTCATGAAAAGTGCTTACCAGGCTCTAGAAGGTCAATCTTGCATCAAAATCAGGAAATTGTCTTCAACTTTTTGCACATTTCGTACCATACATGTTCTAACTCTACACACAAGCAACAGCTGATCTTAGTCATGCAGTCATGAAGAGAGCTTACCAGGCTCTAGAAGGTCAATCTTGCATCAAAATCAGGAAATTGTCTTCAACTTTTTGCTCATTTCGTACCATGCATGTTCCAACTCTACACACTAGCAACAGCTGATCTTAGTCATGAAGTCATGAAGAGAGCTTACCAGGCTCTAGAAGGTCAATCTTGCATCAAAATCAGGAAATTGTCTAAAACTTTTTTTTTGCTCATTTCGTTCCTAACATGTTCTAACTCTACACACAAGCAACAGCTGATTTTAGTCAAGTAGTCATGAAGAGAGCTCACCAGGCTCTAGAAGGTCAGTCTTGCATCATATCAGAAAATTGTCTAAACCTTTTTTTGCTCATTTCGTTCCTAACATGTTCTAACTCTACACATAAGCAACAGCTGATTTTAGTCATGCAGTCATGAAGAGTGCTTACCAGGCTCTAGAAGGTCAATCTTGCATCAAAATCAGGAAATTGTCTTCAACTTTTTGCTCATTTCGTACCATGCATGTTCCAACTCTACACACTAGCAACAGCTGATCTTAGTCATGCAGTCATGAAGAGAGCTTACCAGGCTCTAGAAGGTCAATCTTGCATCAAAATCAGGAAATTGTCTACAACTTTTTGCTCATTTCGTACCATACATTTTCTAACTCTACACACGAGCAACAGCTGATTTTAGTCATGCAGTCATGAAGAGAGCTTACCAGGCTCTAGAAGGTCAATCTTGCATCAAAATCAGGAAATTGTCTACAACTTTTTGCTCATTTCGTACCATAAATGATCTAACTCAACACACAAGCAACAGCTGATCTTAATTATGCAGTCATGAAGAGAGCTTACCAGGCTCTAGAAGGTCAATCTTGCATCAATATCAGGAAATTGTCTTAAACTTTTTGCACATGTCGTACCATACATTATCTATCTCAACACGCAATCAACAGCTGATTTTAGTCATGCAGTCATGAAAAGTGCTTACCAGGCTCTAGAAGGTCAATCTTGCATTAAAATCAGGAAATTGTCTACAACTGTTTGCTCATTTCGTATCATACATGTTCTAACTCTTCACATAAGCAACAGCTGATTTTAGTCATGCAGTCATGAAGGGAGCTCACCAGGCTCTAGAAGGTCAATCTTGCATCAAAATCAGGAAATTGCCTACATAATTTTGCTTATTTCGTTCCTAAAGTGTTCTAACTCTACACATAAGCAACAGCTGGTTTTAGTCATGCAGTCATGGAGGGAGCCTACCAGGCGCTATAAGGTAAATCTTGCATCAAAATCAGGAAATTGTCTACAACTGTTTGCTCATTTCGTATCATACATGTTCTAACTCTACACACGAGCAACAGCTGATTTTAGTCATGCAGTCATGAAAAGTGCTTACCAGGCTCTAGAAGGTCAATCTTGCATCAAAATCAGGAAATTGTCTTCAACTTTTTGCACATTTCGTACCATACATGTTCTAACTCTACACACAAGCAACAGCTGATCTTAGTCATGCAGTCATGAAGAGAGCTTACCAGGCTCTAGAAGGTCAATCTTGCATCAAAATCAGGAAATTGTCTTCAACTTTTTGCTCATTTCGTACCATGCATGTTCCAACTCTACACACTAGCAACAGCTGATCTTAGTCATGAAGTCATGAAGAGAGCTTACCAGGCTCTAGAAGGTCAATCTTGCATCAAAATCAGGAAATTGTCTAAAACTTTTTTTTTGCTCATTTCGTTCCTAACATGTTCTAACTCTACACACAAGCAACAGCTGATTTTAGTCATGCAGTCATGAAGAGAGCCTACCAGGCTCTAGAAGGTCAATCTTGCATCAAAATCAGGAAATTGTCTTCAACTTTTTGCACATTTCGTACCATACATTTTCTAACTCTACACACGAGCAACAGCTGATTTTAGTCATGCAGTCATGAAAAGTGCTTACCAGGCTCTAGAAGGTCAATCTTGCATCAAAATCAGGAAATTGTCTTCAACTTTTTGCACATTTCGTACCATACATGTTCCAACTCTACACACTAGCAACAGCTGATCTTAGTCATGAAGTCATGAAGAGAGCTCACCAGGCTCTAGAAGGTCAATCTTGCATCAAAATCAGGAAATTGTCTAAACCTTTTTTTGCTCATTTCGTTCCTAACATGTTCTAACTCTACACATAAGCAACAGCTGATTTTAGTCATGCAGTCATGAAGAGTGCTTACCAGGCTCTAGAAGGTCAATCTTGCATCAAAATCAGGAAATTGTCTTCAATTTTTTGCACATTTCGTACCATACATGATCTAACTCTACACACAAGCAACAGCTGATTTTAGTCATGTAGTCATGAAGAGAGCTCACCAGGCTCTAGAAGGTCAGTCTTGCATCATATCAGAAAATTGTCTAAACCTTTTTTTGCTCATTTCGTTCCTAACATGTTCTAACTCTACACATAAGCAACAGCTGATTTTAGTCATGCAGTCATGAAGAGTGCTTACCAGGCTCTAGAAGGTCAATCTTGCATCAAAATCAGGAAATTGTCTTCAACTTTTTGCTCATTTCGTACCATGCATGTTCCAACTCTACACACTAGCAACAGCTGATCTTAGTCATGCAGTCATGAAGAGAGCTTACCAGGCTCTAGAAGGTCAATCTTGCATCAAAATCAGGAAATTGTCTACAACTTTTTGCTCATTTCGTACCATACATTTTCTAACTCTACACACGAGCAACAGCTGATTTTAGTCATGCAGTCATGAAGAGAGCTTACCAGGCTCTAGAAGGTCAATCTTGCATCAAAATCAGGAAATTGTCTACAACTTTTTGCTCATTTCGTACCATGCATGTTCCAACTCTACACACTAGCAACAGCTGATCTTAGTCATGCAGTCATGAAGAGAGCTTACCAGGCTCTAGAAGGTCAATCTTGCATCAAAATCAGGAAATTGTCTACAACTTTTTGCTCATTTCGTACCATACATTTTCTAACTTTACACACGAGCAACAGCTGATTTTAGTCATGCAGTCATGAAGAGAGCTTACCAGGCTCTAGAAGGTCAATCTTGCATCAAAATCAGGAAATTGTCTTCAACTTTTTGCACATTTCGTACCATACATTTTCTAACTCTACACACGAGCAACAGCTGATTTTAGTCATGCAGTCAAGAAAGGTGCTTACCAGGCTCTAGAAGGTCAATCTTGCATCAAAATCAGGAAATTGTCTTCAACTTTTTGCACATTTCGTACCATACATGATCTAACTCTACACACAAGCAACAGCTGATTTTAGTCATGTAGTCATGAAGAGAGCTCACCAGGCTCTAGAAGGTCAGTCTTGCATCATATCAGAAAATTGTCTTCAACTTTTTGCTCATTTCGTACCACGCATGTTCCAACTCTACACACTAGCAACAGCTGATCTTAGTCATGCAGTCATGAAGAGAGCTTACCAGGCTCTAGAAGGTCAATCTTGCATCAAAATCAGGAAATTGTCTACAACTTTTTGCTCATTTCGTACCATAAATGATCTAACTCAACACACAAGCAACAGCTGATCTTAGTTATGCAGTCATGAAGAGAGCTTACCAGGCTCTAGAAGGTCAATCTTGCATCAATATCAGGAAATTGTCTTAAACTTTTTGCACATGTCGTGCCATACATGATCTAACTCTACACACAAGCAACAGCTGATTTTAGTCATGCAGTCATGAAGAGAGCTCACCAGGCTCTAGAAGGTCAATCTTGCATCAAAATCAGGAAATTGTCTTCAACTTTTTTGCACATTTCGTACCATACATGATCTAACTCTACACACAAGCAACAGATGATTTTAGTCATGCAGTCATGAAGAGAGCTTACCAGGCTCTAGAAGATCAATCTTGCATCAAAATCAGGAAATTGTCTAAAACTGTTTTTGCTCATTTCGTTCCTAACATGTTCTAACTCTACACACGAGCAACAGCTGATTTTAGTCGTGACATGAAGAGAGCCTACCAGGCTCTAGAAGGTCAATCTTGCATCAAAATCAGGAAATTGTCTTCAACTTTTTGCACATTTCGTACCATACATGTTCTAACTCTACACACAAGCAACAGCTGATCTTAGTCATGCAGTCATGAAGAGAGCTTACCAGGCTCTAGAAGGTCAATCTTGCATCAAAATCAGGAAATTGTCTTCAACTTTTTGCTCATTTCGTACCATGCATGTTCCAACTCTACACACTAGCAACAGCTGATCTTAGTTATGCAGTCATGAAGAGAGCTTACCAGGCTCTAGAACGTCAATCTTGCATCAAAATTAGGAAATTGTCTACAACTGTTTGCTCATTTCGTACCATGTTCTTAACCTACACATAAGCAACAGCTGATTTTAGTAATGCAGTCATGAAGAGAGCTTACCAGGCTCTAGAAGGTCAATTTTACATCAAAATCAGGAAATTGTCTACAACTGTTTGCTCATTTCGTACCATGTTCTTAACCTACACATAAGCAACAGCAGATCTTAGTCATGCAGTCACGAAGAAAGCTTACAAGGCTCTAGAAGGTACAACTTTCACTCAGAAACATCAATCCGTTTTGCATTTTCTTCCAACGGGTCAAACGGAATCCAACGTCTACTCGAATGAAGAATTATTTTGCACGCACCAACCCGCTCAAGGGTTTGGATTTTCTTCCAACGGACCCAGCCGGGCCAACGTTCACTCGAATGTAGAAGACATTAGAGACACACCAACCCACTCAAGGGTTTGGATTTTCTTCCAATGGACCCAAACGGGTCCAACGTCCACTCGAATGTAGAAGACATTGGAGACGCACCAACCCGCTCAAGGGTTTGGATTTACTTCCAACGAACCCAACCGGGATCAACGTCCACTCAGACGCACCAACCCGCTCAAGGGTTTGGATTTTCTTCCAACGGACCCAACCGGGTCCAACGTCCACTCGAATGTAGAAGACATTAGAGACGCACCAACCCGCTCAAGGGTTTGAATTTTCTTCCAACGAACCCAACCGGGTTCAACGTCCACTGAGACGCACCAACCCGCTCAAGGGTTTGAATTTTCTTCCAACGGACCCAACCGGGTCCAACGTCCACTCGAATGTAGAAGACATTAGAGACGCACCAACCCGCTCTAGGGTTTGGATTTTCTTCCAACGAACCCAACCGGGTTCAACGTCCACTCAGACGCACCAACCCGCTCAAGGGTTTGGATTTTCTTCCAACGGACCCAACCGGGTCCAACGTTCACTCGAATGTAGAAGACATTAGAGACGCACCAACCCGCTCAAGGGTTTGGATTTTCTTCCAACGAACCCAACCGGGTCCAACGTCCACTCGAATGTAGAAGACATTAGAGACGCACCAACCCGCTCAAGGGTTTGGATTTTCTTCCAACGAACCCAACCGGGTCCAACGTCCACTCAGACGCACCAACCCGCTCAAGGGTTTGGATTTTCTTCCAACGAACCCAACCGGGTTCAACGTCCACTCAGACGCACCAACCCGCTCAAGGGTTTGGATTTTCTTCCAACGGACCCAACCGGGTCCAACGTCCACTCGAATGTAGAAGACATTAGAGACGCACCAACCCGCTCAAGGGTTTGGATTTTCTTCCAACGAACCCAACCAGGTCCAACGTCTAATCAGACGCACCAACCCGCTCAAGGGTTTGGATTTTCTTCCAACGAACCCAACCGGGTTCAACGTCCACTCAGACGCACCAACCCGCTCAAGGGTTTGGATTTTCTTCCAACGGACCCAACCGGGTCCAACGTCCACTCGAATGTAGAAGACATTAGAGACGCACCAACCCGCTCAAGGGTTTGGATTTTCTTCCAACGAACCCAACCAGGTCCAACGTCTAATCAGACGCACCAACCCGCTCAAGGGTTTGGATTTTCTTCCAACGAACCCAACCGGGTTCAACGTCCACTCAGACGCACCAACCCGCTCAAGGGTTTGGATTTTCTTCAAACGGACCCAACCGGGTCTAACGTCCACTCGAATGTAGAAGACATTAGAGACGCACCAACCCGCTCAAGGGTTTGGATTTTCTTCCAACGAACCCAACCGGGTTCAACGTCCACTCAGACGCACCAACCCCCTCAAGGGTTTGGATTTTCTTCCAACGGACCCAACCGGGTCCAACGTTCACTCGAATGTAGAAGACATTAGAGACGCACCAACCCGCTCAAGGGTTTGGATTTTCTTCCAACGAACCCAACCGGGTCCAACGTCCACTCGAATGTAGAAGACATTAGAGACGCACCAACCCGCTCAAGGGTTTGGATTTTCTTCCAACGAACCCAACCGGGTCCAACGTCCACTCAGACGCACCAACCCGCTCAAGGGTTTGGATTTTCTTCCAACGAACCCAACCGGGTTCAACGTCCACTCAGACGCACCAACCCGCTCAAGGGTTTGGATTTTCTTCCAACGGACCCAACCGGGTCCAACGTCCACTCGAATGTAGAAGACATTAGAGACGCACCAACCCGCTCAAGGGTTTGGATTTTCTTCCAACGAACCCAACCAGGTCCAACGTCTAATCAGACGCACCAACCCGCTCAAGGGTTTGGATTTTCTTCCAACGAACCCAACCGGGTTCAACGTCCACTCAGACGCACCAACCCGCTCAAGGGTTTGGATTTTCTTCCAACGGACCCAACCGGGTCCAACGTCCACTCGAATGTAGAAGACATTAGAGACGCACCAACCCGCTCAAGGGTTTGGATTTTCTTCCAACGAACCCAACCAGGTCCAACGTCTAATCAGACGCACCAACCCGCTCAAGGGTTTGGATTTTCTTCCAACGAACCCAACCGGGTTCAACCTCCACTCAGACGCACCAACCCGCTCAAGGGTTTGGATTTTCTTCAAACGGACCCAACCGGGTCTAACGTCCACTGAATGTAGAAGACATTAGAGACGCACCAACCCGCTCAAGGGTTTGGATTTTCTTCCAACGAACCCAACCGGGTTCAACGTCCACTCAGACGCACCAACCCCCTCAAGGGTTTGGATTTTCTTCCAACGGACCCAACCGGGTCCAACGTTCACTCGAATGTAGAAGACATTAGAGACGCACCAACCCGCTCAAGGGTTTGGATTTTCTTCCAACGAACCCAACCGGGTCCAACGTCCACTCGAATGTAGAAGACATTAGAGACGCACCAACCCGCTCAAGGGTTTGGATTTTCTTCCAACGAACCCAACCGGGTCCAACGTCCACTCAGACGCACCAACCCGCTCAAGGGTTTGGATTTTCTTCCAACGAACCCAACCGGGTTCAACGTCCACTCAGACGCACCAACCCGCTCAAGGGTTTGGATTTTCTTCCAACGGACCCAACCGGGTCCAACGTCCACTCGAATGTAGAAGACATTAGAGACGCACCAACCCGCTCAAGGGTTTGGATTTTCTTCCAACGAACCCAACCAGGTCCAACGTCTAATCAGACGCACCAACCCGCTCAAGGGTTTGGATTTTCTTCCAACGAACCCAACCGGGTTCAACGTCCACTCAGACGCACCAACCCGCTCAAGGGTTTGGATTTTCTTCAACGGACCCAACCGGGTCCAACGTCCACTCGAATGTAGAAGACATTAGAGACGCACCAACCCGCTCAAGGGTTTGGATTTTCTTCCAACGAACCCAACCAGGTCCAACGTCTAATCAGACGCACCAACCCGCTCAAGGGTTTGGATTTTCTTCCAACGAACCCAACCGGGTTCAACCTCCACTCAGACGCACCAACCCGCTCAAGGGTTTGGATTTTCTTCAAACGGACCCAACCGGGTCTAACGTCCACTCGAATGTAGAAGACATTAGAGACGCACCAACCCGCTCAAGGGTTTGGATTTTCTTCCAACGAACCCAACCGGGTTCAACGTCCACTCAGACGCACCAACCCCCTCAAGGGTTTGGATTTTCTTCCAACGGACCCAACCGGGTTCAACGTCCACTCAGACGCATCAAGCAGCATTATCAGGCTTTCAAATTGACTCAATAACATTTAATAATTTAATGTGTTGTCAAAAAACTACGGATAACGGCTGTTCTCTTTGATCATACACGTAAAAAAATAACCTTATATGTTATGGCAAAAAACCATTCGAAAATACTTATTCTCTTCATTATGCCACCTAATGAATGATCCCATATCAAAAAGCTAATAACATTCATACGTTAATGAAAAGTATAAGTTTTGGAATGTATGTGACTATTTTTTCTTATACATATCATTAATCGCCTGTTTTGGCAAGAAAATTTTAGAAATCTTAATGAGAAATAACATTAATTTTTTTTACGTGTATGATTACATCAATACAATATTAAAGAAATACGAATACCACAATAAAATTCTTCAACGAACACTACAATAAAATTCTTCTACAACCCTGTGTTCCCATAATTCGGAAAAATCTTTAAGAGCCCTGCAACGTCCGTAATCATAAAGTCAACACCAACACCAGCTCCAAAAAATTCAATCAGATAATCAAAAGCCATTCGAATCAAAACAATTACGAGAATGATACGACAGAGGTTGTCTTTTTTTTACATCTCTTCTTCTCCTGTTGATAAAAAATACTCAACTCATTATTGCGCTTTTTGCACTTTATAAGAGTTTTGCGAGATTTTTTTTCTCACATTCATCTTTTTCTCACACTCAATACACTCAAAAAAGTTTGATTTTCCGTGTATAATATTTGTGTGTGAGTGCTCAATCTGAAAACAAATAGACGTCAAATCATGGCGGGAACACTGTTAGATGACTTTACCCATTAATGGGTACTATGTTATTGTTGATATTATTCCCACCGTGAAAAATTCACCCATTTTCCTGAAAAAGTGCCACTACCCATTTTAATGAGTAGTGGCGCTTTTTAAAGAAAATGGGTGAATTTTTCACGGTGGGAATAATATCAACAATAACATAGTACCCATTAATGGGTAAAGTCATCTAACAGTGAATCGATTTAGTGTACACGCTTACATGTGACTAACAAGTAACGGGTTATAATTGGGTAAATTTCAGTAACAAAAATCGATCAACCCGAAATGAGAGTGAGTGTGAGAAAAAGAAGCAGGCAAATTACAATCTACACATAACTCTTCAAATTCGTGAAATCGGCAATAAACACTATTCCATTTCACCTTCGGTAGTTGTAGACAATAAAACTCATTAACAGCCCTGTATTGTAGTCACAATTTGAATGATCTCCCAAACAACCCTGTATTGCACATCCACAAATACAACATTCAGCCTCGGCACAAGCTAAAGACAAATCTATCGGCCCATCTGTTCTGTAGCATAATCCGGCATAAATCAAACAACACAACTTACCTGAATGGTTGCGCAACAAGAAAACACTGTTTACTTCATAATTTGAAACAAACACACATTGTAATTAGGGAGCGTAGTTTCACCAGGAACCAATAACCGGGACGTGATTGTCCCGAAGAACCGATTAAAAATTCATGCAACCCAGAAGAGCTCACGAGACCAGCACCGCCAGAGGCGCTAGTGTATTTTACTCACATTTTGGTAAATTTATTTGAAAGTGTTTTGGTAAGTGTAGACTTTTTTGCTGTGAGTTTTGACAGATTTCTGTCTGAGGTAATAACCTCAATCTTTGCGTTTATTTTATTTACGGTTCCCGGACCTAAAAATCTGGCCAAGTTTCTCTTTCGTACACCGTCGCAGAACGATTCCGAACTCGATCCTGGAATCAATTATCTCAATCTACCCGTAATGGTCTTATCTTTTAATCTTTAAAAAATGAACAAAGTGGCTATCCTCGATGTGGTCTACAGTCCAGCGAAATCGATGCTACTGCTGAGTCGTGAAAAGTTAGCTCAATTTCATCGCTTGGACGGTGAAATAGTTCTGGCGGAGGTATACAAAGCGGAATTTGTTACGCAAGAACTGGACCGGTGCATGATCCACCCGCAGTACCGCAGCTACTACAGCGCTACCCCAAGGCTCTGGCTGACTAGAGTTCAAACGTGTTGGTGCTATATGCCCTGCGTCGGAAGGGCAAAGTGCTGGCCGAGCTGTGGATAATGCGAGGCCAAAACCGTCACCGGGACTAATACACTGCGGTGATGGAAAGTTACTGCAAACGAGAGTTACCAGGGAAGGTATGTCACAAATTTGTAGCTTGGATTTAGTCATCCTCGGTTGATAGTTTTTCTCATGATGTTTAAACCGAAACAATAATCCCAGACAGCTGAAATTATCTCCAGTGTATACCCTCCTGCTGATTTTGGAAACTCGCAACCACAAACCATTTTACGTTTCATTTTTTTCCGCAGCTCTGGAGGAGTTTAACTTCACCGCTATCGGAGAACTCCGCCTTTGGATCTCTTTTATTTTTGCATTTATCCGGAACATCACCGACAAACGCTCCCTAATGAAGCTGGACGATGGAGCAAGTTGCCACTCAATTACCCATTGCAACCGGACACGATGATCTGTTTGCGTTCCGCGAAGTCATAGCGGAATCGCAAACTTGTCGACTACTTTGTTACAATTCCCCATCGAGAAAGACAATGGAACAGCATATAATTTCAGCAGGGCTTTCAAGGCTTCACAGCACGAAAATAATCGAATGCCATTAGTGTTACCTAATTTTACGTGGAATCAAGGCACAAACCTTCTGCACCGCACAGTAAAAGTGTAAAAGTAGAATTGGCAGCTCCTTAGAAGATAACGAATACGCTGGATTTACCGAAATCGTCCCAACAACATGACGACTCGAAATGTGAAAGAAACATCGTCAAGTAACTAGTCCATTTCATAAATGTAGTTGATTAATATAAATATGTCTATCGAACACATTGAAGACCCGAAATTCATGAACAAGTTTTTACAGAAAGATTTAAAAATTACTTACATAGGGGGAATGACGGCTTTGGCAGGTTTTGTTCTATTATTGGCAAGGGGTTTTTTATGACTTACTAGGCTTAAATTTGGCCTAAACATTCTTTGCATATCAAAAAATATTGTGGCCAAATTTCATAAAATTTGGTCGACAAAAACCCCCCTGCCAATAATAGAACAAAACCTGCCAAAGCCGTCTTTCCCCCTATTTATCAATTATGCTATTGCTAATGAATTGCTCTGAACATGGGTCATAGAAGAGATGATCCAAAGCGCAAAAGGCTGTCGAGAATATTATAGTCTATGCTATATATTTTTTTATTTATCGTACCAACTATGTTAAGTGGTTGGATAGTAAGGGAGAGAAGTAAGAAAGAAAAGGAAGTAGGAAAAGTAAGATAAAGATGGAAGAAGGAATAATGATTTAGCAAGATCAAGCAAGGAAGAAGTAAATGGCAGAAGGAGAGAGAAGACGGAAGAAGGAAGAAAGAAAAAGATGAAAGATTGAAGAAAAACAGAAGAAAGAAGAAGGAAAAAGTAAGATAAAGATAAGACAAGAACCATCGACACAGTTTGCTGTTTGTTCCAAGTTCTACAATTGCAAAACCTGCGGTGCATCGTATGGCCTGGAAGAACTTGTACGAAAGCTAATTGGCCATGTGGCACAAAATAAAACCCTATTCCTGAACATAAAATGTGCCCACCGCCTCCAACACCGGCTTGCAGCAACGGAAGATAAGGTTACAGCGGTGCTAGCATATTAAATAATATTGTCGCGTAAAATGCACGATGACATTTATTCAATAAATATTATATTTACAATTATATTCACTTCAAAATGAACTTTTGTTGGGAGGCCCGAAGATCCATATTGTTACACATAATCGATTCAGCTCGACAAATTTATTGATTGCCTCCTTGGTTGCTAAGTTGCTTGATTGATTGGTATGGTATAGCTTGCTTGAATGGTTGAATGGTTGGTTGCTTGATTGGTTGACTGGTTGCTTGATTTGTTAGTTGGTTGAATGGTTGTTTGCATAATTGGTTGATTAATAGCTTAATTGATTGATTGGTTGGTTAGTTGATTAGTTGTTTTGTTGGTTGCTTGAATGGTTGATTGGTTGGTTGCTTGATTTGTTGATTAGTTGGTTGGTTGATTAGTTGATTGCTGGATTAGTTGATTGATTGATGGTTGATTGCTAATTTGGTTGATTGGTTGCTTTACTGGTTGATTGATTGGTTGTGGTTATTTAGTTGATTGGTTGCTTGATTGGTTGGTCGGCTGATTAGTTGATAAGTTGTTTTGTTGATTGCTTGGTTGCTTGATTGTTTAGATGATTATTTGGTTGGTTGCTGTTTAATTTGTTAGTTGGTAGTATGGTTGATTGGTTGGTTGCTTGATTGGTTAGTCGGCTGGTTAGTTGATTAGTTGTTTTATTGGTTGCTTGTTTAATAAGTAATTTGGTAACATGCTTTATTGGTTAGTTGATTGATTGGTTATTTAGTTGCTGCTTGATTTGTAAGTTGGAAGAATGGTTGAATGGTTGGTTGCTTCATTGTTAATTGGGTTGTTTAGCAAAGAAAAATATGAGGTTTTTTATAGTTTAACATAAAGAGCATGTTGTCCTGATCTCCAACATTTTTTTATTTTGTTTGTAAACCTTTTATTTACATTTTTATACAGCAAACAATAAGCCATTTCAATCGATAGAATGACACTAACATTCATAGAATGACATTGGGCCCATGCAGCATAAGAACAAATTTTTAGTCCCATACAAATTTAAAATGCAAATTAAAAATAGTTCCGGGGCTCCAAAAATTATGAAAAATTAAGGTTCAGCTCATATTTTTATGAAGATTTAGAATATGTAAAAACATATATACCCCTAAACAACCCAATTGATAACTTAATTGGTTGATAATTTGGTTGATTGGTTGCTTGATTGGTTGGTCGGCTGTTGATAAACTGTTTTGTTGATTGCTTGATTATTTGATTGGTTGATTAATTGATTGGTTGATTGGTAGATTGTTTAATTGGTTGGTTAATTGATTGGTTGGTTATTTGGTTGATTGTTTGATTGGTTGCTGCTTGATTTGTAAATTGGTAGAATGATTGATTGGTTAGTTGCTTGATTGTTGGTTGGTTGTTGAATCGAACCAACCAATCAGGTTGTTTGGTTGATTGGTTGGTCGGCTGGTAGGTTCATATGTTGTTTTGTTGGTTGTTTGATTGGTTGATTAGTTGGTTGGTTGCTGGATTATTTGTTGGTTGCTTGATTGGTTGGTTAGTTGGTTGGTTGAACGATTGCTTGGTTGATTGGTAGCTTGCTTGAATGGTTAATGGATTGGTTGCTTGATTGGTTATTCGGCTCGTTGTTTGAATAGTTGTTTTTTGGTTGCTTGGTTGATTGGTTAATAAGTTGATTGGTAGCTTGCTTGATTGGTTGGTTGCTGGATTGGTTGGTTAGTTGAGTGGTTGGTTATTTAGTTGATTGGATGCTTGATTGGTTATTGGTTGGTTGGTTGCTTGATTTGCTAGTTTGTAGAATGGTTGATTGGTAGGTTGTTTCATTGTTGGTTAATTGCTTGATTGGTTGGTACTTTGGTTGATTGGTTGCTTGACTGATTGATTGATTGGTTGGTCGGTTGGTTAGTTGATGTGGTTTTGTTGGTTGCTTGGTTGGTTAATTAGTTGGTTGGTTGCTTGATTGCTTGGTTGATTGGTAGCTTGCTTGAATGGCTGATTGCTGGATTAGTCGGTTGGTAGCTTAATTGGTTGGTATTTGGTTGATTGGTTGCTCTACTGGTTGTTTGAATGGTTGGTCGGCTAATTAGTTGATTAGTTGTTTTGTTGGTTGCTTTGATGGTTGGTTGATTAAATGATTCATTGGTTGGTTGCTGCTTGATTTGTTAGTTGGTTGCTTGTTTGATTGATTAGTTGGTTGGTTGATTGATTGCTTGCTTGATTGGTTGGTTATTTAGTTGATTGGTTTATTAGTTGGTTGATTGCTTGATTGTTGGTTGGTTGCTTGATTGGTTGATTAGTTGATTGGTTGCTTGACTGGCTGATTGATTGGTTTCTTTATTGGTTGATCGGCTGGATAGTTGTTATGTTAGTTGCTTGATTGGTTGATTAGTTGGTTGGTTGCTTGATTGGTTGGTAGGTTGCTTGACTGGTTGATTGATTGGTTGCTTGATTAGTTGGTCGGTTGGTTATTTAGTTGATTGATTGCTTGATTGGTTGATTGATTGGTTGGTCGGCTGGTTAGTTGATTAGTTGTTTTGTTGGTTGCTTGAATGGCTGATTGGGTGGTTAGTTTAATTATTGGTTGGTTGCTTGATTGGTTGCATGCTGGAATGGTTGATTAGTTGGTTGGACCAAGGCTTGATTGGCTGATTAGTTGGTTGGATGCTTGATTGGTGGTTGGTTGCTTGATGGGTTGATTAGTTGGTTGGTTGCTTAATTACTTGGTTGATTAGTAGCTTGCTTGAATGATTGGTTGCTTGATTGGTTGATTAGTTGGTTGGATGCTTGATTGGTTGGTTGATTGTTGGTTGGTTGCTTGATGGGTTGATCAGTTGGTTGGTTGCTTGATTGGTTAGTTATTTGGTTGATTAGTTGCTTGACAAGTTGATTGACTGGTTACTTGATTAGTTGGTCGGTTGGTGTTGGTTAGTTGTTTTGTTGGTTGCTTGATTGGTTGATTAGTTGGTTGGTTGCTTGTTTGGTTGATTAGTTGCATGATTGCTTGATTGGTTGGTATTTGTAGAACTGTTGGATGGTTGGTTGCTTGATTGGTTGGTAGGTTGCTTGACTGGTTGATTGATTGGTTCGTCGGCTGGTTAGTTGATTAGTTGTTTTGTTGGTCGCTTGAATGGCTGATTGGTTGGTTGCTTGATTGATTGATTAGTTGGTTGATTGCTTGATTGGTTGATTAGTTGGTTGGTTGATTGGTAGCTTGCTGAATTGGTTGGTTGGTTGCTGGATTTGTTGGTTATTTAGTTGATGGGATTCGCCTCTTTGGTAGGTTTTTCCCCCAGGCGGTTCATTCTATTGCACTCGGTCTTACAGACACGAGGATATCCTCAACTCGAACAGATTTTGCTTGACCATATTATAATCTTAATCATACCTCGCCATACTCGGCTCTTGAATTAGTTGTCTTCGTATCCATACTTAGTAAACGTTCAAAATTAATACATGCCTCATCTATTCGTTTCACCTGCATCAGATCAGGATTCATTTGCTTCGCCATTATGGTTATCGGAATGATGAATTTCAAGACTCCGTTTCTCATCTTTGACGACTACCGCTTGGTACATAAGATTAGTTGTTTTGTTGATTGCTTGAATGGCTGATTGGTTGGTTGATTAATTGGTTGGTTGATTGATTGCTTGGTGGATTGGTAGCTTGCTTGAATGATTGGTCGTTTGATTGGTTGCTGCTTGATTTGTTAGTTGGTAGAATGGTTGGTTGCTTGATTGTTGGTTGATTGCTTGGTTAGTTGGTTGATTGATTGGTAGCTTCCTTGAATGGTTGATTGCTGGGTTAGTTGGTTGGTCGGTTGCTTGAATGGCTGATAGGGTGGTTAGTTTAATTATTGGTTGGTTGCTTGATTGGTTGCATGCTGGAATGGTTGATTAGTTGGTTGGACCAAGGCTTGATTGGCTGATTAGTTGGTTGGATGCTTGATTGGTGGTTGGTTGCTTGATGGGTTGATTAGTTGGTTGGTTGCTTAATTACTTGGTTGATTAGTAGCTTGCTTGAATGATTGGTTGCTTGATTGGTTGATTAGTTGGTTGGTTGCTTAATTGATTGGTTATTTGGTTGATTGGTTGCTTGATTGGTTGGTCTGTTGATTGGTTGATATGTTGTTTTGTTGGTTGCTTGAATGGTTGATTGATTGCTTGGTTGATTGGTAGCTTGCTTGAATGGTTCTAGCATAGAGTAGAGTGGGACAATAGTACGCACTTAGTTTTCAATCGAGCATGGGGACCTTATCAAACAACCTTCTGCATATCAAATCAATGTCGACGATTAGTATACTCTTCCTTTATGTTACCCAGTGAAAAAAATAATGGATACAATTAAATTCGTTTTAGCAGAGCCCTTATTGCAAGACACCTGAAAAATGCACTTTTACCCCACCGGTGGGTAAAAGTGCGCATTGGGTGGGGTAAGAGTACGCACTTTTCCAATCATGTGTTTTAAGTATTTATTAACACAAGAAGGATCTAATAACGTTTAATTGATGGTTACTGAAAGTATATTGTGGAATGTTTAATGTTTTTTTAAATACCAAAAAACTAAGGAGGTAAAAATATATCAGGTTTCGCGTAAACAAAGGAATTATCCTTGAAGAAAGTCCATTAATTACGTAACGCAAAATTTGGCCATTTCACACCCCCCCCCCCATCTTACAATTTTTGTATGAATCCTCTAAAAAAATGCATGGATCGTCATACATCTCGCAACCCCTCCCCACCCAACCTAAGCGTTGCGTAATTTATGGATATTGCTTTTGATAAAATGAAAAAATCATTTAGATGAAATTGTGATTTTAGACTATGATTAGATGTAAAACAATATACATAACCACCCTCATTCTTGTTTACGGTCGAACCGTTTCTCCATTTGATTTTGCTGGCGTAAACGAGAATGCACTTCAACTTTCGTTCGAAAGCACGTTCGTACGTAAACAAGAATATGGGTGAACATATGTAAAACAATACCTAATACAATTTCATGATTTCAATTCAGCGCTTCGTTCGCTAAGTCGCTTCTCACACCAAATGACTTCAGCTTATCCTTAGAAGGAGAACTTAAATAATAATTTTATTTTAATTATATTTTATTAATTATATTTTTTAACATACTTAGAAAACGTTCAAAATTCATACATGCCTCATCAATTCGTTTCACCTGCATCCGATCAGGATTCATTTGCTTCGCCATTATGATTATCGGAATGGTGAATTTCAAGGCTCCGTTTTCTCATCTTTTTGAAGTACGGTGTCGACTGGGCATAAAACTTCTTGATATCCCAGTAGTTGGTTTTTGCGCACGACAACCGCTTGGCCCATAAGATTATCTGCATCCCTCATCTTAGCCTGTGGACACTGGTTCAGTTCCCGAATCGATGTTGTCATAAGGATATCTTCCGGTACTATGCCCTGACGAGCAACAGGAGTACAGTAACTGCATCTGGTTTTTTGGTAGATTTCTAGAAATAAAACACACCCTAAGAAAGAGCAGACATTCTTGCACACTGCACTGTCGTGTCTTCCGTATGACGTAAGTCGAAAAGCAGAAACCGTACGACGTGTAGGCCAAAGCGAATTAAGCAGAGATCTGGCCACAATATCAAAACCGTTTTCCGGAATGCAGGAAATCCTGAAACCCCTTTAAATCCCGGCATTTGATAAATTGTTTCGTTTTAGCCAAATATTGGCAGAAGTACTGCATGAAGCAGGGGTAACGTTTCTTAGCGCGCAGCACAGCCGTAATGTAAATGTTAATTGTGCTACCTTTTACTCGTCATCGTCAAACCAGTTGTGTCGGTAGTACTCGCACTCGGTACCACATAAAGCGAATTCAGACGTTGGAAGAGCAGTTCCAGTGCCATAGCAGCGTTCATGGCATACAGGTTATTCGGTCTTGCAGGGGCCACCGGTGTGACGGGGATCCACTAACTGATATAAATGAGAGTTGTCAGCTAGCGAACTTCCCAGGCAACTGATAGGAACAGGGTTAGGTCCGATTCTTCAAAAAGGCAGCTGTGTTGCCGCGTTGGAAGTCCAGATCCGATTGGATTCTCGTATACGGGCGTCCTGACCAAACGTAAAACAAATAGACCGAAGTAGTTTAATTTATGTTGATAATTGCAATGGATATTTACCTACGAAGATCGCAACTGCAGGGAAAAATGGTTTGTGAGAACAAAAACAAAATATTTATTAAACATGACAGATCTGGGAGAAAAATATAAATATCAAATGCTGTCAATTATGCACGGCGACAAAAAGAAGCGGAAAAACTGAAAATTGACAGCATTTAATAGTATCTTTTCAAGTGTATACCTAGAACTCTACACACCGATGGAGACTTCAAGCGCAACACCGAAAAATTCCAAGTGCGATATCCCGGTTATTAGTTCCTGGTTTCACTACCGACCTGGCCATTGTCGGATTTTCTCTCTTTTTTTGTATAGGTCAAGCACAACAAAACACAAAATTCCATTTGAACATAAGTTTATTTTTTTTCAATTTTTTTTCCAATTTTTTCTTTTCCAACATTTTTCACATCTGCTGTCAACAACGTTCGTCACAAAACTGATCATTACTATACACGGAGTGTCTCTCCAGCCATAAACACTCTTAAAAATTGCCCAACTAATTAAATGAATCTCAACTCTAATATTGCGCTTTTTGCACTTTATAAGAGTTTTGCGAGATTTTTTTTCTCACATTCATCTTTTTCTCACACTCAATACACTCAAAAAAGTTTGATTTTCCGTGTATAATATTTGTGTGTGAGTGCTCAATCTGAAAACAAATAGACGTCAAATCATGGCGGGAATCGATTTAGTGTACACGCTTACATGTGACTAACAAGTAACGGGTTATAATTGGGTAAATTTCAGTAACAAAAATCGATCAACCCGAAATGAGAGTGAGTGTGAGAAAAAGAAGCAGGCAAATTACAATCTACACATAACTCTTCAAATTCGTGAAATCGGCAATATATTGCGTAACATTTTTAAAATAAATGTATACTGTACACTATGACACAGTTTTTATTTGTTGGTTGAGTATTAGAATCAAGGAATATTTGAAATTCTACTATATACTATTCTCTACAATATCCAATACAAATCCATATCCAAATCAAATCCAATCCAAATCCAATACAAATCCAGTCTAAATCCAGTCTAAATCCAATACAAATCCAATAGAAATACAATCCAAATCCAATCCAAATTCAATTAAAAACCAATCCAAATCCAATCCAAAATCCGATATAAATCAGAATCCAATCAAATACAAATAGAATTCCAAACCGAATCAAATCCAAACTCAATAATATTCCAATCTAATCCAAATCCAATTAAAACCCAATCCAAACCAGACTCAAGAAAACTCCAATCCAAATCCAAATCTAATCCGAATCCAATCCTAATTCAATCTAAATCCAATCCAAATCCAATCCGAATCCAATCCAAATCCAATCTAAATCCAATACCAATCCAGTTCAAATCTAGACCAAATCCAATCCAAATCCACATCCAAATCAAATCCAAATCCAATAAACACCCAATTCAAATCAAATCCCAATCCAATCCAAATTCAATACAAATCCAATCCAAATTCAATACAAATCCAATCCGAATCCAATCCAAATCCAATACAAATCCAGTTCAAATCCAGTTCAAATTTAGTCCAAATCCAATCTAAATCCGATCCAAATCCAATTCAAATCCAATCCAAATCCAATACAAATCCACATCCAAATCCTATCCAAATTCAATACAAATCAAATCCAATCCAAATCCAGTTCAAATCCAATCCAAATTCAATCCAAATCCAATACGAATACATTGCAAATCCAATACAAATCAAATCCAAATCCAGTTCAAATCCAATCCAAATTCAATCCAAATGCAATTCAAATCTAATCCAAATCCAGTCCAAATCCAATCCAAATCCAATTAAAATCCAATCCAAATCCAATATTATTCCACATCCAAATCCAATGCAAATCAAATCCAATCCAACTCAAATCCAATCCAAATCCAAACCAAATCCAATCAAAATCAAATACAAATCCATATCCGAATCCAATTCAAATACAATCCAATCCAATCCGAATCCAAATCCAATACAGATTCAATCCAAATCCATTACAAATCCAATCCAAATCCAATCAAAATCCAATCCAAATGCAATTCAAATCCAATATAAACCCACATCCAAATCCAATACAATTCAAATCAAACCCCAATCCGAATCTATTCAAAACTCCATCAAAATCGTATCCATATATCCAATATTAATCTATTCCAACTCCAATTTAGTCTCAATCCAAAACCTACCACAATCCTATTCAATTCCAATCTAGATTCGATCGAAATCCTATACAAATCCAATCCAAATTCATTAGAAATAAATCAGAATCCAATCCAATTCCAATAGAAATGCAATCCAAATCTAATCCAAATCCAGTCCACAACAAATCCATATCTTATTCCAATACAATTCAGTTCCAATTCAAATATCAATCTAATCCAAATTCGATACATGATCAATCAAAATCCCAACCAAATCCAATTTAAATCCAATCTATCTCATTAAATCCCAATCTAATCCTTATCGAAATTCAATCCAGTTCCGATGTTTATTTCATTTAAATCCATCCTAAATTGAATCAAAATTTAATAAAAAATCCCAACTAAATTCCAAAACCAATCAATTATAAATCCAATCCAAATTCAATCCAAATCGAATCAAAATCCCAATCAAATTTATTCCAAACCCAATCGAAATCCAATCCAAATTCAATCGACATCCAATTCATCTAAATCATATTCCATGCCAATAAAATGTTATTCAGATTTAAATGACTGTTAATTACGATCCAACTATAATAAAAATCGATGTGAAATTCAATGTACTTCTGTATGAACTCGGTATGAATAAAAAACAGCTCAATCCAAATGACAAACCAAACCTCCATTTAGGCTGTGAACCATTCCACCGATTCGTTTAACTTTATGTTAAAATTTGACAGTTCGATGGTTATTTCGCCGTGGTTAAAAATAACTCTGCTCCGGAGCATGGTTAGATTTGACAGTTCGATAGTTAAACTTTGTTCGCGAGAAAATTGGCGCCAAATCCATTTGGTTCCAAATAACTATCAATCTGTCAAAACTCAAATGGGTCGGCTTCGGAGTAAAATTTTAACCACGAATGGAAAATAACCATCGGAATGTCAAATTTTAACTAAAAGTTAAACGAATCGGTGGAATGGTTCACAGCCTTAATATCTTTCAATCCATCTAAATACAGTAAAAAATAAAAATGTTTAAAAGTTTAAAAAAAACTAATTTTAGAAATACCATAAAAAACGATTAAATTCGGATGTAAATCTCCAAATTAGGAAACATATCATTTAAAATTTTCAATTAAGGTGACTCGGGAAGCACTAACAATCATCAAATCGTCATCATTTTCATCATTGAATGCTTAACTTTTTTTCTATAACAAATATGATTTTGAAAAAGTATCACCGGCGCGTGCTTACTCGCAATCTATATGCTGATAAATTTACAGTTACATCGAACAACTGAAAACCGAAATACGCCGCTCCAAAGTTGCGAGGTGATAATGCTAGAAAGAGACGAAAGATAGGAAAAATAACACGGTGTTTAGTGCCTCCCCGAGTCACCTTAATTGAATGTGATGTTTTTGCGGAAGAATAACAGGGTTCTTGGCATCATCAGTGGCGTAGTGGCATGCAGCAATGCGGGTTGCATGCGCATGACTCCGTTACCGTCCAGCCAGAGTGTCAGCTTATACAATGAACTAGATTTTGGAACAGTCATCGTGGTTTCGGGTCGTTTGGTTGGACTTTGTAGCGTCGACATCTCATCAGGGTAGCATTCCTGCTGGCAGAGTCGAATAAGGGTTCGATCGGCTTTAAGAAGTTGCTTCGCCTCAAGTGGACCAATGTCTGTAGGAGCTCTTCGGCTCTTGTGAAGGCAATTATTGATGAATCGGTGGACGTATGCGACAACCTTGTGTAGTCTCTTCCAAAAACGAGCTGTTTCCTGCCGGGCGAAGAATAGTATTTCGGAAAATAACTCCCGCGTTAGAACGACTTTCAACACAACCTCATTAACCGTGGAGTGTGTGCCCTCGAATCTGATCAATTTTATATCAGTAAGTATATAAAAATATAGAGAGAAAGAGAAAATTTGTTTCTTGTCCAGTCGTGTTTCTCCAGTAAGCAGAGCGATCGGCCGGTTGTCAAAATTTATTGCATTGTGCGGACTTCGAATTGGATGATGACGTTGATCGCTCAAAGGCGCTTTGATATGCAGAGTAAGCTAAACGACCTTGCCGAGCGCTCCTCTTCGGCAAGCTTAGTCATCAACGTCAACAAAACAAATCGTTGGATGTAAACACGGTGACCTCTTCCAGTTTCACAGTAGCCGGGCAACCAGTGGAGAATGTTGAAAGCTTCCAATATCTTGGTAGCCAAATGGCGTCAGACGGCGGTACCAAGAACGACATAGGCGCACGGATCAAGAAAGCAAGGGCTGCCTTTGCGAGTTTGAGAAATATCTGGAAAAACAGGCTGATAAGTGAACGCACCAAAATACGAATTTTCAACTCTAACGTGAAATTTGTGCTGTTATACCCTAGCGAAACATGGTGTGTATCAGTGGAGAACACTCAACGTCGTTGTCACCAGAGGCCGATAGCAACATAAATTCGGGATCGGAAGTGGGGCTGGGTCGGCCACACTCTACGTAGGGGCGGAAACGAAATCTGTAAACAAGCGTTAGAATGGAACCCAGCGGGACATCACAGCAGAGGCAGACCCAGAGGCTCATGGCGGCGAAGCCTCAATAAAGAAATAAAAGAAGTCGACCGAAATCTAACCTGGCAACAGGTTAAACCGATAGCCGGGCAACGCTCAGGATGGAGATCTTTCAAGTCGGCCCTTTGCACCACCGGAGGTGTACAGGATCCATAAGTAAGTTAGCATCGTGCTTTCGTGCTGTGCGGTTCTTTTCTCTCTTTGCTGAAGTAAGTTTTTAATACTATCCGAAGCTATTTTAATTTCAACAGTGCTCTCTGCGCTATTTGTACCTACTTATCCCGTTACGATCTTTGCTTGGACCTGTGCCTTCGTTTTACGTTGCAGCCGTTTGCGGAAGTAAAATTCCGACGTGATAATCCTGCAGGGACACCGTTCTGAAAAAAAAAAACCTTTTAGAAGGTCACGTCGCCACGCTCAGCAATGAGCATTAATAAAAACAAGAGGAAGGGTGAGTCTCTAAATTCTCCACTTCCTTCTAAGAAACAAGGTTTCAAGACTGTCTCTCCAAAGCGCGGAAAAATAGAAGGAAGCTGGCGACTTCAGATATTCATTCTAACTCTAACATTGGAAATTATTCTTCTCCTATCGAACTGAGATCAAAGAAGCGGTACCATTATCACAAAATCGCATATGCTCCTGGGATTTGCGGACCATATCGATATTATCGGAATTGATCGCCGTGCCGTGGAAGAGGCTTTTGTGCCTTTTAAGAGGGAGACAGCGAGGATTGGACTCACGATCAATACCAGCAAAACGAAGTACATGGTCGCTGGCAATCAACGTGGGTTTATTAGTGGTGGTGGTAGCGAAATGGTGCTGGATGGTGAAAAATTTGAAGTGGTAGAAGAATTTGTGTATCTTGGAACATTAGTGACGTGCGATAATGATGTTACCCGCGAGGTGAAAAGGCGTATTGCAGCTGCAAATAGGGCTTATTACGGAATTCGTAACCAGCTTAAGTCCCGTAGTCTGCAAACGAAAACAAAACTCGCGCTGTATACTACTCTGATTCTTCCGGTGGCTTTATACGGCTATGAAACATGGACGTTAAAAGAGGCTGATCGGAGAGCTTTCGGAGTGTTTGAGCGTAAGGTGCTGCGGACAATACTCGTCGGTAAACAGGAGAACGGTATCTGGCGGCGTCGCATGAATCACGAATTGTACCACGTGTATAAAGGGCTGGATATTATTAAGCTTATACAACACGGCAGACTACGGTGGGCTGGTCAAGTTGTTCGTATGCCGGAAGAACGTCAAGCGAAGATAGTATTTAGTAGAGAACCCGGAAGAGGCCGCAGGCTTCGTGGAAGGCCGCGTACACGATGGCTTTTTGCAGTTGAAGAGGACCTGAGGGCGCTCAATGTTCAGGGCGACTGGAAGCGATTGGCCCAGTGGAGAAGGATACTCCATTCGGCGTAGGTTCATCGAAGAGCTGTAGCCCATCAAGTATCAAGTAAGTATCGAACTGAGAAATCAGTTCGATTTATTTCATGACGAAATTGAGCAAATCAAATCTACTGAGCGATTGTTCAAAGTTCTCTTGAAAGGTCTCCCCAGTGATGATAAATCACTGGATGAGATTAAAATTTAAATTTCTCAATTACTTGGATTTTCATCAGTCCAAGTAATTAAGACGAAAAAGAAATCTCGCTCTGGTACTTCCCAGAGGGGTATTTCTCAAGAATTTTATTTAGTTCACTTTAACAACCTGGGCTGAACAAAACATCTACCTGATAGGGACAATGTGTCAACATTTTGACCAGTTCGCTCCTGTTCGCTCTAGACTTTCACTGGTTTAATTGAGATATTGTGGACATTCATCGTCGTTTTTTTTTTGCTGTTTGGCGTCAAAACCAAAAGTAAGCTAGCTGGCTGGTGGAATAATTCTGGTTAGAAATATTAAGATTTATAACGATTAATGTGCTCAACCGTAGCATATTGGACCAAGGTTTGAGCCATATACCCTAGTTCTTTTTACGCGGAATAATAAATTAATTTCCTGGTTAACCAGAACTTTGATAACTTATCGTATATTACCTGAATTTGCTTAGACTTTTGTAATTTTTCTCATGGGGTAAACATATTTTTTCATTGTGGTTTCAGCTGGTGGTCATAATCGACCAAAATCAACCCTCGTGAGAATATATTTGTTTTTTTTTTACCGTTGAAGGATGGTGATATTATCCTGCGCATAAAGTCACAATAAGTTCATCGAATTTTCTCATTTTTATATTCTTGCAACAAATGCCATAAAATACTTTTTCCTCGCTGTCTGTACGTGTGTATGTTTTATTATTTGATTTCCTCGACTTACTTATACGTTCTCTTTTTACAAACTCTACTTTTCACCGCTCGTTTCGAGCATCGTTTTGCTGTTGAGTAGTTGAAACTGCTTAAAGAGCGCATATTATGCTAAACCTTCCTTTTCAGCATCACCAGACTTTAGTTTTATTCGTAGTACTACCTATGAACTAGTATCTCTCTTTCTTACAAACCGTTTGCTCTTCACTCGTCGTTGAAATAGTGTACCGCAGTTGCCACTACACACTATTTAGTAGAATAATAGTACATTATTTTAGCGTCACACGTCGATTAAACGATTTTTCCGCGTGCAACCGCCGATAGTACAGATCATCATTTCAGTTTTTTCTTCTATTCTTGCCCGTGTTAAAGATTATTTTTCCGCCCAACAGAACTTCCCCCTTTGTAGTTCTTCTGATCCACCGCCGAGATCAGCCGGATTTCCCTAGTTTTGATTTTGTGTTAAATTCATTCGTTTTCAGTTTTTCGTGAGTGAATGTGGGTATGTTATTACGCACCTTAACGTTCGTTCAGAGGCCATGTGTGTTCATCTTACCCATTGCATTGTTTATAAAAAAAAAGGTAACTCACAAAAAAACGAAATAAACAATATAACAGACTCCATTTTTTTTGATGAAATTTCCCATTATATGAAGAAAGATGATTACAGGGCTGTGGGTATATACCAACGAACCGGGAGATAGACTCCCAATTTCTTCAAAGGACTTCAACTGAAAGGTAAAATACTAAAATTTCCACTTCTGATGATTTTTGAAAATGCCTCACCGATTTACTGAAACAGAAACTCTTATGGGTGTCCAAGGATGCTTAAAAAATTGCAAACAATTTTTACAGGGCAACCAATACAGTATTAACACATGATTAGTAAACTTAGCCACACAAGTAGCGAATCCGTGGCAGAAAATATATGTTAACCAAATAAGCAGGATTGGAAAATTGCAATTCTGAATATTTGACAAGCAACTTCACATTTCTTTTTTTTTCAGTCAGTTCTTAGGTTATACTCAACCAAAAACGAAATATATTCAAAAAAATTTATTTGCGCCTAAAAAACGATTTCGTCTGTTTTCGATAAGCGGTATTGATACTCAAATATAAATGGCTATGGGATGTCTAGGAAAGGCTATGGCGATGGAAAGTCTAGAATCGAACAGCTATAATCCGGAAGAAAATAAGAAAATAATTTTAATCCGGAAGAAAATATATGATTAAGAGACACCTTGAATCTTCAACATCTGTGATGTGTAGAAGCTTACAAGCATCAAAATTGCTTTTCTATTTAAACTCAATCACATTACATAATTCCTACTATTCACAATTCGCAAGTGTAAAATTTTGTCCTCGTTTTCCTTTTTTTTCTTCTTTCTATCTGAAGATCATGCGGAAAATAATATGAGTAAACTTTTCACGCACGATTTGCTTTCCTATCTGAATCACATTAAAATTTATAAATTCTATCGCAAACCTCGTTCACTGTTCACTTTGCTTGCACCTTTCTTTGACTATCCGTCTTCTAACTTATGTCGATAGATTGATAATCATCTTCGTTTACAATATTCTGCTGGTATTAGGTTGGTTTTGTTTATAATTAGTTAATAATTAGTTGCTTCTATTATTTGTTTTACTTACCTTCTCAGTTTTATTCTTTCTCTTACGCTTGTAGTTTCCCTTATATACAACTATCGGGGTGTTGGCTTTGCTTACGCTTAGTCTTAGGTTCCTTCGGGTGCTCTATCGACGGTCGTCGTGGGTTACCTAACGTTACTAATGCACTTGCTACGGCAAGACCTGCCGATTGACCAGGAGGAGAGTGTTGATGGCCACCTATAGCGAGAATACCAGAGTTTTAGAGAGCACATATTTGCGCATAATCATTGCTATGGGTTAGTAAGCAGATTTAGCAACAAGTGGATGTAGATTATCGATTTTCACAAAACACCGTTTTTCGAGCAGAAATAGCATTCACGGCAGTGTATGCCCATCATCAACGTCATGGGACACAAAAAAAGGAAAAAAAAATACATTCTTAAAGAAAAGCTATCACCATCCTTAATGCCGCCTACAAAGTGATATCCCAGATCATCTTCCGTCGTCTGTCACCATTAGTGAATGAGTTCGTGGGAAGTTATCAAGCCGGTTTCGTTGACGGCCGCTCGACAACGTACCAGATCATACTGTACGGCAAATCCTTCAAAATGCCGTAAATACCAGGTCCCAACGCACCATCTGTTAATTGATTTCAAGGCGGCATACGTATAGACCGCGTAGAGCTATGGAAAATTATGGACGAGAACAGCTTCCCTGGGAAGCTCACCAGACTGATCAAAGCAAAAGTGGATGGTGTGCAAAACTGTGTGAAGATTTCGGGCGAACACTCCGACCAGTTCGTTCGAATCGCGCCGGGGACTAAGACAAGGTGATGGACCTTCGTACCTGTTGTTCAATATTGCGCTAGAATGTGTATTGCGGAGAGCCGGGTGTAAGAGCCGGGGTACGATTTTCAACAGATCCAGTCAATTTATTTGTTTCGCGGATGACATGAACATTATTGGCCGAACATTTGCAAAGGTGGCAGAACTGTACACCCGCCTGAAATGTGAAGCAACAAAAGCTGGACTGGTGGTGAATGCATCGAAGACAAAGTACATGCTTGTGGGCGGAACCGAGCGCGACAGGGCCCGCCTGGGAAGCAGTGTTACGATACACGGGGATACCTTCGAGGTGGTCGAGAAATTCGTCTACCTTGGATCCTTGCTAACGGCTGATAACAATGTTAGTCGTGAAATACGAAGGCGCATCATCTGTGGAAGTCGGGCCTACTACGGGCTCCAGACGAAACTGCGGTCAAAAAAGATTCACCACCGCACCAAATGTGTCATGTACAAGACGCTGATAAGACCGGTAGTCCTCTACGGACATGAAACATGGACAATGCTCGATGAGGACTTGCAATCAGTCGGAGTATTCGATAGACGGGTGCTTAGGACCATCTTTGGCGGTGTGCAAGAAGACGGTGTGTGACGGCGAAGAATGAACCACGAGCTCGCCCAGCTCTACGGCGAAACCAGTATTCAGAAGGTAGCTAAAGCCGGAAGGGTACGATGGGCGGGGCATGTTGCAAGAATGCCGGACAGCAACCCTGTAAAGATGGTGTTTGCTTCCGATCCGGCAGGTACGAAACGGCGTGGAGCGCAGCGAGCGAGGTGGGCAGACCAGGTGCAAAACGACTTGGCGAGCGTAGGGCGCATTCGAGGGTGGAGAGATGCGGCCTCGAACCGTGTATTGTCTGTGGCGTCAAATTGTTGGTTCAGTGTTACCTGTTTAGATGTAATCAAATAAATGATGAATGAAATGAACAAAACACATCAGTCCATCCACTTGTCACTAACTTCAAATGATCCGGTAACAAGGCTCCTGTTTGCGAATCAGTTGAGCGGTAGCTGGTAAGCATAAGTTAGTAAAAAAGATTGTCAACTTGCCGGAGGTCTCACCTGTCGGTAGCCGGACTAGAAGCGACAACACCGCCGCCCTGTTGCCTTCGCACGGTTCTAGTGCGATTGGGCTTGGCGAATCCTAAAAAATATACAAATTCATCATCAACTCGGATGAAATATTTTGTTGTTGTTTCGAAAATACCTTTTTTCGCTTCCTTGGAGCACTGGTGATATTCTCTACGGCTGGTGAGAGCTCATTGTACTCTTTGCTCTCGATTTCTACCAGCACCTAGGTAGATGTGAAAGCTAAAGCATTAGTTTCCATGATTTATTCCAAAATTAATGTACTACAATACCTGAGAGAATGGCCTGGACGCCATCTGCTCCATTTCGACAAAGAGCCGTTGCCTCCGGCGGAACATGTCGTAACGTTGTTTAATCTTCCACAGTATGGCAGCCATCAGCAGGAGGAGCAGGAAGCATCTACGAAGATGAAAAATTTAAAGTTTTACAACACTACCCCAACGTGCGCCGTAACTCACGTAGAGAAAGTGATGAAGAATTGCTGCAGGTTCAGCTTTGGATACTGCGAAAAGGCAATCTGTATCCAGAGCGGCGGTTGGAAGTCGTACACGTACACGTAGAACGTAGTCAGCGTTACGTTCTCTTCTATTCCGAAGTGATGTTCGGCTTTCGAGAACCGATACCGGAAGGTTGAACAATTGACGGAAGCAAATAATGGCTTTTCCGGTCCGCCAGCCGTTCGGATTGTGATGTTCATTTTTGCTGCCACCGAGCAGGTGATGCTGAAATCGGCGTCAATATCCGACTTGATGGGTGAGTTTCGGAAATTGATCTGTGTGAAATGGCGGTCCTCCTTTTTAGAGAGGTTAAACGTGAACTGATAATCAATAGTGAGATCATAGTAGCATGACCCTCGGCTGGGGTCACCGTGGTAGTGGTTGGTGGCGTCGCATTTTTCGCAATGATCGCCCGCAAGACCTTTTGTGCTGCAGAAGCATTTTCCAGTTTCACTGTGGCAGTACTGAGCCTGCCCGTTGCAGTCGCATTTCTGACAAGTGCCGCCATTCACGGGATTACCCCAGTAACCGGGTTTGCATTTTTCGCAATTCGCACCCATCATTGGGTCATCGCATGGTTGCTTACAGGTTTTCGAATCTGGACAAGTGCTATGGCCATTGCATTGACAACTGGGGCAGTGAGTAAAGTGCCACCGAGTTGCAGGGCACTCCATTTCCTCGTGGGCTCCGGAATCACCTCCAGGAAGACATTTACCAAGCCCTTTCATTGAGCCATCATCGCACCAGCCGCAAGCAGGGTCATCACGGCACTGTGCGCAAGTTTTATAGAAACCGCACTGACTTTTCCCGGAGCTTGCAGCGCGGCATTTATTTGAACCGGTCGTCCATTCACGGCACTGGCCGTACGGGAAGCTAGCAGTGTAGGCATTTTTGTCGACGCACCGTTGCTCATTCTGGCACCAGATGCATTCTTCCTGCGTGCAATTGCCACATGTTGTCAGCACCGAGCACGCCGGAGGACATGGAAGTGCTTCATTTATAATGTCGCTAGTCTTATTTCCGACGTAAAAACATTTGCTATGCTCATAGTCCCAATGACAGAATGTATAAGCCGAGCAGGCATGGCATCCGTGTAATTGACTACATATCTGTTCGTCATTTTCCGGACAGTCTTTCAATTTCCGCGTAGGATAGAAATCTGCTCGATACGTGTAGGACACGTCTGGGCACTTCTCTTTAGCGCAATAGCCTTTACCGTTTCCGATTCCGCAGAACATGCACCCGTATGCAGTAGAGACACAGCTCTGACAGCTGAACAGCTGATTGCAGTGTTCGTAGTCTTGGAGGGCTTGACGGGTCATTACCAACCTGCTCTCCTGAGGACAGATGTCATAATAGTTGGTCTGATCTCTGCTGAAAAGAATTGCCTTGTCCACGTCTAGAATCGGAGCACATTTACCTTTCGTGATGTCCCAGATACATTTGTACCCTGGTCGAGTATTCAAACACTGTTCTGACCGGTTCAATGCTCTGCAATTTCCAGGCGTAAATTTGAGCATATCGTTGATCATCTGACCATCAAATCCACCGTAAATGTACAGAGATTGCTCAAAGCTTATAGCCGAGTGTCCGAACCGGGCCAGGTCTGCTCGTAAATCTTGCGGCATATGTTGCACGTGCCACGAATTGCAAAGAACATCGTACACCATGAGGTCCTTACTATAGCATTTGGCTCCGAAACTATGGGAAGTGTCATTATGGGTGTTACCGCCAAATACCATCATCAATCCTGGGCTGATGAAATTGGCAGTATGCAGGAATCTCGCAGTTGGGGCAGCAGCTTCCAAAGTCCAAACTCGACTATGCGGCTCGTAACTGTACAATTTGTTACTCAATAGCTGGGTGCTATCACTCTCGGAGATTATTCCCCCGTAGACATAAATACGTTCCTTCAAAGGATCATACGCCGCCGAATGTCCGTACCCTCCTTTTACAGGGTAGCCTCTAGTTCTAACAATTTTCCATTCACGAGTACCAAAATTGTACTCCTGCACGGTGTTCAAATACCCGAACTGTGGCGAATGCCCAAATATAACCACCATTCTCTGCGAATGTCCCTTTTTACCTCCTTCGAAGTTTGAGATTAACGTAGCCGTATGACCGGCCGATTTCAGTGGCCCACACATGGCATAAGTTTCATTGCATTGTTCTGCCTTCACCGTAATATTCTCCCAATTTTTAGCACTCACGTCAAATGCCCACAGTTCACCACACATACCCTTCCCCTCTATGACCCCACCGTACATAAAGATCTTATCTCCGTACATAACCGTTGATGCACCATACCGAAAATCCGGTGTAGTCTTCGAATCCGTATGAGCTGTCTCCCAGACTTTGCCATTGAAGTCATACATGTACATCAGCGACTTGGCCTTCCTGTAAGTTTCTCCGGCTATTATGTAAAACGTATCTCCGAAAACAGCCACACCGTGAGAGGCACTCCCCGGTGGAGCGAACCCAATCGTCTCCTCGGATGTAATCGTTGTCCATACACCATGAGCGCGCACCTGGGAACAATCGTTACCATCGAATCCCTTCGCACAAATGCACCGCCGCTGTATAACGTTGCATGCGCCTCTACCCAAATTCGCCGAACAGTTGTTCGGACATATGGCCACATTGCAAGCCGGTCCTCTCCATCCGATGTCGCAGTTACACTCCCCATATACACAATCGCCATGCCCGGAACAGTTGGCCGAGGTATCCACCGTAGGACAGGCGTTGACCTCGTAGCTGATGTTAAACCCCGACATATTGTACGCATCGTCACTGAAAAAATGTAGCAATGCCGAACCACTGTGCGCAAAAACCTCCGGAATCCGTCGGATACTGAAATTCTTCCGGTACATCAGCCCGCTGAACACGGCCAACAGCGGCGACTCTACACTGTCGCCATCGTACACGTACAGATGATCCCAGCCACACTCGGTCGCAAACTCCTCCAGGTGTAACCGAATGACCGATGGTTTCCCGCTTCCGGCCGGCGAGAGTTTGTCGGCTATGCTGTTGTGGTCACGTGCGTCGATCAGCCAGCTACATTTGACACCAATTGAGTAATTGCCCAGACCGTCGTGGACGCTGCCCGATGGATCGGTCAACCTGCGGAAAGAAAGCGGACGTGCGAGATCGTTGATTAGAAATTTTTTTTTTTTTTTTTTTTTCGGGAGTTGACCAGTTGTAGTCTTAATAGACTGGTATCTCGGCTGGGCTCTCCATGTGATACACAATACTAGCAGACGACTCAAGCTATGTTGCTCACTAGGTCACTGCGGCCTGGGTTTGTATTGTGATCATACCGATACATTATTCTTTCTATCTACAGTCTGTCAATTATAAACCGAACAAATAATGGAAGCTCACATGTACATAGATGTTTTCTGAATAAGTAGTTAACATGTAAATTTAATTATTAGTTACTTGGAGCCGACATTCAATACCTAATAGTAGTCTATGTTGACAACGGGTGGTACTGTTGCCATTTCCAAGTAACAATTTCGAATAAAGATGTAATGATATCATTCTGGTAGGGTAGTTTCAAAATAGATTAATTTAAGTACTATTGTAATAAATGGACACATTGAAGAGCTTCCCTTATTTTAACACGGTTGAGTATCGGATATTTGTCAATACGTCGTCGAGTTAATTGTATCCTATCAGTCACAGTAATGTCATATGTTAAAGTTTCAGTAGTCTCAGTGGCGTAGCCAGGGGGGTGGTTTTGGGCATAAACCCCCCCCCCCCAGAGACATCATTTTTAGAAGAAATTTTTTTTCGAAAAAAAAAAAAGTTCAGAAACCCCCCCAGACCAATTTTCTGGCTACGCCACTGAGTAGTCTAATAGTGATCATTATACAAAATTTCTGTCCAGTTGTTCCGTAATTGCTTTTTTTTTGACAAGTTCTATTCCCTTTTCTAATATTTAAACCTTTATTATTTATTAAAATAATGAGGTCTAAAATTCAGTTATTCAGATTCAGGGTATACAATATTCAATATAATAGTGGATGAACGCATCAATCATATGGTCTATCCTCATTTCCGTAAGTGGTCAAGTTATTAGTCTTGTAGCAATAATAGTGGTACTAGTTATTTTCTATCTTGTGAGTGCAATGGTCTCAATTAACTATTCTAAACAGAACTCTGTCTCTTGTCTTTCTGTCCACCGATGGTCATGTATTTATTTTCGTTTTTTTATTATTTATTTGATATCTTTAAATTTCAGTCATTTATTTTGCTATCGGTCATTTATTTTATTATAAGGTAAAGGTCAGCGAATTTGTCTTAATACGAGAAACACTAAGTCATGCCCCCTATATATCCGCTAATTTTTCTAACTAACCTAATAGAAGGAAGAGAGAAACAGTTTTCTTTTTTTGCGTTAGAGCAGCTAGAGAGACTAAAATAAAAAGATTATCGAGAAGATATAATAGATACATTCACTATCTCCAATGCCAAATTAGTAAATCTACAAATTCTACTTTTCACTACTAAAATTCTGCTTCAGCTATACGGGTACAAAATGAATTATTGTTAGCTACTACTACAAGTATAAATAGATGTATGCTATTTGGATAAGCGTTTGTTTCAGGGTCTTGTTAGTATTAGAGTTATGTTAGTGAGACCCCTACTGAGCCCCAAGGCCGGCACCTCCAAATTTACCAATAGGCAGTTGTTGTTAGATCGTGCGACACTAACCATTAGTTAACTTGGAGGCATGGTTCCTCAAGTGTTTGGTATAACTGTTGACCTTATTTAAGTAAGATGTGATAAAAGTTTCTCTACGGAGCTTATTTTCAAACCATTACCATTAAAATAACGATATTCTTGTGAAGGAGATATAAAAAATGGAAAAATATCTTAATTTTTTAATTTAGTGTTGAACTTAACCTTTGTTTGAAAAAAGCACTCTATTAAACAACAAAAATAAAAATAAAATAAAAATCTTTTTGAGACACTTGAAATATCAACGTCAAGCCCCTTATCCATGGACAGGGTCGTTGATTAGAAAATTGCAGAAATAAATGACTGGGAGAATTATTGTTGTTTAAGCATGAGAATACAAAAATCTAGAAAGACATATATTTATACGATGAAAGTAATTTCGCTACATAAATTGTTGAAAGAGCCACGTTATATCTTTTTGAATGGATTGACGGATTGAAGGCACTACAATTGATATTTTCTTGTGCACTCTCCAAAATCCAAAATTTTGACCTTGTCTTTATTGCTATTAGATACAAAGAGTACCATAATAAACTCCCTTCACAACTTCATCATGAACAATATACTGCCGATAATTGTAAGATGGAAACATCTTTGCTGGATATTCTACTCAGATAAGACTGACTTGCATTTTTTAGTGTAAACATTCATTGTAACGAAAAAATCTTTCAAAAGGAGAAAAACATCAGCTTATAGTAATCGCCACTCATTGGATTTCTACAGAAACGGGTTTGCTATCAAGACATTATGTTGCCGTGACCGTTTCCAAAGTTCTATGCAAAGGTATCCTAACAAGAAGTTGGGAGAAGACAGATGCGAGTCCTCGGCGGCAGCCAGCTGGAATCTGAAATCCGTGCCAGAGGATCTTTTGTGGACTTCTTTGCCACGCTCCATATTAAGCTAGAGCAAGTAAATTAATTCCAAAAGTTCCCTTCTTTGAATTTAACGTACCCTGAGACGAAAGGAATAAGAAAATTGTTGATCCTAACGAGGCGCACGTAATGGACGAGAACCAAACCGATGATTTCTGTGGCAGCCTTTATCCATTAGAACTTGAGTACATACATGATGATGACTTTACACTTCTAGCCCAATGCAGAAGACTTATAATCATTAACATATTTGTAACAAATTGATCATTCCAAAAGCATACTACGTCAAACCTTAAATCGTTAAGTTGATGAAGCCGTCGGAAGTTTAAAAAAAACCTTAACTCTTTTGCTGCTAATATTAAAGACTAACTTCCCTTTCTTGAAATAATTATTTTTACAATTAACACTTGCAAAAAGTGTCCACGCTGCAAGTCCCAAGTCCGATCGATCGCCTCGATACTGGTCGATGCAACTGCTGGTGGTCTTCTACTTATTATTATTGGCATTACATCCCTCACCGGGACATTTGCCGCCTTGCTGCTTAGTGTTCATTCATCCAGCACTTCCATAGTTATTATTCGCGAGGTTTTTTTAAGCCATGTTACCATTTTTGCATTCGTATATCATAACACGATAACACGATGATACTTTTATGCCCAGGGAAGTCAAGACAATTTGCAAACCGTAAATTGCCTAGACCGGCACCGGGAATCGAACACAACCTCAGCTTGGTCTTGCTTTATAGCCGCGCATCTTACCGCCTCTCTGCTGATGGCACTAGATGCTGACGAAGGTGGCACCAGTTGCATAAATATGCCAAGTCCGGCTGGGAACGACGGTAACTTGCGCCGCCTATTTCGACAGATCTAAAGCTGAGTTTGCTTAAACTTCGTAAGTTGGTTCTTGCTGCTTGTGGCTAGGCGGAAAATAGCTCAAAGATTGCTGCTTTCTCCTTCCATATTTAGTACCACAACCATAGCACAGGAGGCGTATGATTTCACACTCGGCGAAAGAGCGACAGAAAGAGGACAGACAAGCGCACCAGGGAAAAGCTCGACAATAAGCGCCGTCAATAGTACTCCAAAATGTGTCGGGACAGCACAGGCCAGGAGAGTAGGCCCTCGCACACAAAGGCAAACGAGGAAGGCAAGGGCGAAAAAAGCCAGACTGCCACCGGAGGAGGGAGGCCAACCCAAACAAGAGTACCAGTGGTCGGTAGCCAGAGAGAAAAGGGAAGCGCTGCTTATAAAAACGGAGAATGAACCCTACGTCGACGTGCTCAAAGAAACGCTAAAAAGCTGGCCGACCTTGGTAAAAAAGGTTCGTAGCATAAGGCGGGTGAGATAACCCTCATCCTAGCGAAGCGCTCACAGGTACCTCATATGGAGCGTTAGCGCAGGAAGTCCTGGGTGAGGGTATAGAAGTAAGGGCTCTGCACGACTAGGTGACCGTAAGCAACTGGCCGAAGTCACGACACGGAAGTGATCGTTTCGGCCATCAATGATAATGGAGGAGTGATGGTAGCACAGGCGTCCATCCGCCTACGAATAGAACTGCAGGACACGCTGATTGCCATCAGTATGTGCAGTCAGCCTCTACTAATCACCGGTATATCATGGTCTCGTGCGAAGCTCGTATATCGTGCGAAGCTGTGCGAGTAACGCAGCTATATCTCAAAAATTGTGGATGTCCAGAAGTTGCTGTTGCTGAAGAAAGAGACTATGTCACGTTCAGCTCGCGAATTACGATTCTAAACATAATTAGGGTAATTCGGCAAATGTTGAACGGCTAATTTCTTCGCCTATTGTTGAACGCACGTGCATTTCTTATGGAAGTTTAACAATTGGCGACAAAATTAGCTGTTCAACATTTGGCGGTTTCCCCTATTGTATAAAGGCATTTGGTCAATTCAATTAACAATAAGTAAGATACAAAGCAAAAACAATACATTAAGAAACCGATCACAGTGAACATGGGCACATCATGTTGCATCTTAGTATTGATCTATCTTTCTATCAACATATTCTGTGCTATTATATGCTTCAGCATTGGATATTTTGTTTGCATAAATAAATGTTGTATCCCGAGCAAAACCGGATACATATTGCTAGTGGAAAATAAAGTTGAATTTCTATCGTGCATTTTGCTTTTCAAAACAGTAGGTTTGAATTGAACAGTTTGTGTTTAGAAAATCTTCACTGCCAAAAATAGCTTCGACAAAGTGTTAATAAATAATAATAGACCTAACACAAGAATCGTATTACGATAGCTATTTAAATATATCGAAATCATTCGAAATGTTGTGTTAATTGTTGCGACAAACTTATCCAAAAATAGCTAACGGGTTCCACCGTCTTCAAAGATGAAAATACGGAAATCACTCTAGCTGTTTTGACGTAGCATTATGTACCTCCTTAGAACTTTGCCAAAATTTAAAACTATTTTTGTAATGAACAGTTTTTTTCTCGGTTTATGGGGGAAATATACTCCCGTCAGCCGTCAGCCTCCATTTTAATCACGATCTTTATTTAGTAGCATAGGTGATCAGTACTCGTAATATTACTTAATTCGGTAGGCACGCTTGGAACACATTTTTAACTCACCCCTTCCTGATCCCTCCTTTTCTATTTTATGTTTCCAAACTTAAACCAACGTGATCATACTAATCCCAAACTGCACATACCACGAACTCATCTCAAAAGTTTCCGAACAATTATAGACTCTATCATATCAATTCCAAACTGATCATCTATCATATCTATAAATACAGCCGTTTCTCTTTCTACAATCAACTATTCTCTAATAAATAGGTTCTATAGCAGTTACTAGAGCCCGAAGCGGACAACACGCCGCTCCACACTTTCCTCCTCTATTCTTCAATCCGGACTCATTGCCTACTCTCCAGCCTGCCCCCATTCTATTTTATGATATTTATTGTCAGAAAAATATATTAAGCTCTTTGAGTGGAATGTATTCAACCGTCTAAGACGAATTAAGTACTCTCCATTTAATTCCACCAATTAATTTTCGATATCTTTGCAGATACGTATTTCGACCACAACTGTGTGGTCGTCTTCAGTGTCTCGTACTTGACTCGACGGAATAGGAAACCCAGCAAAGATGGGACAGATATGCGATTCACGGCAGTACACGGTCGAACATTTTAAGCGAGAAAATGTTTCGAAAACTGTCATAGCATTTTTTGGTCAACTAAGCTCCATTGTATGCAAAGGTGATTGCAAGGCCAAAATCACGAAGCAACTCATAAGCAGGATCAGAAGTACCATTCCAAAAATCGATGTGGTAGAGCCATCCAGCGGTCATGAGCAGCACGGCGAAACCATGGACCATATTCTAATATTCATTTGTTTAAGTTTGAAGACTAAGGACAACTATTTGTATAACATAATATATTATATCATATTGAGCTGTACTTCTTTGTAGTTTTTATTCCCGAGCCATTCTTTCTATTCCAGTTTTTTAGTTGTCAAAATCTTTTTGCCATTCTCGTATACAAAGTATACGTAAAGGCTATATGTTCGCTCCAAAAACGAACTTTTTATAGGAGTCTCCGCGGAGAGCCATAGTGTTATATACCGATCGACTCAGCTCGACGAATCGAGGTGATGTCTGTGTGTGCGTGTGTGTGTATGTGTGTGCGCAAAATAATCTCACTCATTTTTTAGGCACTTATCCTTGACCGATTTGCTCGCAACAAGTTGCATTCGACGCGGAATCTTGTCCCATTGTTTCGTATTGAAAATTGTCCCAATCGGACTATGGGCTTCGGAATTATGAACAAAATATATTTCTTTATAAGAAAATTTCTCACTCACTTTTTAAATACTTACTTTTAGCTGATTTACTTGCAATTTCATTCGACGAAGAATCTTGTCCAATTGTTTCGTATTGAAAATTGGACAGATCGGACTATGGGTTTTGAAGTTATGGCCAAAATTCATTTTTTACATGAGAAACCAGGCTTATGCTAAGAGCTCATGTTTAGCGTAGCCAACAGCAACACCAACGCCGAGCAACGTACATCAAATCTAAAAAAGCTTAACATCATAAAACATCCAAATTCAGCTTTCTTCAATATGCAACTTTAATCGGGAATATTCATTAAATATGGCTAATTAGTTTAATTGATTCAAAACTTATCCACATGATCAATTTTGATTTTACTTACATGGAGAACAACAATTTGTCTTTTATTTCACCGTAAAAAGCTTGAGCAGAATTTAAAAAAATAAATCCTGCCTTTTTATTGTTGTGGATATTTTTAATTATCAAGCTACAATCATTGGTGTTGTTGACGATTGTTGACATCTCATGCAACTGACAGCGGTCTATCTGCACACTGTGCCCGGGACATGGTGGCTATTTTTTAGGCTAAGGGAGTTAGATAGAGATGTTTATAGCCTGTGAGAAACACATACAAAATTTTCACTCATTTTTCAGGCATTTATCTTTAACGGATTTGCTCGCAACAAGTTGCATTCGACGCGGAATCTTGTCCCATTGTTTCGTATTGAAAATTGGCGGAATCGGACTATGGGATTCGGAGTTATGACCAAAATATCTCTCTTTATAAAAAAAATCTCTCATTTTTAGGCACTTACCCTCAGTCGATTTGCTCGCAACAAGTTGCATTCGATGCAGAATTAAAATGTTCAACCGTGTACTGCCGTGAATCGCATATTTGTCCCATATGAATAGGAAACCCAGCAAAGATGGGATAGATATGCGATTCACGGCAGTGTACTTTTCCCATGATCTTGGTTCGCTTGATAAAATTTACAAAGCACGCCGCAATACTTTCTGTTTCGACAGCATGCTAAGCAATTCTGGAGTAAAAGTGTGTGTCATATTTTTGTGAAAGTATTGAAGTCAATTTTTATGAGTTGCTACCTGTCATAAGCCTAAACCAAAGGATCTTATTATTCCCGCCGTTTTTCGAATGACATGAATGGTCGCTCTTAATTGGTATAAGCGAACGTTGCAGGAACAAATGTAGAATCTACAATAAGACACTAAACGCGTGCTGTAAAAAGTAAGTTTGAGCAAAGTTAGTGCTTTTCTAGAAGCGTTAAATTATGATGGCAAATGCCTATGGTAACCTTTATGTGAATTCTCCTATGCTGCCATCATACGTATAAGACAGTTATGCGTGTAACGGCAGTATTTGTAAATTTAATTTTAATTTTATCCAATGAACCTGTGGATTTTTATTATTGCGGGTAAATTCATATTTCAAAGGAAGGCATCATCCACTTGTTTACTATACTCCGTGCAAACACGTGATTTGAAAGAAGGCGTATTTTAAAAGAGGGAATCATTCGTTAACCTTATTTCGGGCAGATTCGTGCCTTTAAAGAAGGAATTATTTACTAATTTTTATATTCTTGTGCCTTATTTAGGACAACGAGTGCGTAGCACACAAAAATTAGAGGCTTATTTGCCCTATTCAGGGAAATACGCGTTTTAAAAGAAGGAATCATCGACTTAATTGCCTTATTCCGGGCAAATGCTTGGGTCCCTATTTCTTTCCTCAATCAGGGCGTGCTTTAAAATAAGAAGATTTTTTTTTTCTGTTTTGGGGTGAAGCCAGAATAGACGTGACCATATGCTATATGTACTATGCTAAGCCAGAATAGCCGTGACCATGCGATGCAACGTGACGTGACAGTTCATTGATAATAATTCTAGACCAACATTTGAAAAGGGCGTAACAGCCAAAATTTATTCCTTCTGATTCTTCGTCTAGATATATGGCTATATATGTGGACGAGGAATCAGAAGGAATAAATTTTGGCTGTTACGCTGTAAGCTTAGGAGAAACTAACAATTGTTATCCCCTCGTATCCTTCTGTATGCCCCTTGAATATCAGGGTTCCCACCAAAGCAGAGCATTGTCAGTCTGAGATGGTACACGAGTGAAAGGAGATCAACAATACAAGTATCGGAACTAAACGGAACGTTTTTTAATCTTTCTTCGGGAAGGAAGCCCTCAGCTTCAGAAGTGGGATACCGGTCCCCGCGGAAACACAACGGAAGTGCAGATAAACGGATTTCCTGACATTTCGACGAAATTCGCGACGATGCCATTGACGAGACAAATGGCTGCGAAGCAAGCGGAAGATGGTGCCGTGAGGAAGGGCGATCCGCCATTTTTTGATGCGGAGAATGACGAAACGAAGATGGATAACCCGGACAGTGACGAAGAGAAAACGATTTTCAACCGAAACAACGCTCCGAAACTAGCCGGAGGAGTTATACCAACAGCACAGAGTGTAGGTCAATTTCCAACAATGACATTACACCCGTACGACGTGGGCCGCCTGATCCCAGAGTATTCGGAAGGAGACGGCGTGTGCAAGTGGTTACGACGAATCGATCACTTTCGTGTAATTTATGGGTGGACGGAACAAATGTGCCTGCTATACGCCTCGACTCGGTTGGCGGGTGCAGCCGCAAACTGGTATAGACGTCATGAGGAGCGGATTTTCGATTGGCACCAGTTTAAGGATCGGATTGTGATTGCTTTCCCGGAAATGTACGATGAGGCTGATATTCATCGTGAGCTGGAATCTGTGCGGATCGAAAATGGCGAATCCTACGAATCGTATGTTTACCGTGTAGATGCCATTGCGCAGAAAGGCGATTTCAGTGTATCGGCCACGCTGAAATATGTCATCAAAGGATTACGCAACGACAAAGTCTATCGTAGCTTACTTTCAAACCAATATACATCTTTACTGGATTTGTTGCGGCATATCAAGTGGATCGCTTCAAACATGGAGATGCTTCCATCCGTCGTCGCCAGACAATCGAGGGCCAATGTTGTGTTACCATCGTCGGGAACAGAAGTGACGTGCTACAATTGCCGCGAGCAAGGCCATCGATCAGTGGACTGTCCAAAGCCTCAGCGCAAAGAGCGGTGCACAAAATGTCTGCGGGTTGGACATACATCGGACGGTTGTTCATCTCGCTATCATCCACCACAACATGGGACATTCGTTCGAACGGAAGGTGCAAAGCTAACCACCACCAACGCTATATTTGAAGGAGTAGAATCGGGCAGCCAGGTTACGGTGAACCAAGCCTCTCAGCAGGAAATTGAAGTCGAAGCAGCTGGAGAGCGTCTCCGTGCAATGGCTTTGCTCGACACAGGTAGTTATGCTAATCTTATTAAAATAAAATTGCTACCTAAGGCTTTATTACTTGATGTAAATAACGAAGAAGTGGTAGGTGTGAACGGGTCGAAGGTGAACATTGTAGGTCAGTTTGACACTTTAATAACACTTTCGGGTAGGGTTTGCCAAGTACGGTTTTTGGTCGTGTCCGATGACACAATGCAAATAGATGTGATCTGGGGAAAACGCTTTTGATAGAAAACCGCATACAAAAACTCTGCTTTGCGCCACATGACACAAGTCATCGAACAACTCCGGAATGGTTTTACTTGGAAACATTGACGAACAATGCTTGTTGGCCAGTGGTTCACTCTTGGGTGTGGATTTGGATGTGGGAGATAATATGGAAACGTTGTCTTGTCGAACTCAAGTAGAGCAATTAGTACAGGAAAGCTATTTGAAGCGACCGAGACCAGATAGGCCATTAGTGAAGTTCAATGCTGAAATTCGGTTGAAGGTAGATACGGGTTTTTCATCATCACCACAACGTCTCAGTGTGTTCGAGAAAAAGGAGTTAGATAGCATCGTGTCAGACTTGCTTGGACAGGGAATCATTCGCGAAAGCAATTCACCGTACACATCGCGGGTGGTTTTAACTAGGAAACGAAACAATACTTACCGAATGTGCGTAAATTATAAACCGTTAAACAAAATCGTCGAGAGAAACCATTTTCCACTGCCCGTCATTGAGGATCAAGTAGCCAAGCTTCAAGGTAAACGGTACTTCACTTCTTTGGACCTCAAGAATGGGTTTTACCATGTAGGCTTAACGGAATCATCGAAGAAGTTCACCTCATTTGTGACTGATAGTGGACAATATGAGTTCAATCGGTTGCCTTTTGGGTACGCTAACTCACCGGCTATATTCGTAAAATTCATTACCAAGGTTTTAGACCCATTTATAAAAGACGATCGTGTAATCGTTTTCATTGACGACATGCTTATTGCGTCGAACACGTTGAGTGAACATTTGCAAACATTGAAAGAAGTACTCGAAACACTCGCTGACAATCATTTGGAGTTACAGTTTGCAAAGTGTCAGTTCATAAAAACTCAGATTGAGTATTTGGGTTACGATGTCCAGTCCAACCAAATCCAACCTAGTGATCGACACGTTGAGGCAATTAAAAACTTTCCCATTCCATGCAACCGAAAAAGCCTTCAACGGTTTCTTGGGCTAATCAATTATTTCAGAAAGTTCATTCAGGGTTTTAACGTACAGGCAGCAAAACTGTATGAACTTTTGAAGGAGGACAATGATTTCTCGATGACTGCTGATCACATAGAGGCCATTGAAAATCTCAAAAATGCCTTGATTTCGAAACCTGTTTTACGAATATATTCACCAAATGCTGAAACTGAATTGCACACTGATGCTTCGTCGTCGGGATTCGGTGGTGTCTTATTACAGCGGCAGAATGACGATGGATTGATGCACCCTGTAATGTATCATAGCCGGAAAACAACGGTTGCGGAGTCAAAATTACATAGCTTTGAGCTTGAGACTCTAGCAATTGTCTACTGCTTGCAAAGATTTCGGACCTATTTGTTTGGAATGAAGTTTCGCGTCGTTACTGACTGTAACTCTCTTAAACAAACCTTGGAAAAAAAAGATATTAACCCAAAGATTTCAAGATGGGCTCTCTATCTTGGACAGTATGATTTCGATATTACTCATCGTCCTGGGGAACGAATGCAACATGCAGATGCTCTATCACGGTCGAATATCAATTTGTTAGTAGAAGATGAGTGTACTTCGAATATCTTTGAAGAGGCATTATGCGTTGCTCAGCATCAAGATCCGGATGTGAAAAAGATTAAAGAAGCCGTTGAATGTCAACAGATGAAGGATTACGAAGTAAGAAATGCGGTGGTGTACAAAGTAATTGGCAGCAAGTCATTAGTATATGTTCCGGAGCGAATGGTGCAATCGGTTATTAATAAGTTCCATAACCAGATGGGCCACTTTGGCGTAGACAAGGTGTGTGAGCTGATCAAAAGAGCGTACTGGTTTCCACGCATGCGTGAACGAGTGCAGGAGCATGCAAAGTCTTGTGTCACATGTATTGCGTACAATCCCAGAAATAAAAAGTACGATGGTAATCTTTATGAGGTGGATAAGCCCAGGATACCGTTTGAGGTTGTGCACGTTGATCATCTTGGGCCCTTAGAGCGGACTAAGGGTAAAAATGTACATATATTGGCAATTGTGGATGCATGTACAAAATTTATTAAGCTTTTCCCTACAAAGACTACTAATACCAGAGAGGTGATGAAATCATTGAAATCGTATTTTCATGCGTATTCTACACCGAAAGTACTCGTTTCTGATAGGGGAGCTGCATTCACTTCACTTGGATTCGAGCGATTCGTTACAGATCATGGTATTAAACACGTAAAAGTTGCAACAGCATGCCCAAGTCCAATGGGCAAGTTGAGCGGTACAACAAGACGTTGGTACCACTACTTGGCAAAATGGTTGAAGAATCGGGAAAAAGTTGGGATACCGTTCTCACCGATGTAGAGTTTTTGTTGAATAACACGGTGAATCGCTCTACTGGAAAGACGGCTTCTACTCTTTTGTTCGGTGTTAATCAGAGGAGACGAATCGATTGTGATCTAACCCAATATTTGCAGGATCAGAACGACAACTACGATAGAGATTTGGGTAGTCTTCGAGAGGCAGCTAGCGAAAGTATGCGGAAACAGCAGCAATATAACAAACACATGTACGACAGTCATTGCAAGAAGAATACCAACTATCAGACAGGAGATTTGGTAATGCTACGGAGGACAAATGTGGTAGGAGAGAGAAGTAAACTGAAGCCAAAGTTTCGCGGTCCCTATATCATTAAGAAAGTGCTCGATAATAACCGTTATGTGGTAGCTGACTTAGATAATTACCAAGTATCAAACAATCGTTTCGAAGGGATTTTTGACCCTTTAAATATGCGGCTCTATCAAAAAGCGGAAAAACAACCAGATGTTGATTCAGATTCAGAAATCGAATACGAGGATATAGAGTATTTGGAAGATGAGGAAGATTAGTTAAGATAAAATGTGCAGGATGGCCGAGCTGTAAGCTTAGGAGAAACTAACAATTGTTATCCCCTCGTATCCTTCTGTATGCCCCTTGAATATCAGGGTTCCCACCAAAGCAGAGCATTGTCAGTCTGAGATGGTACACGAGTGAAAAGAGATCAACAATACAAGTATCGGAACTAAACGGAACGTTTTTTAATCTTTCTTCGGGAAGGAAGCCCTCAACGCCCTTTTCAAATGTTGGTCTAGAATTGTTATCAGGGTTCGTAATGCTCACTCAATCTCAGGAACACATGATTTTCCCTCACGAAAATTTTCGGGGAGAAATCGTTTTTCGGGAAAGAAAAGCAGCCTGGAGAGTGATAACAATTTTTCGCTCACTTCGATTGCCGCTAAACGTTGGTTTGCTCTTTTTCTTTCATATTAGAGTCTTTTCGTGGCATCGGGTCTCGTTTCGACCGTCTTCCAGTGCGGTTGGTTTTTGCGCTCTACTTTTATGCGGTGATTCGCCTAAAAGTAGAACAATAGAACCAGTGCAGTGACCGCGGTCGAAACGATTGTGTAGTGTATAAAAAAGTGCTGCAGATCCGGAAGACTTGCGCATGTTTGTGCTTGCAGGGGCTGATCGATTGTTATCAAGGGCAATGCCCTTGCTAATATTGCGATCAAGCCTATGTAAACGCTCAAACATGTTCGGCGTCAGATTTATTGAGGAGAGGTAAGGTTTTGATAATCCGTAAATTTAACACGCACGCACTCACACAAACGCACACACACACATTCACATTATACACACATACATATACTGATGGACATGAGTGTTCGTCATGTTTTCATAGTAGCTCTATTAAAACATGACGAATACTTTTGTCTATCAGTGTAGACATATAAAAACACATATGCACACTCATATACACACATACAGATATACACATACACGCTCATATACATCATACAAAAAACACATACACGATTTTTATCACATATTAGGTATCTATATTATTGGAAGCGTTTGGTAGGGGAGGTCCACGCTTTCTTCCTTTTCCCTCGATTCCAAGCTATTGAGTGACTTTAGGCATTCCTGAAGTCGCTCAATATCTAGGAGTCATCTCTGCGGTACATACTGCGTAGTTGGCCTGGCCATATGAAAAGAAAAATGACGGAATTCAGAAACCGTCATTTTCCAGGATGCTTTCAAGTATTGGCTACGCATGTATGAGATTAGATATTAGATTAGATTAGATATTCGAGTCTTTTCGTGGCATCATAAATGCAAATGGTAGTAGCTTATGTGGAACAAATAACTTAACGCTTTCATACCAATAGCGTGGTGGTGTGGCTAAAGTAAGAGCATCCCCACAGCTATTATTGTTACTATTCTGGGTTCGAATCCCGGCGCGGCCAAACAAATCTGTATTTGTACTGTGATAATTCTAGCGAAAAGTAAGTGAGAGGTAAAAGTAATGAAACGAAAAAAGATTTTCATCTAATAGGCAAGATTTTCGTTTATCGTCCAATGCTAATTCTGGAGAAAAGATTGATGGGTGAAAGATGATCCTCAACATAAACGACGAAACAAGATTTTCCCTTGGTCCGAAAAACGTTTGCTTTGGTCTCATTGAAACGAAAAGTCGAAACCCTGATTGTTATTCCTTTGCGTGAGTCGCGTAGCGTTGCGTCGCACGTCGCGTCGCATCACACGTCGTGTTTAATCTGGTGGGCACTTTTCCGCGCAACACCCATGTTTCAAATAGATCACTGCAACATTTTTCCGACCAGATTCAGTTACAATCAAGTCGCAGCAGCCAAAAATTGACAAGTGAAAATTGACAAGTGATTATGCCGGAAGAACTAGTCTACTTTGACCAAATGAACACCGGACTGTGGGAATCAGCTAACATAATCCTCTTGAATACTTTCAGGAATGTGGTTTTTTCAGTCAAGTCAGTCACATAGGACAAAGTCTAGTCAAAATGTAAATTTGAATATGTCAGTATTGTTTGTATGTACGTTAGGCGTTGATTATTCATTGAGTCATTTCTATTATTGTGAGTTGTATAATTAATGTAAAACACTACTTGTCTTCTATATTTTAGATCTGTTATTGTCGGTTGTCTGTCTGCTATGTTTCAGCATAAAGGTCTTATACCTATAACTTTGTCTTATTGGTGTTTTAGTCATTGTTAGATACAGCATGTATAAAACTACAAAAGAATTGTTGAGTATTGCACTACAAATCATATGTCCTTCCTCTATCTATCAATATCTGCTTTCTCCTTTTATCAATTTCTTTTTCTCTTTTATATCTCAATCTCTACTTTTTGCTTCTGTCTCTCTTCTATCTCAGATTTTCAATTTAATATTTTTCTATCCAATAGTACAGTAAACTTCTACCTTGGCTAGTCTAAACAATTTCTCAAACAAAAATTTTAAAAACAATCTGTTTAATAACTGAATCTAAAATGTTCAATATTATTATTTCATTTTTTTTTTTTCGATGGTTGACCAGTTGTAGTCTTAATAGACTGGTATCTCGGCTGGGCTCTCCATGTGATACACAATACTAGCAGACGACTCAATCTATGTTGCTCACTAGGTCACTGCGGTCTGGGTTCGTATTGTGATCATACCGATACATTTCCCTTCCCGCAGTCTGTCAGTTTAAAAAACAAATAATAATAATAATGAAAGCTCATCACGCACATGAAAGTTTTCCGAATAATTAACATGTAAAGTTGATTTAATGTTTCAGGGCTGGTAGCGATCAATGCTGCTCAAAATAGTGACTTTAGTGACCAACACTGGCGAAAAAAGGGACCAAATAGTGACTTTCATCTACAGAAAAAGTGACCAAATAGTGACTTTTAATTTCATTTGCAATGAAAGAAATGGACTTTTATTTAAAGTTAATAAGGCTGGAACAAATAATTTCAAAAATTCTGTCTCCCCCTAATATCTTTTGATCGAAAATTTCAATTTGAATGGACAAAAAATTCAAAAAGAAAATATGAATTGCCAAAACATTATTCAACAAATCCGATGATTCCGAAATTTGATAAAACAAGCTTATCATTATTTGATTCTTTTTAATATTTTTTTCTAATTTTCCACCCTCTTCACTTCTGGAAAAGCACAACTTCGAGGTAAGTCATACAGAATAATGTGCAATAATGTTTATTATTGATTCAAACTTATTCGGAAAATCTTCGCTTGTATTCAAAAATAGCACTTTTTATGGCAGAAATTTATATAATTAATTTTTAGACATAGATTTAATTCAACTCACATAGTTTATAAATCTGAAACCCAACAATTATTTCAAAACGTAAAGAATTTTTTCAGAACTTTAAAGCATTAGCATTGTTACGGTGTTTTACTATTGAGATACTTATCTAGAATGCTATCAGAAACCAAGAAGGGAAGTAATCCTTGATTTCATTCTTAAACAAAAATAACAAAAGCATGAGGATTACTACTCCTGGCCACGTTCATCTTCACCGTAACTAGCGAGAGGAAGGAAGTGTTGATGTGGTACTTACTTAACGAGAGGCCACCGACTGAGCGACACCCTCATAAGTACCACGGAGTTGGATAATGAGGAAGGTATTTGTTGGGTCAGGATTTCCCTGTAGCTGGCAATGTAACCGTGGTAGATCTTATCCCGTAACACACCACGTAAAGGTACCCAGCGTTACGGGTCCGTAAAGAATTTTTCAGGACTTTAAAAAGCATAAACAAGAAGTTCGAACTACCAACCAATAAATTACCGATTTTCCTCGATGGAATATCCAAAGTTTATGCAGTTTCAAATGATTAAATCAGAACATATTTTGAAAAATTCTTAAGTATTTATCTGAGCAGATGTCGAGAGACCATTCATTTTGCTCCTTACGGAAACATTAATCTTTCTATGGGGATCGCTAAGGATTTTATTTCTGCAGCCCGGCAAAAATCCGTGCAGCCGTGTGCCCAGCAAAATAAGTACTGATATCCCGGCAAAAATGATGTGATTTTCAGCAATTTTGACAGAAATCTAAGCAAGTCCATTGCAGTATCAATCAGAGGGGCAAATTTCTCCATTTTGATCCAAAAAGGAATATTTTTATTTTATTTTTCAAAATATATTAGTGTTTGTTATAAAAAAGCTGAAAAGCTTGTTTGTTTTGGGTATACACCAATTAGCATTAGAGCAAACCCTCGCTCACTAATGATTTCCCCGAAACAACAGGAAATGTATCTAAAATTATAAAGATCAATCTGAATATTCAACAGTTTAAAACCTGTTCAAAAAACAATTAATAAAGTGTAGAGTTTAACAATTTTTAAGGTTTTTAAAACTTAGACGAATCAGCTATTGGCGTTGTGAATATATTTAGATCCTCACTGTGCCCATCTTGCTTTCATTACTATTGAACCGGTGCCAGCGTAAGTGGTACATGCGTACATGTTACATTGAGTAAATTTTACAAGAGACGCATTTTTTCAAAAACTTCGAAAATAAAATTCAAATTAGCAATTTTCTGCATCTCAACTGTACCAACGTGTTATGACTGATGTGCCTAAAGGTAGTAAAGAGAAATATACGAACTTTCTTGACAAATTTCAAGTTTGTTGGAACAAAATGCACATGTACCACTAAAATTTAACAGGAACCAAAAATCGTTTCCAGTAAAAGTGGTACATGTACATTTATAAAATTATTTCAAACGGCAGTAAACCATATTGAAATTCAAAATAGGGTTGAAATCTGTGGCGCAAATATCCATGTTGTCAAATTTTCTTATCAATATAATATTTAGTGAGTTGAACTGTACTTGTACCACTTTTCCTGGCAATGAAATTGCCATTGTGATATATACCAGAAATTAAAAAAGTGCATATCTCCAGATTTAGTTGTCAAAAATCACTTTTTCGTTATTCCCTTACTAGATCTTTGCTAACAGAAGCCGTTGGTGTAAAAAACGCAAAATCGACAAAAATGGTTTATGTACCACTTTTGCTGGCACCGGTTTATATACCCAACCATAAACTGTGACACAAAACATCTTCAATTAATTGCTGTTGAAAATCTAATGACAACACCGAGATTCACAGCGAATCTGGAGTCACGATGAAGTTCCAAACAGCGCCAGAAAGTACTATGTGGTCATTTTTTTTAAAATTCGTCATTTCATGTTCGTCGTCAATACAGCATCTTTCGACGGATAGTTTAAATTTTTTCAACATTTTTTTTTTTTTCATTTCACGACGATACTCAAGGAACATAGTCAGAAGTCTCAAAATAGTTAAAAATAGTGACTTTTTTCGAGAAAAAGTGACTTTAGTGACTTGACCCGAAAAAAGTGACCAAGTCACTAAAAAGTGACCCGCTACCAGGCCTGATGTTTTCTTGAAGCCGACATTCAATATCGAATAGTAGTCTATGTTGACAACGGGTGGTACTGATGCCATCTCCAAGTAAAGGCCGTTCTACAGCGATTAACGCAACGGCGCATCTTGACAGTAATTCTGTATTCTCTGTCAAAACGCGTCACCGCGCCCACCACCGCAGCCGAGCCATAACACTTTGATATAATGTGATGGGATCATACTAGTGGACTTTGTTTCAACATGGAATAATTTAAATGGTATCGTAAATATACAATAAATTAATTTAAGTAGTATTGCAATAAATCGACATATTAATCTGAGAGCTTCCATTATTTTGGCGGTTGATCAAGTCATATCCTTTACAGTACTGTCTGATATCATAAATTTCAGTAGTCAAATGGTCATGTTCTATTCCGCTCTTCAAAATTCAAGTCTTTAAAGTCTGTTCCAAGATTCAGTTATCAATGGTATGGTAATGCTTCATTGCGTCTATTTCCTAGCTAAATGAATGAATTTTACGATTATGAAGCATTGATTTATATGAATAACATCATTAAAAATATGTACTACTCGTTGGATCTTTTGGTTACATAAAATACAATTATGTTGATGTGTATATGGTATAGGTATACACGATACACCTCGTTAAATTTGAATTGCTGACTATATTTAAAATAAACACCTTTCATGCAAACTTATTTTGAAACTAAAATATCGTATTACAATTTGATGAATATCAATAATCGTCCAAAGTTTTGAAAATTATCTAGTGAGAGCAGTCGAAACTGAATCGAAAAGCCAAAATTGGCCACAGTTTAGAACCGTTCACCAAACAATCTTTAAAAAAAAATGAGCCTGCTATTTTAACAACTACATATTTTGAACCATGTTCCAAGAAAACGCTTAATACTATCTTTGTGGACTTATGACGGCCTTGCATAGCATCATCATCGTCTCGGAACTAGAATCAGTCAGTAAAGATTTCAAACCATTTCGTGAGCTTCCATTTGATGATGGGCTTAAAAAGACATTGACTGATCCTCCTCACGACCTTAGGTGGTCAAACTATTAGTCATGTAGAGAAAAGGATAGTGGATGAAAGCATCATATGGTCTATTCTCATGTACATATGTGGCTAAGGTCTCAGTTAAACGTGACTCTATCTCGGGTACTTATTCAAAAGGACGTATGTGATTTTGTAAACAAAGATTCAAACGTCGATTAGTCCGATCTGATAGCCCTCTCACGCAAACCATAACCATAGACAGATAGGGAGAGGCTTCGGCTACCTGTTGATGGTGTTGGTTTGCGTGGGAGTGCCATCAGATCGGACTAATCGGCATTTGAATCTTTGTTTACGAAATCACATACGTCCTTTTGAATAAGTACCCGAGCTATCTCTTGTTTTACCGTCTAGCGCTGATCATGAGTTCATTCCCTATCGGTCATTTATTGTGTTATAAGGTAGTCAACTAATTTTATTTGTCTTTTAGAATACACTTAGTCACGTCTCCTATGTCCTTCAATCCTTCTTTACATTGGAGTATGTATTATTTTTTCCTAACCCAAAAAAATGAAGAGCGAAACAGGTTTTGTTTATACGTTGATCCATGCAGTAAAAGTAAGAGTAAACTAACAAAGATTACTGAGAAGAAATAACGCATACAATCACCGTATATAATGCAAAATTAGTAAATCTACAGTATCTACTTCCACTACTTACTGCATACTGAACTATGAACTACAATTGGTGCAATGGATGATCGTTTGCTTCCCAGTCTTTTGTGTTAGTATTTTGTTAGTTAAGACTGGTACTAGACCCTGCCGGAACCTCCGCAGGATATACTCAAGAAGATGTTGTTAGATCATGCGACACCTTCTCTAAGTATTTGCATGGAGGTATGATATATCAAGTGTTTAATTATTTTCTATATATTGGCAAAAAATACTCGACGCGTTTCTGTTAAATTGAAATGTTACCGGGATTAAAATACGTACTTCAGTACTGCTTATAGTGTAACCTTACTCGGATGCAATTAAATTCATCTCGTTTTCGTCTAACGGTAATGTGGTGAGTACTAATAATACTAGCAATGTGTACTATAAAAGAACAAATTATTTCACAATTTTAACAATATGCAGACACTTGACTTATCAACGTTGACCCCATCATCCGTGGACAGGGAATAAAAAAATTGTTTTTAAATTTAGGAAACAAATTCCATATCCCGTTTAATCTGAGACTTTGTTTCCTGGGGAATAGTACATTCTGGGGGAATGGTTTTGTTAACTATGGCTTTTTGGGGAATGTTATAGAATCGTTTAAAAACAGTCTAGTCGAAAATTGAATCATCAACTGGATGTGGCTTTTCAATATTTCGAATTGCAGCGTATTTCTTTCAAGATAGAAAAGAAACAGATGCTTTGAAATTCTATGATAAATTTATTAGGAATACAGATAAAAATATCATTTTTTTAAAAGAAATAATGAGGAACCGAGATAACCCGGAGTTTTTTGATAAAAAAAATACTCAAAATTAATTTTAGAACATACGAACAACACATGCAAAGGAAGATAAATAATATCTATAGAATTACATTAAACATCATTTGGCCCTTAATGAAATCTAAATAAATTTCAATACAATTGAATTTATTTTTTAATTTTATGTTTTTTTTTATGACGTAATTTTAAAAAAAATCTGATGTCAAAGGAAAACCAATATAATAAATAATCTCAGCATAACAATAAAAGTATGTTTTACAAAAAAAACCCGACTTAATCCACCTACAGTGAACGCAACCCTTCTTACACTTTTGAATGGTTGTGTGTGCCCAGTGCATATTACAATTTCTATGCATATGACCTTCAATTGAGTATAAAATAACTGATATCATCATGTTTTTATCGATTTCAAAATGAAAAAAAGGGATATTTCTGGAAATTTAACAATTTTTAAAAAATACAAAAAGACTGCAGATTTGATTTGCCGCCTTAAATGGCAATATTACAGCGTTTCTTTAAGCCCAAAAGAATTCAAATCGGGTCATGGACGGCTGAGATATTGGTGTGACAATTCTTCATTAGTAGTCTGAAAATATGTCTCATATTCGTATTTCACAGATATCTCTGAAACCGAATTTCCGATTGCAGAAATGGGTCCAATGACAAAAACATAGCTTTCGTTTAAAGATAAAATCGCACAAATCTGTCCAAGGACGACTGAGATCTTGATGGGACATATTTTACCAATGTGTGAAGTTGATACATCTAATGCTTTATGTTCGTATTTCAGAGATATCTCCGTAACCCAATGTCTAATTGCAAAAACAAAATACAATGGGTTTAATGGCAAAATCATAGCTTTCGTTTAAAGATAAAATCATGCAAATTGGTTTACAGACGGCTGAGATATTCATGTGACATTATTGTGTTAGTTTTCTGAAAATGCACTTCATGTTCGTATTTCTCACATATCTCTGGAACCAAATGTCCGATTGCAAAAAAAATTGAACTCGTACAATGACAAAGTCATAGCTTTCGTTTAGTGTTAAAATCGTGCAAATCGGTCCACGGACGGCTGAGATCTTGATGTGAGATTTTTGTAACGCACACACATACGCACACACGCACACACACACATACATACATATGCTCAGTTCGTCGAGCTGAGTTGATTGGTATATACGACTTGGGTCTCAGAGCCTCGGATAAAGAGTAGTGTTAGAATCGTGCAAATCGGTCCACGGACGGCTGAGATCTTGATGTGAGATTTTTGTAACGCACACACATACGCACACACGCACACACGCACACACACACACACATACATACATATGCTCAGTTCGTCGAGCTGAGTTGATTGGTATATACGACTTGGGTCTCAGAGCCTCGGGTAAAAAGTCGGTTTTTCAAGCGATCTTTATACCCTTCTTAGGGTGTAAGAAGGGTAAAAAGGGATATTTCTGGAAAATTAACAATTTTTAAAAAATACAAAAAGACTGCAGATTTGATTTGCCGCCTTAAATGGCAATATTACAGCGTTTCTTTAAGCCCAAAAGAATTCAAATCGGGTCATAGACGGCTGAGATATTGGTGTGACAATTCTTCATTAGTAGTCTGAAAATATGTCTCATATTCGTATTTCACAGATATCTCTGAAACCGAATTTCCAATTGCAGAAAAAATGAATGGGTCCAATGACAAAAACATAGCTTTCGTTTAAAGATAAAATCGCACAAATCTGTCCAAGGACGACTGAGATCTTGATGGGACATATTTTACCAATGTGTGAAGTTGATACGTCTAATGCTTTATGTTCGTATTTCAGAGATATCTCCGGAACCCAATGTCTAATTGCAAAACAAAATGCAATGGGTTCAATGGCAAAGTCATAGCTTTCGTTTAAAGATAAAATCATGCAAATTGGTTTACAGACGGCTGAGATATTCATGTGACATTATTTTGTTAGTTTTCTGAAAATGCACTTCATGTTCGTATTTCTCACATATCTCTGGAACCAAATGTCCGATTGCAAAAAAAATTGAACTCGTACAATGACAAAGTCATAGCTTTCGTTTAGTGTTAAAATCGTGCAAATCGGTCCACGGACGGCTGAGATCTTGATGTGAGATTTTTGTAACGCACACACATACGCACACACGCACACACGCACACACACACACACACATACATACATATGCTCAGTTCGTCGAGCTGAGTTGATTGGTATATACGACTTGGGTCTCAGAGCCTCGGGTAAAAAGTCGGTTTTTCAAGCGATCTTTATACCCTTCTTAGGGTGTAAGAAGGGTAAAAAGGGATATTTCTGGAAAATTAACAATTTTTAAAAAATACAAAAAGACTGCAGATTTGATTTGCCGCCTTAAATGGCAATATTACAGCGTTTCTTTAAGCCCAAAAGAATTCAAATCGGGTCATAGACGGCTGAGATATTGGTGTGACAATTCTTCATTAGTAGTCTGAAAATATGTCTCATATTCGTATTTCACAGATATCTCTGAAACCGTATTTCCAATTGCAGAAAAAAATGAGTGGGTCCAATGACAAAAACATAGCTTTCGTTTAAAGATAAAATCGCATAAATATGTCCCAAGGACGACTGAGATCTTGATGGGACATATTTTACCAATGTGTGAAGTTGATACGTCTAATGCTTTATGTTCGTATTTCACAGATATCTCTGAAACCGAATTTCCAATTGCAGAAAAAAATGAATGGGTCCAATGGCAAAGTCATAGCTTTCGTTTAAAGATAAAATCATGCAAATTGGTTTACAGACGGCTGAGATATTCATGTGACATTATTTTGTTAGTTTTCTGAAAATGCACTTCATGTTCGTATTTCTCACATATCTCTGGAACCAAATGTCCGATTGCAAAAAAAATTGAACTCGTACAATGACAAAGCCATAGCTTTCGTTTAGTGTTAAAATCGTGCAAATCGGTCCACGGACGGCTGAGATCTTGATGTGAGATTTTTGTAACGCACACACATACGCACACACGCACACACGCACACACACACACACATACATACATATGCTCAGTTCGTCGAGCTGAGTTGATTGGTATATACGACTTGGGTCTCAGAGCCTCGGGTAAAAAGTCGGTTTTTCAAGCGATCTTTATACCCTTCTTAGGGTGTAAGAAGGGTAAAAGGGATATTTCTGGAAAATTAACAATTTTAAAAAATACAAAAGACTGCAGATTTGATTTGCCGCCTTAAATGGCAATATTACAGCGTTTCTTTAAGCCCAAAAGAATTCAAATCGGGTCATGGACGGCTGAGATATTGGTGTGACAATTCTTCATTAGTAGTCTGAAAATATGTCTCATATTCGTATTTCACAGATATCTCTGAAACCGAATTTCCAATTGCAGAAAAAATGAATGGGTCCAATGACAAAACATAGCTTTCGTTTAAAGATAAAATCGCACAAATCTGTCCAAGGACGACTGAGATCTTGATGGGACATATTTTACCAATGTGTGAAGTTGATACGTCTAATGCTTTATGTTCGTATTTCAGAGATATCTCCGGAACCCAATGTCTAATTGCAAAAACAAAATGCAATGGGTTCAATGGCAAAGTCATAGCTTTCGTTTAAAGATAAAATCATGCAAATTGGTTTACAGACGGCTGAGATATTCATGTGACATTATTGTGTTAGTTTTCTGAAAATGCACTTCATGTTCGTATTTCTCACATATCTCTGGAACCAAATGTCCGATTGCAAAAAAAATTGAACTCGTACAATGACAAAGTCATAGCTTTCGTTTAGTGTTAAAATCGTGCAAATCGGTCCACGGACGGCTGAGATCTTGATGTGAGATTTTGTAACGCACACACATACGCACACACACACGCACACACACACACATACATACATATGCTCAGTTCGTCGAGCTGAGTTGATTGGTATATACGACTTGGGTCTCAGAGCCTCGGGTAAAAAGTCGGTTTTTCAAGCGATCTTTAAACCCTTCTTAGGGTGTAAGAAGGGTAAAGGGATACTTCTGAAAATTTAACAATTTTTAAAAAATACAAATAGGCTGCAGATTTGATTTGCCGCCTTAAATGGCAATATTACAGCGTTTCTTTAAGCACAAAAGAATTAAAATCGGGTCATAGACGGCTGAGATATTGGTGTGACAATTCTTCATTAGTAGTCTGAAAATATGTCTCATATTCGCATTTCACAGATATCTCTGAAATCGAATTTCCAATTGCAGAAAAAAATGAATGGGTCCAATGACAAAAACATAGCTTTCGTTTAAAGATAAAATCGCACAAATCTGTCCAAGGACGACTGAGATCTTGATGGGACATATTTTACCAATGTGTGATAAGATAAAACAAGATAAAATCATGCAAATTGGTTTACAGACGGCTGAGATATTCATGTGACATTATTGTGTTAGTTTTCTGAAAATGCACTTCATGTTCGTATTTCTCACATATCTCTGGAACCAAATGTCCGATTGCAAAAAAAATTGAACTCGTACAATGACAAAGTCATAGCTTTCGTTTAGTGTTAAAATCGTGCAAATCGGTCCACGGACGGCTGAGATCTTGATGTGAGATTTTTGTAACGCACACACATACGCACACACGCACACACACACATACATACATATGCTCAGTTCGTCGAGCTGAGTTGATTGGTATATACGACTTGGGTCTCAGAGCCTCGGATAAAGAGTCGGTTTTTCAAGCGATCTTTATACCCTTCTTAGGGTGTAAGAAGGGTAAAAAGGGATATTTCTGGAAATTTAACAATTTTTAAAAAATACAAAAGACTGCAGATTTGATTTGCCGCCTTAAATGGCAATATTACAGCGTTTCTTTAAGCCCAAAAGAATTCAAATCGGGTCATGGACGGCTGAGATATTGGTGTGACAATTCTTCATTAGTAGTCTGAAAATATGTCTCATATTCGTATTTCACAGATATCTCTGTAACCGAATTTTCAATTGCAGAAAAAAATGAATGGGTCCAATGACAAAACATAGCTTTCGTTTAAAGATAAAATCGCACAAATCTGTCCAAGGACGACTGAGATCTTGATGGGACATATTTTACCAATGTGTGAAGTTGATACGTCTAATGCTTTATGTTCGTATTTCAGAGATATCTCCGAACCCAATGTCTAATTGCAAAAACAAAATACAATGGATTCAATGGTAAAGTCTTAGCTTTCGTTTAAAGATAAAATCATGCAAATTGGTTTACAGACGGCTGAGATATTCATGTGACATTATTGTGTTAGTTTTCTGAAAATACACTTCATGTTTGTATTTCTCACATATCTCTGGAACCAAATGTCCGATTGCAAAAAAATTGAACTCGTACAATGACAAAGTCATAGCTTTCGTTTAGTGTTAAAATCGTGCAAATCGGTCCACGGACGGCTGAGATCTTGATGTGAGATTTTGTAACGCACACACATACGCACACACACACACATACACACACACACACATACATACATATGCTCAGTTCGTCGAGCTGAGTTGATTGGTATATACGACTTGGGTCTCAGAGCCTCGGGTAAAAAGTCGGTTTTTCAAGCGATCTTTATACCCTTCTTAGGGTGTAAGAAGGGTAAAAAGGGATATTTCTGGAAAATTAACAATTTTTAAAAAATACAAAAAGACTGCAGATTTGATTTGCCGCCTTAAATGGCAATATTACAGCGTTTCTTTAAGCCCAAAAGAATTCAAATCGGGTCATAGACGGCTGAGATATTGGTGTGACAATTCTTCATTAGTAGTCTGAAAATATGTCTCATATTCGTATTTCACAGATATCTCTGAAACCGAATTTCCAATTGCAGAAAAAAATGAATGGGTCCAATGACAAAAACATAGCTTTCGTTTAAAGATAAAATCGCACAAATCTGTCCAAGGACGACTGAGATCTTGATGGGACATATTTTACCAATGTGTGATAAGATAAAACAAGATAAAATCATGCAAATTGGTTTACAGACGGCTGAGATATTCATGTGACATTATTGTGTTAGTTTTCTGAAAATGCACTTCATGTTCGTATTTCTCACATATCTCTGGAACCAAATGTCCGATTGCAAAAAAAATTGAACTCGTACAATGACAAAGTCATAGCTTTCGTTTAGTGTTAAAATCGTGCAAATCGGTCCACGGACGGCTGAGATCTTGATGTGAGATTTTTGTAACGCACACACATACGCACACACGCACACACACACATACATACATATGCTCAGTTCGTCGAGCTGAGTTGATTGGTATATACGACTTGGGTCTCAGAGCCTCGGATAAAGAGTCGGTTTTTCAAGCGATCTTTATACCCTTCTTAGGGTGTAAGAAGGGTAAAAAGGGATATTTCTGGAAATTTAACAATTTTTAAAAAATACAAAAAGACTGCAGATTTGATTTGCCGCCTTAAATGGCAATATTACAGCGTTTCTTTAAGCCCAAAAGAATTCAAATCGGGTCATGGACGGCTGAGATATTGGTGTGACAATTCTTCATTAGTAGTCTGAAAATATGTCTCATATTCGTATTTCACAGATATCTCTGAAACCGAATTTCCGATTGCAGAAATGGGTCCAATGACAAAAACATAGCTTTCGTTTAAAGATAAAATCGCACAAATCTGTCCAAGGACGACTGAGATCTTGATGGGACATATTTTACCAATGTGTGAAGTTGATACGTCTAATGCTTTATGTTCGTATTTCAGAGATATCTCCGGAACCCAATGTCTAATTGCAAAAACAAAATGCAATGGGTTCAATGGCAAAGTCATAGCTTTTGTTTAAAGATAAAATCATGCAAATTGGTTTACAGACGGCTGAGATATTCATGTGACATTATTGTGTTAGTTTTCTGAAAATGCACTTCATGTTCGTATTTCTCACATATCTCTGGAACCAAATGTCCGATTGCAAAAAAAATTGAACTCGTACAATGACAAAGTCATAGCTTTCGTTTAGTGTTAAAATCGTGCAAATCGGTCCACGGACGGCTGAGATCTTGATGTGAGATTTTTGTAACGCACACACATACGCACACACGCACACACGCACACACACACACACATACATACATATGCTCAGTTCGTCGAGCTGAGTTGATTGGTATATACGACTTGGGTCTCAGAGCCTCGGATAAAAAGTCGGTTTTTCAAGCGATCTTTATACCCTTCTTAGGGTGTAAGAAGGGTAAAAATGTATTATGAAAAATATATTTTAAAAACTATGTAAGGCCAGGAAAAATAGCTAAATCAATATTTCGGCGCAACAATTGATAGAGCTCTAGTCTTGCAATGTCTTGCTTCAGTTACCAATTTGTAGAACAGAATACATCCGAGGAAGCATCAAAACTCCTCGAGACAATATTTTCTACTATAAACAGCTGTCAAGAAACAAACAAAACAGAGCTTTTCCTGACTCATCACCTAATGATTTTAGCAGAAAATAAACTGCACTTTTCCCTTTTACCATCGCCACTCCAAAGTGGGGCGAGACCACCGCACCGAGCCGTGCACCATCCGGGAGAACAGGTTTTGAAAACATTCCGTACCCGCACTTCCCTTCACCCGGAAACCACTTACCTAACTTTTCCTCCGCAAAATTGGCACTCGGAGCCCTGCCATCCGTCCGGGCAAACGCAAGTTCCATTGCGGCAGCTGCCCCCGTTCATGCACTTGATGTCGGAGCATTTGCCAACGGAGGCCGTGCCCGCCAGGCTGATCCCAGAGTTACTTCCGCCTGCCAGGGTCAGCACGCAAAACTGTATCAAAATCAGACCCAGCGGCCAGAAATGCACCCACCAAACACTGCTGGCCAATCGCAGCGGCCACTTTCTTCGACACTTGGATTTCGTTGGCACCGGATCGTCGGACATTTTCCGCGGAACGTTCCGCCCGCTGGGGGGAACCTTGCACTTTCAATCAGACTATTCAACTATACTTCTTCCGTAACACGCCCCCTCCACCCCGCGCGCCTAGCTGGCCTAACCAGTATTAAAATAAAATCTTCCAGACAGCAGCAGCTTTTCACTTCTCACAGCACGACATCGATGAGGAGAAAAATATCAGCGAACCAATTTCGCCTCAGCTCTTCTACCACCACAAAACATTTTCCACACTTCTGTGTATTTTACTTTTGCCCTCCACTAAATTTCTTCCACCATCATAATTCAGATCAAAATAATCCCAACAATCAACGGAGCCATATTATCGTCCAAATGTATTAGCGAAAACAACAATAATCTAGATCACGGTTGTCCACTTTTTGATTATTTTTTTCTTGGATTTTCTCGATGACGGCGCAACCGAATGTGCAACTTTGGCGACGGATTTTGGATTTTGACTTCGCGACTGGTGTCCTCCTATTTTTTTCTCTTTTGTGACGTTTATAATTTTTCGTCTTCTTTTTTTTAATGATGGTAATGATGGGTAATGATGCTTCTTATTATTTCGATGATGAAAAATATTGACATTCCGATGTTCTGTTTTCTTTTGACGTTGGACTACGTCTGTCTTTTATATTCCGTGTATAGAGTACAGTATTCCCCCGCTTATCCGGACCTCGCTAGTCCGACGACTCGTTAGTCCGGATCTCGCTAATTCGGATTTTTCCGGATTAAAAAGTATCAACACCCATTTAAACACATTATGCTGTCAGTTTTCAAATTTGTGCTGTGATTTTGTTTTGGTTCATTTGTATGGATTTGACGATTTGACAGTCGGATTAACGAGAGAAACCCCGATAGTCCGGCCATACATTTGTCGGATCAGCGGGGGTATACTTGTTGCGACACCGCATTGAACAAGTCTAGCGGTGAACAGGCCTAACGCGCAACATAGCTGCAACATGACAGCTTGCGCGCAATAGTAGTGGTAGATAGAGAGAGAGAGTGAGTGTAGGATGTAGAAGTAGTAGAGAGAAAAGACGCAAACAAGGGCAGAAAAGGTAAATAAAGATTTTTGCGATCGAAAAGTAAAGTCGAGAGTGTTTAGTTCGGTGATAATACAGTTTTATTTCGAAATTGAATTTGTGAGCTTGGTAGTGGAAAATATTGTACGGCGATCCCCAGACTCGACCATTCAGAATAGCCGTTCCTGAAATAGTCGTTCAAATCGTCGGTGAGCAGGGATGCCAGAGAATATTTTCAAATGTCTTCACAGTCGTTTAAATATGTCTTCAAATGTCTTCAATATAAAAATTATGATTATTAGCGAGAAATTTCAAAATCCAATAGGTTTGTAAAATTCAATCATGTCCTTGTTGTATAGATGTGGAATAATGTTTATTTTTTTAAACATTCAAATTGATAGAATTCAAGATAATATTCTATAAAATTTTCACGATATAGTGTATAACGAGTTTCCCCTGGATTTTATACTGAGTCTGGTTAAAATTCCACCGGATTTTTTAACTGAATTTCTATGTGGAATTCTTCCAAATTTATTTTTAAAGAATACCCTGTAAGGCTTCAAAATTTACCGTGAAATACTTGAAAAACATCCAGACGAAATTTCCCGAAGAATTCCTGTTGGAACACCCATGGGTGCAGAGGATTTACTGGAGAAACTTCTGGAGAAATTTCCGAAGAAACTTCCGGAGGAATTGCTGGAGGATTTTCAGAAGGAATTCTTGGAGAAATTTAAGAAGGAATTCCTATAGGAACTTCGTGATGAATTCCGGAGGGATTTTTTGGAGAAATTTCTGAACGATATTCCTGAGGAATTACTGAAGGAATATCCGTTGGAATTCCTGAAGAATTTCTAGAGAAACTTCTGGAGGAGTTCTTGGAGGTAGTTCTGGATAAATTCTTGAAGGAGCTTCTTGAGATATAGCTGCAGAAACTTCCGAAAGAAACCCTGGAGGCAATACCAGAGAAATTCAACAACACTCTTGGAGAATCTTCCAGACGAATTCCTGGAGAAACTTCGTAAGAATTTTCTATGAGAATTAATTGAGGCATATTTCTTGTGGAAATACAAAAGGGATTGTTCTGTGGGAGCTCAGTAAAACTTGTGGAAATTAAGAAGAATTTCCCGTTTAATATTTGGAGTATTTCCTTTATTTATTTTCAACGGAAATTATTATAAACTAGTTGACCCGGCAGACGTTGTCCTGCATAGTAGGCGAGAATGCGCGTTCCGAACTGCCCATGCAAAGTTCGCATAGGAATCACAATTTTAGTTTTTCACGATTTGCTCAACTTTACTCGTAATTTTCGCATTAGGAAATATCATATAAACCCGTCGGAAACTATTACGAATGTTTCTGCTGAAGACATGAAAAAAATCCATCCAGCCGTTTTTGAGTTATGCGGATACACAGACCATTTCATTTTTATATATAAGATTTCCACGATAATTTTAACTGAATTTTTAATTTCAATTCTCTTAAATTTAGAAAAGATATTCGTCATCGGAAATTCTCCTTATAAAATTCACGAAATATTCTTTTAAATTTTCACTGAGAAGTCTTTCAAAAATCCACGGGAAATTCAAAGAGTTTCCCGGCGGATATTTAGAGGAATGTGGAATGATGGTATGCATATGCCATTCAGAATGAATTTAGAAAAAAAAAACTGGTTCTAGTTCAAAGGTTGAATATATTAAATCTAGTCTAGAAGAATTTAGTCTATGTTTGCCGCAAATTAGATAGGTCATTGCGATCCGAAATGTAAATAAAATACCCTTTTAAAGACGCCGCCCAGAAAAATACAAACGAATGCTACCATCGGGATTTTTTTCAGCACACACCACCAGCATTCAAAGTTAAGTGTGTATGAGGTCTTAAGGTCACTCCTGACAGAATCCAAGTTTCAAAGTGCTCGCGTTTTCGGGGGCACACCACTCGATACGGAGGCGGTGGACAACTGTAATTTTTGTTGATTCAGCTTTGCTGCGTCGCAGCATGTGTGAAAAATAAAAATGACAGTTTTGCGTTGCTTCCGTATCGAGTGGTGTGCCCCGAAAACGCGAGCCCTTTGAAATTTAGATTCTGTCAGGAGTGACCTTAAATGCGTTGCAGTTATCAACCGGCTAGTGTGAATGTATTTTATGTTTGAGATTCTAAACTCGAGACAAAGACTATTATAACTTTTGTAATATTTATGTACCTAGTTTACATAGAGGTCGCAGAATTTATAAGCTAATAAGTAATGAAATTGTTTTTTTATTCGCTGGCTTATTAATCGTCTTCAAGTGTCTTCAAATAAGTAGATAAGTCTTCAAATATTTTGAAAAGTCTTCAAAATGTCTTCACGAAATAAATGTCTTCACAGAGATTCAAATGTCTTCAAATTGAAGACATGTCTTCAAATCTGGCATCTCTGTCGGTGAGTAAAATGACGTGACAATCTGTCAAATGGATTATCGATGACAATCAAGATGTCATAATCATCTGATCTCGGTTTGTTTATACATTCTACAAATTTGATGTAAAATATTGTTGTTAAAACAAATACTTGAATTTTTGCAAGATGGAAAATCAGATTTTGAGAAATGTTGTGCATAAACACGCAAGTGTGAATACGAAGTACCATTGTCTGTACGGGTACTTCTTCCTCGGTCTTTCACGTAGCCAACTGGCTGTTATTTACCATAAAGCTAAAACGACAATTACTTTATGGATCAGAGCTTATGAAAAGGATAATTCTTTATCAGCGATTCAACGTGCCAAAGTTTTCCGGAAATTCGACGAACATAAACGAAATTGGATTGTAGAATTGTACAAAAAGTACCCGATACTCTACTTAGATGAAACTCGACATAGATTTAGAAACCATTTCGGAGTATCAATCAGTGCTTCTTCCTCGGTCTTTCACGTAGCCAACTGGCTGTTATTTACCATAAAGCTAAAACGACAATTACTTTATGGATCAGAGCTTATGAAAAGGATAATTCTTTATCAGCGATTCAACGTGCCAAAGTTTTCCGGAAATTCGACGAACATAAACGAAATTGGATTGTAGAATTGTACAAAAAGTACCCGATACTCTACTTAGATGAAACTCGACATAGATTTAGAAACCATTTCGGAGTATCAATCAGTGCATCTTCAATTTGTAATATCCTGCATGCCTACGGAATGTCCTGGAAGGCATTAGAACGACGTGCGGTCCAAATTCGTGAAGATGATATTATCCGGTTTACCAACGAGCTTTCTTGTTTTTTTGTGGGGATTCAAACAATTAGGTTTCCTTGATGAAGTTGCTTTCGCAAACCGCGAAATGTTACGTAGTCGGGGTTACGGTTTAAAAGGGAAAAGTTTAGTTTATCGGGGAGAATTTAGGAGAAAACCTCGAGTGTCTTGCCTTTGCTTTTTGGGAGAAACTGGAATAATAGACTCATTCGAGACTGAGGGAACATTTACAAGACAAAAGTTTTTTGATTGCTGTCGTAGAATGGCACTTCGAAGCACAGTAAAAAGCTATCCAGGAAAACACTCAGTGTGGATTATGGACGGGGCTCGCATACACTGTGATTTGAATATTGTTCAGTATCTGAGGTCTTTGGGGATCATTCCAATATACTTGCCAGCAGAGGCGCATCCACGTTTTTAGCCGTGGGTAGGACAATCAGGCAAAATGCTGATTTTGATGACAGTCCTGGTATTGAGGAATCTATGCCCATTTTACATATAAACAGTTCTAAATTTAACAAATCTGGTCGATGGTCAGTGTAGGATGGTGAGAAAAATTAATTCATCAATCTTTGCTACAAGAGGGATGGTAATGTACAAGACTTGGAAAGCGACTAAATATTTCATTTTACGATGCTACTTTAAGACATAGAGACGAAAACAATTGAGGGGGTCAAATGCAGGGGTGTTAGTGACAAAAACTTAGTTTTTGAGAAAAATGGGTTCTATATTTTTTTGTTTCATACAATTTGTATAAAACTTCTAAAAACACATTTTTTTGAGAATTTTCACATTTATTACAAACAACGTACAAGCTATATCAACATATTGCCGCAAAGCTCTAAAACCAAAGCATTTTTTGCTTTAGTCAACTCAAATTTGACCAAAATGTCACTTACACCCCTTTGATTCCAGCTCCCTCAATTTTTACTCAAACGCGCTCTCAATGCGTATTAAACACGATAAAGCGTGCACATTCTTGGTTTATTGATTATAGAACTGTCCGTGAAATAAAACAGGAGAGACTCTGGTGAAGTTACATATTTCTAAAATTATTGTTGTAAACATCGCTTCAGTCATCATGTATATAAAATCAATGATTTTAAAATTTTGTTCAATTGAAATGTTGTCCTTTCTACCTCAGACACTTTTAGAAACTCCTACGGATCCACTCTCAGGAAATCGAATGATCGTCAATTAACCCTTTGCCTAACAGAACCAGAACCCCTTGCGGGCTTGAGGATATTTGTGATGTCTTAGATTAATCCTTTCAGGTTTCTACAAAGACTTCTTCTAATCCATTTCAACGAATAAAACGATAAACTCCCAAAAATTTGATTATATTTTTATAGAACTAGTAATCAGACCTACCAGACAGTGTTGCAACTAAAATAATTACTTAAATGATATGTTCCCATCAGAATCATGGGTAGGACAATGCCTTGACTGTCCCACCGAGGAAAATTCGTGCGTAGGACATGTCCTACCTGTCCTACCCACTCCCAACGCCACTGCTTGCCAGCGTATTGCCCCTTCTATAATCCAATCGAGATTGTATTTGGACTGGTAAAACGTTACCTACACAGAAAGAAAAATCATTAATAAAATTAAAAATATCGTTGGTAAAAATAAAAAGTTGCGTTGGTTCTTTTTCGTAGAGAGTTGCGTATGTTCAAAATAAAAGTACGTAAACTTTTGTTACGCCTAGTGTTAAAAAATAGCATGCCGCTTTGAAATTAAAAAGTTTGAACTTTCGAAATTAAATTGTAGGACTGTCAAATCAAATGAGAATTAATTTTGTTTAGAAATGTTGCTTGAATTTCCATATAACCAAACCTCTCAATCCTAACCCTCTATTTATCTTTTTCTATTAAATTCAAATAAATCGTAATGGTTTTAGTTTTTATTTTCAAATGTCTTTATTTTGTTCATTATGGGTTCGATAATAAAGCAAACACGAAAGGATGCTACCAATATGTTGTGCAATGCCTAATCCGGGGCCCACATCGTCGCTATCTCGAGAGAGTTTTTGCCTGCCAAGCAATGATTAGTAAGTCGGAAGGCCCAGGAAGATATTTTCTGCGAAACCATTTTGCATGTCGATGTTTCTGATCATAACTGAAGAGCATTTTAAATCCGTTGATAAAAGATCTGGCTCTGGAAAAGAAAAATGTCAGAACATTAGCAAACAATGAATCGGCGAAGCATTATGCATAAACAATTAATCATGCAGTATAATATTATAATCATTTACTTACCTGTGTCGTTAGGAATTACTAAGGTACCAGCGAAAAATTTAAGTTTTTATCAATAAATTTAAAAATGAAACAAAAAATGAAAACTGTCGAAATCCGCCGGCAAGCGATAATGACACTCATTGTCACAGCAAATAATACTGTCCAAAAAAAATTGAAATAGGTGTTTTGACAATTTTAGAATGTTTTTGTTGAAAAGAAAAACTTTTAAACACACAATCTAAGTAGGTGAAAACCACTTTTAATGTCAATGCATAACTTTTACGTTAATCAATTCTACTTTTATATTGAAGAAAATCTTAAGCCTTTTAAATCTAAAAGGCAAAATACTTATTAAAACAATGTTTGTTTTTTCTGTGTAAGGAGACATTATGTTGAACATGATAGAACGCCATTATCACTGATTGTTGGAGCAGCTTTGACCAAGTTTACCAACTATAATTGCTCGAGTTTATTTAGAAAGTGTGGATATTCGCCAAATGGTCAATTCAATCCTTCTCTTTCTTCTTGAACTGTTACGTCTGCTTAAGTTACCGCCTATCCAAGAATTTTCTAGAAACGTATTGTACACCGATAGAAACCTTTTAAAATTCGTGTACCTTTCTGACTAATAAATGAAATGAAATATTGCCGATTTCACCAATTTGAAGAGTTATGTGTAGATTGTGATTTGCCCGCTTCTTTTCCTCACACTCACTCTCATTTCGGCTTGATCGATTTTTGTTACTGAAATTTACCCAATTATAACCCATTAGTCGTTAGTCACATGTAAGCGTGTACACAAAATCGATTCCCGCCATGATTTGACGTCTATTTGTTTTCAGATTGAGCACTCACACACAAGTATTATACACGGAAAATCAAACTTTTTTGAGTGTATTGAGTGTGAGAAAAAGATGACTGTGAGAAAAAAAATCTCGCAGAACTCTTATCCAGCTTTCCACGATAGCCATAATGGCGGCTGCTATAAACAAATCTGACAGTAACTGCTTCCGACGCTTATTTGTAATTGACGCTACAGTTGTATCTTAGCAACCATTTTCATATATTTTTTGTTATACGAAAACCTACAGCAGAAAACGAAAGTCTCGAAGAAAATATGATAAAACAATTTGTTACAAGCTTCTGATAATTAGATTCAAGTCCCTAATTGACACGCTTTTTCTTTTTAGGTTGGAGTTATTGTCCTACCAATTTCAGGACGCGCCCTGTTGACATTAAATTTGGATATTCATATAAATATTCCAAACAGATTTGCAAGCAGTGCAGCATTTTAGCATTCTGATCCGAGCAGTTTTGAGATGTTTCGACTTTAATCAGATGAACAGCTACACTTAGGTACTTGAGCGTATTTAAGCCATTCACCTAGCTCCACTGGATTACCAAGTAATAAATGAAAATCAATCTTGAAGAAATCCGATGTACAGCTAAATGCAGATGTGCGCAAAATTTGATGTGCTATGATTCTAGTAGCAAAATTTTGTGTTTTGTGTTGTTAGGAATACAGTTTAGACTCAATATACGTCACCCACGCCACGCAGCATAATTTGGTTCTACTCTTCTACTCTCCTCTCCACTCAGTTCTGCAATTTCCACATAGTTCACTTGAAACTAAACTACTTTAAATTCCATTTCTAGCCTTGTATATTGGATACATGAATTATTTAAAATATAAAAATATTGAACAATTCTAAAACAGTATTCGCTTGTCGGTGAATACTTAATTTAGACCGACAAAAGCTAATGAGGTGAATAAAACCATAAGTGTATTTTGAATTTATGTCTTTTGAAAAAAATGTTTTCTGAAAATATTTATTGACGTAGACAAAACAATTTTTTTTTTGAATTGTTTGTTTTCCGCATTGATGAGGCCGACGTTTGCCTTTCGGATTCCCTTTCAAATTCAAACGGAAGTTTGTGACAGACATCATCGTCCGGATCTATTGCTAAACTGCTATGAACCAATGTGCTTTGTCCACTGAAGCATTGATATACGGTCACCTTCTCGCACGTTCTATAGGAATTCGGATTTCAGCACACCGTGAATGAAAGTTAGTGGTCTGCATGTGTAACCCATACATAATTCGATGAAATCAGAACGCATATCTAAGTGCTTTGGCTTATCTAATTCAGACCTGAATCCCTCAGAACTACTCGGGTTTAAATGCTAAAACGGGTTGACATTAATTGCATTGTAAGTCCTATCTACATTCGTCCAGTGAACTCCACGTAACAGGAGTTATAAAGCTCACACGCAAATTGTTGTATGGGAAAATGGCTTCAACCTAAAACGAAAATGCGTATTACTTTTGTGGCACTACAACAAGTTTGAAATTATCAGAAGCTTATTACAAAACAAAATCGAATTCCTTCGAGTCTTGCTTTTTCCGATAACAAGCAATAAACAATGTGAAAATGGTTGCTGAGATACAACTAGCATCGATTACAGTTCAGCGTCGGCTGAGCGTCGGAAGCAGTTACTGTCAGGTTTATTTATAGCAGCCGCCATTATGGCTAGCGTGGAAAGCTGGATAAAGTGCAAAAAGCGCAATACTTTTATCTTATTTTAATTGCATAAACAATTTACTTCATATATAATAACCAGAACAAATAGGTACAATACCCATTCCAATTATTCCAGATGATCAACATCGACAGCATCAGTAACTTTGGATGCCAACATTCGGCTGAACTCACTTTCCTCTGGCCGAGGTGTAAGGTAGCCTTTAAGAGAAACGCGGATAGAAAAAGGGGCCCCCACAATGATGAGCGCAGCGGCGCGTTTTGACAGTTAAACCATGTATTTTCTGTCAAAACCTGCCGCTGCGCTCACCATTCTGGATGGGCCATAACTCTGCCAACACTGCAGTCAGTCTGCTTCATCAAAGAACAACGCATGAAAAGGAAGAAATCTTGGAAGAAATGGTTTATCCAGCTAAAATTTCACATACCGCTATTTAATATGCTCGCATCACATAACAATAGAATCCAATACCTACGCGAGTTTATGATAAAGACCGATAGATTACTATCAAAGCTTGCGATCGACGGGTCGTGAGGTTACCACCTTTGAATTTATGTGTTATAACGTCGAGTGCGTTAGCATAGGCGTGAGCGTTCTCCTTCCCTGATGTATTGCTAATCGCGGGCCGTGGGATACGGACTGGCCATGCTAATTTGCTTTGCTAATTTTATTTGCAAATCGCAATATTCCAGTGAACGTTTAGGTTATTTTGGAGTGTGGATTTTTTTCCATGCGAATCCGAAAAGGTGGATACGCCCAAATCCCAAATTAAGCCTGAACTATTTTTGTTTTGGGATGTGTGAAATATTTCTTAAACAGGAAAACTTGATCATTGTGTATAGATCAACCATGGTTGTTGAAAAGGGAAAATGTCAGAAATTTCAATAATAAAAACAAGACCAAGAAGGAAAAAAACTTCAAAAGTGCAAAAAAGCGAAGCGCATCAGCATCAGCAAATTCTGTACGTGTGAAGTGAACAGCCATTCCAAAACAAAAACATCCGCGGAGAAAATAAGTGATACTGTCACGAAATTAACCGGGAGAAGGATAAAACATTCGTTAACCGACATCCGGCGGCAATGCGTATGACGAGATTTTCACGCGGCCGTCCAGACTACGGCGGTGGTGGAGGTCGAAGAGGCCCACCGCCTTCCAATGGTGGTCGCTTTCGAGGAGGTCGTGGCATGTCGCCACCCAGTCGTTACCCATCGCGACAGCAAAGACGCTCGAGTTTCGAGGGTCCTCCTTCCTATCGGTTAGGGCCACCGATGCAGCAGCACGCAAGGACGGAACACTATCCCCAAACGAGCGGTGGCGGTCGCCACCAGCCTCATCACCGGATGAGTGAAGAATTTCGTGGATCATATTCACACCAGGCACCGCAGCACAGTCGCCCACGGCGAGAGCCTCACCAGCAGCTCACTCCGCACCTGATCGAGCGGGCGCGATATCCGGATCATCGATACAGGTGAGATTTGCTGACGGGAGGGTTTTTTTAGACATAAAACTGTTGGAAGAACATGTAGAATGTTGCTTATCTGTATCTCACTTCTATATGTTATTTTTTTTATATAAATTAACGAGCAACATTGTTATTTAGTTTAATATGAAAGCTACTGTCTTAAACTATTTAGGTTATTGGTAATTGGTGCTTTATTAAAAACGATAGCCTGTTAGTACTTGATCAGGTTGATGAAAGTGACTTAGGAGATTAGGTTATTCCGGTTATTCAATGCGCTCTCGAACGATGTTTTGTGTTGGTCTTTTGAAGTCTGCTTACGATACTGTCTCTGCACATTGACAGGTCCAACTTTGTTAAGAGCAATGAACTTGGTCTGATTCAAAGGATTATTATTTGCAGTCCAATTATTAATAATCTTGATTGCAGTACGCTATATGTTCTTTTATTAGTTAACTCATATTTATTTTTATCAAATTCAATCGTCAATCGTCAAAAATCAGCATTGGCTCAAATAAATTCAATATTTTCTCAGGGTCTTTCGGTGAGTTATAAATTTCGGACGCGTTCATTTGAAAGAGGTAGAACAATGATAAATTAGTAATTTTATAATAAAAACTATCATAAGAAACAAATTGTTTATATCGCTAGACCGTCTTAGAACACTACTAAACAAAGGTATACCAATTTACCCTTTTGCAGATCTCCGATCGAAATGATAGCAAAAAGCCCCTCGATTGAAAAAGAGATAAAACCGAGGCTACCACGTGAACGGGGTCGTAGTCCCCCCCTAGATCGAAGACGAACCAAGAAGCGAGACCGCAGTCTTAGTGCTGCCCTCAGTGATATAAGTTCTGGCAGCAGTTTCTTCGCCGACGTTGTGGACAGCGATGCGTACGCCAGTCCGGATTACGATGAATTAACCAGCGAGGAGGAGGAAGAAATCGATGAAGCTGACGAGGAAGGCGAAGAGGAAGAAGAGGAAGAGGAAATACTAGAAGAAATTGTCAAGCGAAAGAAGAGAAAGAAAGACAAGAAGAAGAAAGAACGTGAACGAAAGCAGCGAAAGAAGGAGAAAAAACGTAAGAAGGAAATTCTAGAGGAGAGAATCTGTCCTCCGGAACATGATGTTGCTCAATCGAAGGAAATTTTCTCATCGGGAAAGAACATTTTGGTCAGTGTAAGCTTTGCTGATGGGGATCGCGAGGATGCGGCTGCAGCAGAACGTGCTTACCGAAAAGCTAAGAAGAAAAAAGCCAACCGAAAGAAAACAAAGACAGAAAGCAAACACAAGGACGATCGCAAGAAGCATGATGACTCGGAAGAGGTAATAATCTTTTTAATAATGTAGGAACCTTTCTAACATTTTCACATTTTACAGTACCCATCGACAAGTCAACGAAAGAAACGTAAAGTGGATGAAAATGTCAAACCAGTGGCGATAATTGATTTGGAACGTTCGCCCGGCAAGCAGCTGATCTCCAGTCCCAAGGAAGTGATCGTCCTCAGTGACGAAGAAGGCGGCAATAAGAAAAAGAGCAAACCGACCAACGATCTGGTCGGACCAAACACTCCTCCGGAACCGGCACCCAAATCGCCGGAATCATACGATCCCTTCGAACCGACCAAATCTCCTACAGAGTCACCTGCTTCGGGGCATAATCTGGGCAGCATATCCACCGTGAGCTATCCGGAGCATCACCATCAACACCACCACCATCATCATTTGCATCAACGACAACCGAAGGATGCCCAGTTGGCTATTTCTCAAGCATCGGTCGATCTCAACAGTGCCGTCGGCGACCACTACGACGATAGCATTCTGGACCTGCATCCGTCGTCACCGATGGATCAACTGTCGCCACGAGGGCCGTTCCGACAGTCGCCACTCAAAGCGCATCGACCTTCTCCGATGAAAAAGTCAAGCCATGCTACGGCTACGATCACTTCAGGAGCTTTGGCACCGGGAACGACAGCCACGGGTTTGCAAGCGTTTGGCGAAGACATGGACGATGGAGATATTTCACCGTACTCGCCGCGGTCCAGTGACTGCGATGATCATATGTTTGATCCGCCGCCGGAGGGTAGCTCCGCCAATGGCAGCCAGCAACAACCGAAGACCATAGCCCTCACGGTGGACAACTTGAGGAAGGTGTTCGGAAACGATAAAAAGACACTGTACGGGGACCTGAGGAGGCCGAACGAGGCCGTTTTGGTGGTGGACGAAATGTACAAACGTGAGTATTTGATAAACCCAGGTATCAGGTATCAGAACGTCGGCTCCAGGGGCACGTTCACCTCAATTTGGGAGATTTGCGCCATCGTCTTCACAGCCTTTTTCATATCACTCCTGACGGAAAAGGAAGTGAACAAAAAGGAAAGGAATGTGGATGGAAGAACAAAGGGAATGTTTGGAAAAGGGTCCTTGAAGAGGGCATACAACGCATAAGCGTACAAGAGCTTATAGCTCCTTACCACAACGGGTTATGAAAAACAGAATACTCTGAAGGTTCAGGTTTCTGAAGTCAATTTCACTAAGTAAGTGTTTACCAAATATTTGGAAGCGCAATTGTGCATAGACTGGGCAGTTACATATTAGATGATAAGATGTTCCATAATCAGATTCACAACTATCACAAACAGATGATTCAACGCGATGAATATTTGCCATGTGATAGTTCAGTCTGCAGTGACCTGTCAAGGCCTTGACTAAGATACTGCAATTCTGTTTAGACAGATTAGTTAAATAGCTTGCTACTACCGGAGATGGCTCCCGGATGTACAATTTTGTTTGATGACATGAATCCAGACTACTCCAATGCCATTTGTGCTGAATGACAGCCCAAGAGTTGATCAAAAGCTTCACCCAACACTTGGATATTGGAATAGCTGGCTCAGGACCAATAAAGTCATGCGATGCTCCATTACGAGCTAACTCATCAGCCAATTCGTTTCCAGCTATGGAAGAATGGCCAGGTACCCATATAAGGTGTAAAGTATTTACTGAATTCAGTTCCTCAATTTGAGTTCGACATGCGATTACTAACTTCGACCTTGAGTTGGCCGAGGCGAGAGCTTTAATAGCTGCTTGGCTATCTGAACAGAAGTATATTACTTTGCCCATAATGCGTTGCTGCAGTGCAGATTGCACTCCACACATGATGGCAAATATTTCCGCTTGAAAGACAGTGCAGTGTGTACCCAGTGAGTGTGACTGTTCCAATCTCAGCTCACGCGAATAGACGCCTGCATCTGCTCTACCGTCAGTGTAACAAACAATGCTGTCCGACATACTTCTCTCCAAATAGACAGATGTCCACTCATCCCGCGAAGGGAATTGTGTTGAAAATGTCCTATAAGGAAAACTACTAACGTGTGTGAGATCACTTGGAGCAAGGAAAATTTTGTCCCAATTAACCATAAGCGGTAACAACGAAGTGTGTGTAGAACTGCGGTTTACAGGATTCTCTTCCATAAAACCGAGTACCCATAGTCGGTAAGTACAAGAAAATGCTTCTTGTTTGAAATGTATGTGGAGTGGGGCCACGTCGAAGAGAACTTCGAGAGCAGCCGTGGGAATTGAAGAGAACGCACCAGTCATGGCCATTAGGCACATCCTTTCCCTTTGAAGATGGCCTTATTTAGACTGAATTGTCCTCACTTCCCCCTTTTGCCACCACACAAGACATCCATAAGCCAAAATTGGTCGTACAACTGTTATGAAAATCCATTTGATATATTTGGGTTTAAGACCCCAAGTTTTACCAAAGGTTCGTCGGCATTGGCCGAAAGCCATACACGCCTTTTTGATTCTGAATGCAATGTTAGGAGTCCAGGAAAGCTTTTAATCCAAAATTAGACCCACATACTTTACTTGATCAGTTACATTGATTTCAGAACCAAAAAGATGTAATGGACGAATACCATTACGATTACGTTTTTCCTTTTTTTGAAAAGAACAATTTAGGTGTTTTATTCGGATTGACCGAAAGGCCATATTGGCGACACCAACTTTCAACTACCTGAAGAGCATTTTGCATCAGCTCGAATAAGGTAGTAATGCACAAACCCACTATCAATGTTAGATAGTCGTCGGCAAATCCATAGGTAGGAAAACCGCCATTATTGAGTAACCTCAATAGCGTATCTGCAACGAGATTCCACAAAAGTGGAGATAATACTCCCCCTTGAGGGCATCCGCCGACACTTAGTTTCCTAATCGCTGTTTGACGTAATGTCGAGTAGAGATGTCGGTTTTTAAGTATCTGGTGAATCCATTTGGTAATAATATTAGGTAGCTCATGCCAACGTGCGGCTTCCAATATTGCATCGAAAGACACGTTGTCGAAAGCACCTTCAATATCTAAGAAAGCACCCAAGCACGATTGCTTTTGAGCGAATGCTTTCTCGATATCGTACACAACCTTGTGTAGAAGAGTCACGGTGGACTTTCCAGATTGGTAAGCATGTTGATTAACATGAAGAGGCATGTTTGCCAAACAGTCATCACGAATGTGATGATCGATAATATGTTCTAAGCATTTCAGAAGAAATGAGGTCAGACTGATGGGTCTAAAACTCTTTGCTTCTTGATACGAAGCTCGTCCTCCTTTTGGGATAAACTTTACAGTGACATCCCGCCAGGATATGGGAATATCTTCTTCTTCTTCTTATTGGCATTATATCCCCACACTGGGACAGAGCCGCCACGCAGCTTAGTGTTCATTAAGCACTTCCACATTTATTAACTGCAAGGTTTCTAAGCCAAGTTACCATTTTTGCATTCGTATATCATGAGGCTAACACGATGATACTTTTATGCCCTGGGAAGTCGAGACAATTTCCAATCCGAAAATTGCCTAGACCGGCACCGGGAATCTAACCCAGCCACCCTCAGCATGGTCTTGCTTTGTAGCCGCGCGTCTTACCGCACGGCTAAGGAGGGCCCATATGGGAATATACCCAGTAGCAAAACTGCATACTAAAAGCTTTTTCAAAACATGTTTGATATGCTCAAAACCTCTCTGAAGTAGAACGGGATGAATCCCATCCTCCCCAGGAGATTTGTAGGGAGCAAAACTGTTGAGTACCCATTGAATCGATTCAGTAGTTATGATTCTACGTGCTTGAGCCAAAGACCCATAGCTACATGAAAAGACATCAGGATCATCCGAAGATGTTATATCGACACATCCAGGGAAGTGCGTATCAAATAAGTACTCTAACGATTATTCATCAGAAGAACTGTAGTCGCCATTTGGCTTGCGAATTTCGCCAACTTGGAAATCTTTGGATCTCGCAAGAATTTTATTTAATCGACTGGCTTCACTCAAATTGGAAACATTTGCATAAAGGTTTTTCCAGCCGGATCGTTCAGCAGATCGTAGAGCCTTCTTGTAAGCTTTGCGAGCCAACTTGAAAGAATCCGTTCCTGCTGAATGGCGTCTGTTCCAACTCCTTCTGCACTGCTTCCTTAGCTTACCCAAATCGGAATTCCACCAAGGGGAACCTCTTGAGGTTTTTACAGAACGTAAAGGGCAAGCTTCTTCGAAAGCTTCCACGATGTGCAGCGTTGTAGTATCAGCTGCATCATCCAAGTCGGTAGGAGTTTCTATAGAAGGAAGATATCCATGAAATTTGGTAGCGAGCAACTCTGTGTAAAGATCCCAGTTTGTTGAACGAGGATTTCTAAAACGCAAGGTCTGCGAAGTAACATTCAAATGATCAAAGTAGATGTAGCGATGGTCAGATATCGATTCCTCATCTGACACATGCCAATTCGTCAACTCGTGACTGATTCTATTAGAGCAAATGGTTATGTCTAACACCTCTGCTCTATTATATACCATAAAGATTGGGCGATTGCGTATGTTAAGTAAACTAAGTTCGGTACTACTTAAGTATTCCATCAAGCTGGAGCCTCTCAGATTAATATCCGAACTACCCCAGCTGATGTGATGAGCATTAGCATCACTGCCGACAATTAGCGGGAGGCCTTTTGAAGTGCAATATATGACAACTCGTTTGAAAGCATCCGTAGGGGATGGTTCATCATGTGGTAAATAAACCGAACAATAGACGTATTTCCTGACGGGGGTTCCGCCAGTTGCATCAATTGTGACCGCACATACATCTCTGGTTGTTAGTTCAGAGATAAGTGTAGCAACAATAGCATTGTTAACAAGCACACATGCACGCGGCATTGATCGAGAGTTTGCCATTTCTTTACTGAAGCGCAGCAAAAACCGGGTTCACTAGGTTACCTAGGTAGAAGCTACCCTTGCGAAAATAGGGTTCCTGCACCAAAGCCACTTGGGATTTGCCATTTGGCATAAGTCTACAAAGATTAATCGTTGCTGTTCTTTTTGATGATGATTGATTTGATTGATTGATTTGATTTGAGATTGATTTGAGCTATCTTAACTGAAGCCATTGCAAATTAAGATAATGCACTCCACAACTTCAGCATTAATATGAACAGCAACGATGAAACCAAATTGGTATCTTATCAAGAAAGTCAAAGACGAAATACAGAGTACAAAGTGTATAATGCATAAAGCGAATCCATATAGGTGACAATTTGTTGAAAAACTAACCCGGAGTGGTATTTAATTACTATGTTTGAAACTCGATTTGTGCAGATTGCCGGTGATAGCGATGACGAAATCTCACCCGATTGCCATACGATCATTAACTTGACTAGAAAAAAATAATTTGTAAACTTCTCGATTTTATAGCGCAACGAGTGACGATGGAGATGCTCGATGAAATGCCAAACTCTGCAGTTGATCTCCAGATCAAAGAAAAGGTACCATAATCAAAATGAGAAAAAAATGTACATTTTGCATTTTTAATATACCTAATCTTGTGACGTAAATACTTTCAGTTGATACAAAAATTGCAACGTCAGGAGCGGATCATTGAAGAGGTCAAGCACTTCCTGAAACCACACTTCAACAAAAAGCGCATCAACAAGGACGAGTACAAGGACATCATGAAAAAGTCCGTTCCGAAGGTGAGCACTGATAATTAAATTTTAACTTCGTTGATATATGTTGACATTGTTGAATTTTTATCCTCTAAAATTCTTAGTTACATTATATTGTTTTTTTTTTTGTTGACTATATTTTGTTAAATTTATGCCTCATTCAATGTTGAGCGACGAACCAATCTTGATTTATTTGGGGTTTGATAAAAACATGTATACCTCATTGTCAGTATTTAAACATTAGATAAACCGTCTTTGGAACAAAAGTTTCTAATAAACATAACGATAATTTTAACATTGTAACATTGCTCTTAACTTGACCGTCATTGATTTTTTTTGTAAATTTTGGTGACTGCGTTTTTTGAGTCCTACTAGGTATGTAGGCCAGATGGATCGGGCAAATTCACAACTTCAGCGGCAAGCTGCAGAAAATCTGAGAAAATAAACCTTTAAGTGAAATGATGTAAAAATAGTGGATAAATCGGAACTTTAGAAAGAATTTGAAATCCTAAACAAGCTAGACTGGAAGCATGTGGTTCTAACCGGGACGAAAAAATCTTGCCAGGATGCTGTTCACAATGTCGGATAGTCGGATCCCATTGTTATATGAATCGTCAAAATTAGAGGTACGTATCGTTTCTGGGATTTTTCAGAGGGACTTTGTTTAAAAAACCTGTAATAATAATTATGCGTTTCAGTTCACGTCCAAACATCAACAAGGCTAGTAGGTATAATTCTAAAAACCGTGAATTCTGGGTAAACGTACCACGGTCGGTTCGTGTAACGTCGCAAGTTCGGAAAGTAGTACCAATGGACCACATACCATAATGATCCGCAGAAATTATGACAAAAGCAAGGTTCGCATAACCTCAACTCAACCAGCGATCAATGATACGATCGAGCGAAACCTGCTAGCTGCAAATGCTCAGCAAAGACGCCGTAGCAACTCAATGGGCGATTGCACTGTGCAGCACCCGGATCCGACAAATAGCAGACATCAATTTGCATCCCAACCCATGGCCGGTTGTAGTAGTATCAATAATACTCTGGTAGCAGTTTCCAATGTGCCAACTATAAACACATACGACTCACTGATGGATGTTGGCAATGTTCCCACTAGTTCGCACGAAACGGGTGCAACACCACAACTCACTGCACGGATTCACTGCCCAACAATATTTGTGCAGAATTCGACCGTGATTGACATTAACAAGCTTATGTCCGCACTAGAAGTAGGTAAAAAAAAATACTCGCAGGAGATCATCAAGGATGGAATCCGACTGCACATTAACGAGGAGGCAAAGTTCGACACTGTTGTTCCTGATCTCAAATCAAAGTATGTGAAGTTTTTCACACACAGCACTAGCGATGAGATCCCGATAAGAATAGTTCTAGCTGGTCTACCGACATTCGACCTGAAGGATGTACAAGAAGAACTACAGTGCAAACATTTTTCCGGTGAAGGTGAAAATGCTGCACTCGCCGAAGAAAGGTGATTCCGCTTTGTATCTTCTCAATTTTTGCAAGGGCGCGATACTACAGGAGTTACAAACACAGAAGGACCTTTTCAACGTCATTGTTAGCTGGCGTTATTTTTCTAAGAAGATTTGAAAAATCGTCCAGTGCTTCCGATGCCAACAGTTTGGCCACGGCATGCGGAACTGCAATATGCAAGCCAGGTGTGTGAAGTGCGGCGAGTTACATCGCACGAAGGATTGCAGCATACCTTTACGCTCAACTCCCGACGATCAATCCTCCCGATCAAAGATACCGATCATCAAAGCATTGTCGACGTACTATCTGGTATGCCTTGGGACGCTATACTTGCCGATAATGCCGAAAATGCTGCGTCGACTTTCTCGCATATCTTGGCATACGTTATTGACCGACATGTTCCCAAAAAAATACACAAGAATAGCTCTCATCCGTCCTGGTACACTCGGGAATTAAGAGAACTTAAAACTGCCAACTGCTTAAAACAAGCCGCCTTAAAGAAATACACTAAATACCGCACGTTTCCCTTAAAGGATCACTACGTCAGACTCAACAACGCCTATAAACGGGTCAGTCGTATATGCTATTCCCGATATCAAAGTAAGATCCAAACCAATCTCAAAACGCATCCTAAACTGTTTTGACATCATGTCAACAAGCAACGCGGGGAATCTGGCCTACATTCCTCTATGACATTTCAGGGCGAAACTGTATCATCACTGCAGGAGATCTGCAGACTGTTTTCGCTAAAGTTTGCTGACGTTTTTACCGATGAACAGCTTACCGACAACGAAGTACATCACGCAGCAGACAATGTTCCCCTATATGACCATGTACTAGGTGTTATCGACATCAGCGAAGAAATGATCTCCTCTGCTGCATCAAAACTAAAGTCATCGATCAAACCTGGTCCCGATGGTATTTCATCCAATTTCCTGAAAAGACACATTTCCAGTTTGCAGTATCCGTCGCTCCTCCTGTTTCGGCTTTCCTTATCCAGTGGCATCTTTCCTTCATGTTGGAAGATTGCACAAACGTTTCCTGTGCACAAGTAAGGGAACAAACGTGACGTGGACAATTATCGAGGAATAACTTCGCTGAGTGCAATATCAAAACTGTTCGAACTCGCTGTGATGGATCCTCTGCTTTCCCACAGCACAGTGGCGTAGCCAGGGGGGTGGTTTTGGGCGTAAAACCCCCCCCAGAGACAAAATTTTCAGTAGAAATTTTATTTTTCAAAAAAAAAAAGGTTCGGAAAACCCCCCCCAGACCAATTTTCTGGCTACGCCACTGCCACAGCAAGCAGTATTTGTCTGAAACTCAGCATGGATTCATAGCCGGTCGCTCCACTAGTACTAATTTATTGTGCCTTACATCTTTCATCACGAACAGCATGACGAAAAGAGCTCAAACAGATGTCATCTACACAGATCTGTAGGCTGCTTTTGATAAGTTAAACAACTGCATCGCTATCGCCAAATTAGACAAGTTAGGAGTAAATGGCACTCTATTGGAATGGTTCCGATCATATCTATCCGGCCGCCAACTAACGGTTGCTATCGGCGACTGCAGATCTGATTCCTTCGTGGCTACATCCAGGGTTGTAAATATTCGGCAGCACTGGATGAAGGTGATGTTTTTTTATATCCTTTTTTTCTATTTTCTTCCTGCTTTGAAATCAACCTCACACTACCGGAGAGGCAGACAGTAACAACAGAACTCACATCACCCACTGCGCCGCGAAGATAAAATTTACCACAGCAAAATGTACACATTCACCCAGCAAATTGAAAAAAAATCACCACGCGTTTAAATGGGCCACTCACAGTCATACGTTAAGGCGCGAACTGATCAGCCTGTTAGAGCGACTTGTGAGTGGCTGAATGCGAAATTGAATGGTCGGTGTTGGAAATGATTTTTCGGCTGCACCCAGTCGCACTCACCACGGCGGCGATGAAGGCGACTGCAGATTATACTGAGATCCATGTTTTTCACTGCATTGACTGTGAAATATTTCTACCCTGGCTACATCGGGAATACCCCAAGGAAGTCATTTGGGTCCGTTAGTCTTCCTACTATATTTCAATGACGTGAATTTTGTACTCGAAGTTACCCGCCTATCGTATGCTGATGACCTGAAAATGTTCTTGCAAATCCAATCCATCGACGATAGCTATTTCCTTCAACGTCAGTTAGAATCCTTTGCCATTTGGTGCAACGTCAACCGTATGATAGTCAATCCAGCAAAATGCTCGATGATCACTTTTTCTCGGATGAAAAATCCCGTTAGATTCGACTACACGCTTTTGAATACCAGCATAGAACGTCTGAGTCATGTCAAAGACTTGGGCGTAATTTTGGATTCCTAGCTGACATACAAAATGCATATCTCATACGTTGTAGGTAAGGCTTCCAAAACCCTGGGCTTCATCTTTCGGATGGGTAAAGAATTTTCTGACATTTACTGTCTAAAGTCTTTGTATTGCTCACTGGTGCGGTCGATACTGGAGTATTGCTCCGCCGTTTGGAATCCAAATTATACGAACGGTGCCGAACGAATTGAGTCCGTGCAACGACGCTTCCTACGATTTGCTTTGCGTAGACCAGTGATCCTCAAAGTGCGGCCCGCGGGCCGCATGCGGCCCTCCAAGCCTTTTCCTGTGGCCCGCGAAGGATTTCAGAGAATACACTACATGTGACCCATTGAGAAGCTTTCCATTGTGCCAATTTTTTCGTTGCATTCGGGTATTCTGTCTAAATTCCACCATTGTTGATATATCGTGTTATCATCATGATTAATTAAATTGATCACTACATCAATATTATGCAAGTCAAGCCCGACAACAAACATACTTCGTTGTTATTGCCCTGGGCTATAAAAATAGTAAATTTTCTTCGCGGATTTAAACGAGCGTAGTGTTGAATTTCTTGTAAGAATAATATTGCCATACACTGCTCCGTAAGAAAAATGCTTTTACTCTTGAAAATAAGTAAGGTTTCGGCAAAATTCAACTGGAAAATTGCTGGATTATTAACTCCAGAAAATATGCTGACTATCACTTGTCACGCCAACGTACTTTAAAAACTACGGATAATATTGAACTAAATCTAGATTTTTTCCAATCTCCGATATTGTTATAGGAAATGGTTTCAAAAAACTCAATTAATATAAAAGCATGAAAGCAAGACTCGGAATGCAGATTTATTCGATTTCCATTCAACACTGCTGGTATGATCGCCTGGCTTCGAAAAATACTTTTGAAACATGCTGTCGCTATTGGCAGGAAAATGGAAAATTTTGTAATTGTTTATTTAATATTGATTTATTTATGGAAATTTTATATTTTTTCCGTGGTACATTTTGATTTTTTTATGGAAAATTCTTTGTTTATAATTGTAATTTTTGCTTTTTTTGTGTTTGTGGAATTTTTGCATTATTTGTGGAAATTATATGTTTATTTATTCTTATGCCCTGGTTTCTTAATTGGCAATTATCTATTTTTGATGGTAAATTTGATTTTTAAGGGGGAGTTTTTATTTTGATCTTCGTTACTCACGCGACAAGTTATAGTGAACAAAATATCCTTAAAAATCAATACATAAGGTCCTGTGATCATTAGGAAAAAATAGCTAAGAATATTTTCTGCTAACTGAACCGAAGGTGTCGCAAAAGAATTTTCTCTTATCAAGTCTGAAAGAGCAGAAACTGTATGGTCAGCTACGGCGCGATACAATCTGCAGAATAAAATGTTCTTTCAAGTGTGTTATTCGAAACATATTTACAGGAATGAAATATTCTGTTTAAATTTTATTTTACTTATAAAAAATCATGTTGTACTGAAATTCAATTTGAAATAAAAACAAATAAATTGCAACAAATTTATTGCATATGTACTGCGGCCCGCTTCATTAGCTCAAAATTGCAGTGCGGCCCTCACTAGTAAGCATGCTGGGGACCACTGGCGTAGACTACCGTGGAGAGATCCATTACGCCTGCCAAGTTATGAAAGCCGCTGTCGGCTTATCGATCTGGAGCCGCTAAGAGAACGCCGTAACACCGCTCGAGCTGTACTTGTTGCAGACGTTTTGCAAGGCCGGATAGATTGTAGTGACATTTTGGAACAGATTAATATTAACGTACAGCCGAGAACACTTCGCAATAACGCTATGTTAAGAATGCCATTTCGTCGGACTAACTACAGTATGAACGGTAGTATTGAAGGATTACAGCGTATATTCAACAGGGTTTCTACAATATTCGACTTCAACCTGCCTCGTCAGACGCTGCGTCGAAGGTTCAAAGAATTTTTCACATCGCAATAGATAGCTGTTTTAGTGTTTGTGTCCATTTTTTGTTTAAGTTTTTGACGATATGTATACTTATATATTTTTTTTATTACCATCATTAGGACATGTAGTCTGTTGATGTAGGCCTTAAATAAAACCAAAACCAAATGAGACCTTAATTCCAGACATAGTTATTGGAAGTGTAATCGAATGAACAAGGCGGGTAGAGTACTATTTCGCGAATAATAATAATTTCGCGTCGATTCTGCATTAAATGCCGCCGAAAACGATGCAGTTCCTGTCAAAATCGTTACTCCTCGCAAATACCAGCTCACTGATCAAACGAAACTTATTATCCGATTAAGGAATTTGCGACGAAGACAGTTTTGTCGTTCAAAAGATCGATTACTGAAAAGAATCGTAGACAATCTTGATATCCGGATTCGAAACGATTGTGCGGCACACAAATTCAAAATCTTTGGAACCCGTATCTACAATTTAACAAACGGCAGTTCTAAGTTCTGGAAAATTAGCAAAAATCTACGAAAAAAAAATCAAATACCAACCCCCTCTTCGTAACGATAATCGACTGGTTGTTACCGACACAGAAAAAGCAAATGCTCTGTCGGAAAGTTTTGCATGAGCACACAACAATCAACTGGTTAGTAATCGATGGAAGACCTCGTAAACAATAATACCATCAACATCGACCCTGCTACATACACAAAACCCAGCGAAGTCAAGAAAATCATACATCGATTGAAAGGAAGGAAAGCACCAGGACAGGATGGAATTCGGAACGTCATGCTGAAAAGGCACCTCGTAAAGGACTGGTCTACCTAACGAAACTTTTCAATGCGTGCATCAAGCTATTGGCGATTGAAGGTTGCATGAAGAAGAAGAAGTCGAAGGATGATATTAGAAAAATATTGCACGGGGAAGCATACGGAAATTTTTTTAAAACTCTTCTCAAAAATTCTAGAAACGATTTAATTAAAAACGGAAAGCAGTACGGGGTTGGACTTTCCTTATACTGTGTATCAAGTATGATATCATAAAATAAAATTTGAAATCGAAAAATTGCGTTTATTATGCAGTAGAAGTAAAGTCCAACCCCGTACTGCTAACCGTTTTTAATTAAATTGCTCCTAGAATTTTTGAGAAGAGTTTTAGAAAACTTCCCGTATGCTTCCTCGTGCAATATTTTTCAAATATCATCCTTCGACTTCTTCTTTATGCAACCTTTAATCGTCAATTTTCCCGACAAATAAAAACACGGAAAAGTAATAGCTATCCCAAAACCCAACAAAGACGTAACTCTTCCTACAAACTACCGCTTGATTAGTCTTTTGGAACGCTTGGAACGTCATCTAGAAGTCAACCCTGTGATCCCCAATGAACAATTCGGATTCAAGACTGCCCACTCAACAAACCATCAGCGCTCGTATTACAAAACTTGTGAAACAAGGGTTCAAAAATCTACTGGCATGATTTTGCTGGACGTGGAAAAGGCGTGCGATTCTGTTTGGCAAGAAGCGATAATTTCCAAACTACTCAAAGCCAACTGCCCTCTATACATAGTGCAGCTAGTGAAATCTTTCCTTCTGGATAGAACTTTCGCCGTGTCTGTCAATGGCTGCAAGTCGGAGTCTCACAAAATGAAAATACCATGCGACGTTCCTCAGGGTTCTGTGCTGAGCCCCACACTCTACAATATATTCACCAGTGACGTGCTAATGATAGACGGAGTCACCTATGCCTTTTTTGGCGACGATACTGCTTACCTTTCAACCAACGAAGATCCCCAAACCATCACCTGTAAACTTCAGCATGCTCAGGATAAACTCCAAGAAATTCAGCAGAAGTGGCGAATCAAAACCAATGCTTCTAAAACCCAAGCTATTTTCTTCAGTCGAAAGCGCTCGCCGAGATACTTTCCTTCAGATGAAATGGTCATCAATGGGAACAACGTCCCTTGGAATGAAGAAGTAAATTACCTTGGACTTACTCTGGACAGAAAACTACTTTTTGACAAGCACATCAATCGAACAATGAATTATTGGCAGTGGCTGATTTTCTACCCGCCGCTGTCACATCCAGGCGCTATAGTATATGCGCAGAATAGCCAACAAGAGTTAACCGCCAGAAATTTGTATGGCGAAAGTCATCTAACGCTAGGCTGACCAGATCATTTCGGTGAAAAAACGGGACAAACGCGCTTGCTAAACGGGACATGTCGAAAAACCTTGTAATAAAATTCAAGAGCTGTGGAAATTTCAAAATTTATGGGCTTAATTTTTATTTTCCGTGTAAAGGCCAGTATCTACTTAAAAGTAGAGTGGTCACGGAATTTTGTTCAATATTACCAAATATTGACAACTGATGTCACTTTTTACGTGCGGAATAATCGAGCAGACCAGAGTGTATGTAATTAAGAGTGGCGACATGTGCCGCATTTGACACGTCTCCTGCTCGCTTGGAACACGATTTTGTATGGGAATGACAGATGAATTCTGTTCCAATTCTGACAGTGTCGCCACTCTTGATTACATACACTCTGGAGCAGACTATTTTTCCGAAAGTAAGTGACAGCTCCGATTAGTTTGTGGAAATCTAACAAATTGTCTTTTTGTTTTTTGTTCCTTTCAGGCTGGTACTGTTGAAGACATTTCATTTCAATTTTTTACTTCTCTGATTCCGTAAACAGAATTTAACATGGGGAGTAACGTCATGTGTTACGTTTGACAGGTCTCCTGCTCGTTTGGAACGCGCATTTGTATGGAAATGACAGACGATTCTGTTCCAATTCTGACACTTGACGACACTGTTATTATAGTCACTGTAGGGTTGGGATAGAAAAAGAAATTTCTTTTGAACGCAATGCAAGAAATTAAAAATATTTTAAAGTGAATCATTTAGTACCAAAACATTCCATGTATTAAAAGTTAAACATGGAAAAATACTAAGCTACAAATATTTCACTCTTTGAAAGAACGCGGGCATGAACACTAAGGAACAAAAAATTACGCATCTTTCAATATTTAAAAAAGTGTAGTTTTGAAATTCTATTTTGACATACTCTTAGATATTCATTAAGGGATATTATTATTGACCAATATCATTTTTTTTCCAATTCTGAACAATTGAAAATAACAAACAATAGTCAAAGTACCTTTCCTAAAGGCTAAGAAAAATAGTTTTAAGGAAAAATGTCAAAATACAAATGCGAAAAGAGCAATAGGGTGGGATTATTGATTTCCCGTGCCAGATCCATTTTTTATGTCTTATCTCTTATCTTAATACCAAGAATCTCAACAAGAAAAGATAATTAATTAAATGTAGTTTTAATTATTTCCATATATTTTCATATGGTTGAAATATGGTTGGCGCAAGAGAATAAATGTCAAATTTAATCAATTCACAGTCCTTTTTGATCGAAATTGATTTGAATTACGCTAAAAGTTGCCCACACCTCGCGAATCTTGTCCATTGATTTTGTTTCCATGTGCTCCCAAAAAAGTGGACTCTCGGTGATTTCCGCCGGAGTGTATTTAAAATCGGGCCGAATATCTAATTTTTCATAAATTATTCTTCTTCTTCTTCTTATTGGCATTACATCCCCACACTGGGACAGAGCCGCCTCGCAGCTTAGTGTTCATTAAGCACTTCCACAGTTATTAACTGCGAGGTTTCTAAGCCAAGTTACCATTTTTGCATTCGTATATCATGAGGCTAACACGATGATACTTTTATGCCCAGGGAAGTCGAGACAATTCGGGAATCGGGAATCGAACCCAGCAACCCTCAGCATGGTCTTGCTTTGTAGCCACGCGTTTTAGCGCACGGCTAAGGAGGGCCCAAAATTTTTCATAACGGTATCCCATAAATCCCGTCCACACATATGGGAGTGACATATGCAGACAAGCTCCTGATATGTGACCTTAAATCTAGCCTTTGATCCGACCAAATTTTCCCTCGGTTTAAAACTGCCTTAAACTAAATTTTTGTTCAGCTCAATTATAATTTATTTTTTCATGCTATCGTTTTTTTAACAGTGGATGATTTCGAAATATTCAGAATTATTCAGAAAGATATTGAATGATTCCTAATGTTTCGAAAGGAATCAAATGATTGTAAAATATGCGATAAAGCAGATTTGAAGAAAAAATGGTATTACCTACTTCGGAAGATTCAAAAAGCATAATCCAAAACGCACTTGATCTGAAACTAAGAGTTTCTGTCTCTGCGCTTCATTTCATTGACGTTGAGGCGTGACCTGATTTCCAGGAAATACTTGCCTACCTTGTTCCTAATTCCGTTCAATTCCACTGATGAAATTGGCCAAATTTTAATGCCTCCGGAATAAGCAGAAACAAATCATTGAAATGAAACTGAGAAGCACCCATTGCCATTACTTGTTCAAAACGTTAAGAGAAGTCGATCAATGAAAAATGCAAAACGGCATAAATAGCATTCTTTTAAAAGCAAATCTAATAACAAAACATCTCATATACCTTTTTATGGGTTTCGTCCACTTTCTTTGTTGAGAAATGAGCCAGCCGAGGGCTGCAAATCGCTCTAAGAAAATGGTGTCTTTCTATGTACTTGATTTTAGATTCCTACCTAAAATATCGAATTTGTTGATTAATATTTTGGAGTTCTTTGGAAGAATCAATGAAAAAACGGGACAAATTGAGGATTTTTTAGATTACGACGGGACAGCACAATAAGGTCTAAAAAACGGGACTGTCCCGTTAAATACGGTACGTATGGTCAGCCTATCTAACGCGGGTTTTCTCAAAATAAGAAACTTTTCATGAAAAACTATTTGGTACCGATTATGTAGGAAAGTGTCCGCTACCATGCCTACCAAATATTTTTTTGATGAAAGTGCTTAATTTTGAGAAATCGAACCTTAGATGCCTTTCGCCATACTGATTTCAGAAAGTTAACTCCTAGTGTGCCGCTGTAAGCACGCTCAAAGCTGGCGATTCATTGAAAAAATCAACGGTTTATCACGCTCACTTTACTCGTTGATCCACCGAAGAGCGTCCCTTCTGTCATCCAACAAGCTTCATCTCTACAAATATGTGTTCAGACCTGTTCTCACTTAGGGTCTTTCTAAAATTACGTAACGCTAAATTTGGTGATCTTGGACCTCCACCTACCCCCCCCCCCGTAACACTTTTTGTATGGAAGGTTTAATTTTTTTGTATGGGCCGTAACGCTCGGCTTGACCCCCTCCCTTCCCCTTCAGCGTTACGTAATTTGTGAAAGAACCCTTATGGTTGCGCGGTGTGGCAACAATGTGCTCTATATCGCATCTTAGATGATTACAAGTGAAACAAAATATGCTTTTGAAGACGATGCTAAATCTTAGTCCCTGGTTTCCTACTGATGGTGGAGGTCTACACTCTACCAAATAGCGGAAGTGAAAACAATAAATAAATAAGTGGAAACAATGAATAAGAAAGTTTCAGCAAGATTTAGAACGTCGTGTGAAACGTCTGCTAATCCATTAATACTGGATATTTTCCCATAAGCATATTTGTGATAACATTAGTATAAGTATCTAAGTTGAACTCAGGTTTTTTTTTAAATATTTTTCTCCCTTGTGAACTATCTCGCCAATGAACTATCAATTTTCTTAATAAGCTGTACGAGAATGGACTGTATTTAAAAAACTCGGCATAGGCGGACCGACGGAACTCTCTTAACCACGAAGTTCGGATACCGGATAAAAGAAGTCCTTTGCTTAGTTTAAAACAATATATTTACACTAATTACATTATCTTGTTATCGAATTCACTTCAAGCTTTTTATATGTAACATATGTGCGCTCCTTGCTCCTTGATATTCATCGGACCAGCGCTTCCAGAATTCTCGACGCAGGCGCTGGACATACTGCCATCTGGAAAGACGATTTTCTGGAATTCTTTCATAACTTGGCTCCGGGGTGGCAGCCAAAGGATGATCGATTACAAAATGCCCCGGAGTTAGCGGCTCAAATTCCGAAGGATCTTCAGATGGAGCGTACAACGGCCGAGAGTTGAGTTGAGCCTCGATCAGGCAAAGCAGAGTCGAAAACTCGGACATCGTTAGGAGGCTTGACTGACATTTCTTCTTAAGGATGGTCTTGAGTTCCGTGGCTTGCTGCTTGAAAAGCCGATAAAGCTCGTTCAGCTCGTTGCGAGCACCGATGAAATTTGTCCCATTGTCGGAAAATATCTGCTCAGGGACACCACGACAAGAGACGAATCGCTGCAGGGCGGCGATGAACGCATCTGTAGAAAGGTCTTCTACTACCTCCAAATGAATGCCCTTGGTGACTATGCAAACAAAAACACTCACGTAACCCTTTACAGGAGCCATCTTTTTTCCTCTTTGTTTAATGAGAATGGGACCCGCCAACAAGTCAACTCCAACCTTCATGAATGAAGAAGCCTGGTCGCACCTTGCGACGGGAAGATCCCCCATGAATTGACTGGCGCACGGAGGGTTGAGCCGGAAACACCGTGTCACCTTGCGTACAGCAGAACGGGCTCCCAGAATCCAAAATTGCCGGCGAAGCTGGGCGAGTAGCGCCGACGGTCCTATGTGCAGGTTCTCTCGATGTACAGTTTGAATCAACCGTTGGACGGTTTCATCGTTCTTAGGTAAGATCCATTGATGCTTTACACCATAAGGCAAACTTGAATGTCGTAGTCGTCCACCGACACGAATCATTCCATCGTCCAAAAAAGGATTTGATGTTTTGAATCTTTTACAGTACTCACCGGACTTGATGATGGCTACCTCGTTACCAAAATGCTGTAATTGTATCACCCTGACGAAGACCTTCAACGAGTGGCGCATTTGCAGAAAGGTGGGAAATCGCGCAGTGATTCTCCTGTTATGCACCTTCTTCTTGGCATTCTGGCAAAAACGCAAGACGTATGCCAGAACTCGCTGCAGCTTCCTGAAAGACTCGTACTTGTAGAACATCGGTAGTAGAAGATACAGTGGTCTGTCGCAACTCAGGAACATCTTCCTCGGATAGTGGTTTCGGGACCACCATCTGATAATCTTCACTGCGCAAAAACAACGGACCATTCCACCATAGATCGTTCGTTTGAAGAGCGTCGGCAGATTGGCCGCGCGACACTACATTGGCTGGATTTTCCAGCGTACTCACATATTTCCACTTAAATTGATGTCCAGTAGAGTTAATCTCACTAACCCGGTTCCGAACAAACACTTCTAAATGTTCCGGGTTCTTCGCTAGCCAAGCTAGCACCACTTGATTGTCCGACAATAAGAAAATGTCTCGAAAGCACAACGCTAATGCTGCAAGTACCTTCTTCACCAATCGGTGCAGCAAAAGAGCTGCTAGAAGTTCCTTTCTTGGTATGGTAAATACAGTCTTCGGAACGATCTTCGATTTTGCGCACAATAACTTCACTACTGCAGCTTGACCAGGTACAATCGACCTGATGTACACGCAGGCACCATAAGGTGGTTATACAACAAAGCCATATATAGGAATAGAAAATAGGAATAGGAATAGAAAACCGAGTGGTGAATTAGAAATTCACCACATGGCTTGATTGTATAATCACCATAAGCTTCTAATATTGCATCACCAAATCCATCACCATCTCCCTTGAGCTCTTCATCCCATTCCAACTCTTCCTGCCAGATGCTCTTCAGTAAAAGTTTACCGATCACGATAACCTGCGCCACAAGACCCAAGGGGTCGAAGATTCTTGATATAAGCGACAGTATTTTTCGCTTGGTTGTACTGGTTTCAAACACTGTTCGAATGGAGATGAATTGCAATGCGTCCAAAATTGGATTCCACATCAGTCCCAACGATTTTATTATTTCTTTAGAGCCTTCATCGTCGATGCTAACCAGCTCGTCACGATCGCCTTTTGGAATCCGTTCCAGCAATGCACGATTGTTGGAAGCCCATTTATGCAGATGAACAGACATTATTTCAAGACAAAATTTTCAAAACGACTTATCTGCTTTTGTAAACAAAGATTGAAACGACGATTTGACGAATCTGATAGCACTCCTACGCAAACCAACACCACCAATAGGTAGGTGAAGGTGTCCGCTACCTGTTGATGGTGTTGGTTTGCGTGGGAGAGCTATCAGATTCGCCAAATCGTCGTTTGAATCTTTGTTTACAAAAGCAGATAAGTCGTTTTGAAAATTTTGTCTTGATTTAGAACAGACATGGATTCTCGAACAAAATTTCGGTAAAAACGTGTGTAAAGATTTAAATCGCACCTCAGCGCCACCAACGCAGGCTGCCCGACATAAAAACTCAATCTCACTAAGTGATGGCGTTGGCATACATGTACATAAACAATGTAGTGCTGCCACCTAGGAGCGAGCCTAGGAGCAATTCGGAATGAACACTAGCGCTAAAAAGTAAAACACGGCAAATTTTAACCATATTTATCAGCACACTAGCACCGCGCAACGGGGGCATAACGATATACTTCAAAATGACCAGTACAAACTTTTAAACAAGCACGCGAATGAAGATGAACGTCTATTCTCTGTGCTTTAAACACAGAGAACAGACATGGATGCTCGAACAAAATTTCGTTTAAAACGTGTGTAAAGATTTAAATCGTACGCCAACGCAGGCTGCCCGACATAAAAACTCAATCTCATTAAGCGATGGCGTTGGTATACACTACACAAATAATGTAGTGCTGCCACCTAGGAGCAATCAGGAATGAACACCAGCGCCAAAAAGCAAAACACGGCAAATTTTAACCATATTCATCAGCACACTAGCACCGCGCAACGGAGGCATAACGACTTACTTACAAATTACCAGTACGAACTTTTACACAACCACGCGAATGAAGATGAACGTCTGTTCTCTGTGCTTTAAAGTCTTTTATGTGTAAACTTTTCTAGCAGTGTATAGCCAACGTAAAAGATCTCCATCCTAGGTGGCTGCTCACTTTAGCCTTGACCTGGGTTACCATCGACCTTGACTTCTACGTTCTATTTGAATGTGCATTTCACAACTAGAGGCGCTAGCGTCGTGATCCTTCGGGTTTGGCATTCCTCTCCAGTGCCTTCAGGTGACAATGTCATACGAAACATTATTTCGTATAAATGCTCGCAAGATGATGGTAGAGGAGTTGGGCGACGGATTTTTCAGATTTTTTTCAATCTGTTACGTCTGTTTGTCTGTGCTTGCCGTTTCTGCGTGATCTCTGCTGATACACATCAAGTCTCACTGGCGTATAACAACACAGAGTTCACGTCAGAGTTGAATTTTCGAAATTTAGTGCTATGTCGATCATGGTTCCACCACAGACAAACAGACGTAACAGCTAGAACAATTTGTTTTAAAATCCATCGCCCAGCTATTTTACCACCACCTAACGTGCATGTTATACGAAACAAAGTTTAGTATAACAATGTCAACAGAAGGCGCTAGTGTGAGATGTCAAATACAAAGGTATACGATGCGCGCGCCCCTGGATGTGAAACTCGCAAGCAGTTGAATTTAAAACGATCGTTGAGCTCATAGTCCATGGGAAATTCCTCAGTGTTACGTCTGTTTGTCTGTGGTTCCACCGTCCGGTGCTAACTGGCTGCCAAGTTATTAAAAGTTTTAGACATTCTCCACTGCTTGCCGGGCTACCGTAAAGTTGGAGGGGTTGTTCGTGCTGACATCCAACGATTTGGTCTGGTTGACGTTGATGGTGAAACCCGCCGCAGAGGAGCGTTCGCCCAGGTCGTTCAGCTTTTTTTCCTTGTTGGGTACATTTTCCACTGCGACCAGTTGGTTGATCTATTACTCTGCATATCAGAGCGCCATACGCTAGTAGAGCAATATCATCAGCCAAATCAAAGTCGTTTAGATGTTCAAAAATCCAACTCTGACGTAAGTAGACCGATGATAGGAATCACCATAACCCTGTTTGTAAACCGTTCCTGGAATAGATTTTTTGATGGTCCAAACCGCCATCGGACCTATCCTAACAAACATTGGAAGCTAGTATAGCGTTAAAATATTTAATGTAAAATATACTTCTTCGGTCAAAAACAAGCAAATTCGGCTTAATTTTTTTTTGAGACTGAGATCAAGAAAAATTCTACTCTGAAGTATGTCAATGGTTTGAAGACACCATTGGATCTGTTACTTCAAAGAAATTCAACTGAGAAGTGGGTTGATCGATAATCGGAGTCGCTAGGGGACCTGGTCGCATCAAGGAAACTCTAACTCTTGAGTGGGTTGGATGATGACCGAAGTCGACATCGGACCTATTCAAATTAAGAAAAATCCAATTATGCAGTGAGTCTGTCGGTAAATTGGAGGCACTACTGGGCTCTATAAATTGTTGAGTCAATAAAATATAATTCTGAAGTGAGTTGGTTGATGGTCGGGGTCGCTATCGGAAGTAGGACCAGGAAAAAAACAACTTTGGATCATTATCTGGTAATTTTTAAGGAAAAATCCGTACTGAACAATGAGGACATTAAGGAAATTCTCAAAGAATACCGGCCTCTACACAAGCATATTCGGCTGGACTTGATGGGGGTCGTATCATGTCTTCTCCCATCATTCATCAACTCCAGCCGAATCTGCTTGTGTAGAGGCTGGTATCCTACCTTTCCGGCTACTCTTTACAAAAGAGCCGCAGCTCTGTCTAGCAAGGCTAAACCACTTACTTCGCAAAACACGAATACAACGACGGAGCGAACAATTCTTCGAGGCTATCACGCAGCTGAAAATTCCACCTGTTGCCAAGATTCTATGGAATGGGCCCAAACCATGGCTTTCCGCCGAAATTCACATTGACAGTCACATCAAGGACAACTTCCGTGCTGGCGATAACTCAGCCGCACTCCACAAATCTGTGGCTGAATTACTCGGAACAACATATGGTTATCACAAAAATCGATACACGGATGGATCGAAATCCAATGCTGGTGTCGAAATCGGCATTACCGGGGATATTGGAAACACCTCACAGGATCCGGTACAAATCTTATCAGACTCGGCTAGCGTCCTCTTTGCTATCCGATCCGATTCCCCCACTCACCCGTGGATCCAAGTCATCGTTAAAGAGGGTTAGGGACAAAAGGTCGAAAGACAAAAGGTCGAAAGGACAAAATGTCGAAAGACAAAACGTCGAAAGACAAAAGGTCGAAGGGACAAATGGCCGAAAAGGACAAAAGGTCGAAAGGGACAAATGGTCGAAAGGACAAAACGTCGAACGGGACAAAAGGTCGAAAAGGACAGAACGTCGAACGGGTATCAGGTATCAGAACGTCGGCTCCAGGGGCACGTTCACCTCAATTTGGGAGATTTGTGCCATCGCCTTCACAGCCTTTTTCATCACACACCTGACGGAAAAGGAAGTGAACAAAAGGAAAGGAATGTGGATGGGAGAACAAAGGGAATGTTTGGAAAAGGGCCCTTGAAGAGGGCATACAACGCATTAGCGTACAAGAGCTTATAGCTCCTTACCACAACGGGTTATGAAAAACAAAATACTCTGAAGGTTCAGGTTTCTGAAGTCAATTTCACTAAGTAAGTGTTTACCAAATATTTGGAAGCGCAATTGTGCATAGACTGGGCAGTTACATATTAGATGATAAGAAGTTCCATAATCGGATTCACAACTATCACAAACAGATGATTCAACGCGTTGAATATTTGCCATGTGATAGTTCAGTCGGCAGTGACCTGTCAAGGCCTTGACTAAGACACTGCAATTCTGTTTAGACAGATTAGCTAAATAGCTTGCTACTACCGGAGATGGCTCCCGGATGTACAATTTTGTTTGATGACATGAATCCAGACTACTCCAATGCCATTTGTGCTGAGTGACAGCCCAAGAGTTGATCAAAAGCTTCACCCAACACTTGGATATTGGAATAGCTGGCTCAGGACCAATAAAGTCATGCGATGCTCCATTACGAGCTAACTCATCAGCCAATTCGTTTCCAGCTATGGAAGAATGGCCAGGTACCCATATAAGGTGTAAAGTATTTACTGAATTCAGTTCCTCAATTTGAGTTCGACATGCGATTACTAACTTCGACCTTGAGTTGGCCGAGGCGAGAGCTTTAATAGCAGCTTGGCTATCTGAACAGAAGTATATTACTTTGCCCATAATGCGTTGCTGCAGTGCAGATTGCACTCCACACATGATGGCAAATATTTCCGCTTGAAAGACAGTGCAGTGTGTACCCAGTGAGTGTGACTGTTCCAATCTCAGCTCACGCGAATAGACGCCTGCACCTGCTCTACCTTCGAGGAGGGAGCCGTCAGTGTAACAAACAATGCTGTCCGACATACTTCTCTCCAAATAGCCAGATGTCCACTCATCCCGCGAGGGGAATTGTGTTGAAAATGTCCTATAAGGAAAACTACTAACGTGTGTGAGATCACTTGGAGCAAGGACAATTTTGTCCCAATTAACCATAAGCGGTAACAACGAAGTGTGTGTAGAACTGCGGTTTACAGGATTCTCTTCCATAAAACCGAGTACCCATAGTCGGTAAGTACAAGAAAATGCTTCTTGTTTGAGATGTATGTGTAGTGGGGCCACGTCGAAGAGAACTTCGAAAGCAGCCGTGGGAGTTGAAGAGAACGCACCAGTCATTGCCATTAGGCACATCCTTTGAAGATGGCCTAATTTAGACTGAATTGTCCTCACTTCCCCCTTTTGCCACCACACAAGACATCCATAAGCCAAAATTGGTCGTACAACTGTTGTGTAAATCCATTTGATATATTTGGGTTTAAGACCCCAAGTTTTACCTAAGGTTCTTTGGCATTGGCCGAGAGCCATAAACGCCTTTTGATTCTGAACTCAATGTTAGGAGTCCAGGAAAGCTTTGAATCCAAAATTAGACCCACATACTTTACTTGATCAGTTACATTGATTTCAGAACCAAAAGATGTAATGGACGAATACCATTACGATTACGTTTTTCCGTGAAAAGAACAATAGATGTTTTATTCGGATTGACCGAAAGGCCATATTGGCGACACCAACTTTCAACTACCTGAAGAGCATTTTGCATCAGGTCGAATAAGGTAGTAATGCACAAACCCACTATCAATGTAAGATAGTCGTCGGCAAATCCATAGGTAGGAAAACCGCCATTATTGAGTAACCTCAATAGCGTATCTGCAACGAGATTCCACAAAAGTGGAGATAATACTCCCCTTGAGGGCATCCGCAGACACTTAATTTCCTAATCGCTGCTTGACGTAATGTCGAGTAGAGATGTCGGTTTTAAGCATCTGGTGAATCCATTTGGTAATAATATTAGGTAGCCCATGACAACGTGCGGCTTCCAATATCGCATCGAAAGACACGTTGTCGAAAGCACCTTCAATATCTAAGAAAGCACCCAAGCACGATTGCTTTTGAGCGAATGCTTTCTCGATATCGTACACAACCTTGTGTAGAAGAGTCACGGTGGACTTTCCAGATTGGTAAGCATGTTGATTAACATGAAGAGGCATGTTTGCCAAACAGTCATCGCGAATGTGATGATCGATAATACGTTCTAAGCATTTCAGAAGAAATGAGGTCAGACTGATGGGTCTAAAACTCTTTGCTTCTTCATACGAAGCACGTCCTCCTTTTGGGATAAACTTTACAGTGACATCCCGCCAGGATATGGGAATATACCCAGTAGCAAAACTGCATACTAAAAGCTTTTTCAAAACATGTTTGATATGTTCAAAACCTCTCTGAAGTAGAACAGGATAAATCCCATCCTCCCTGGAGATTTGTAGGAGCAAAACTATTAAGTGCCCATTGAATCGATTCAGTAGTTATGATTCTACGTGCTTGAGCCCAAGACCCATAGCTACATGAAAAGACATCAGGATCATCCGAAGATGTTATATCGACACATCCAGGGAAGTGCGTATCAAATAAGTGTTCTAACGATTCTTCATCAGAAGAAGTGTAGTCGCCATTTGGCTTGAGAATTTCGCCAACTTGGAAATCCTTGGATCTCGCAAGAATTTTATTCAATCGACTGGCTTCACTCAAATTGGAAACATTTGCACAAAGGTTTTTCCAGCCGGATCGTTCAGCAGATCGTAGAGCCTTCTTGTAAGCTTTGCGAGCCAACTTGAAGGAATCCGTCCCTGCTGAATGGCGTCTGTTCCAACTCCTTCTGCACTGCTTCCTTAGCTTTGCCAAATCGGAATTCCACCAAGGGGTTCCTTTTGAGGTTTTTACAGAACGTAAAGGGCAAGCTTCTTCGAAAGCTTCCACGATGTGCAACGTTGTAGTATCAACTGCATCATCCAAGTCGGTAGGAGTTTCTATAGAAGGTAGATATCCATGAAATTTGGTAGAGAGCAACTCTGTGTAAAGATCCCAGTTTGTTGAACGGGGATTTCTGAAACGCAAGGTCTGCGAAGTAACATTAAAATGATCAAAGTAGATGTAGCGATGGTCAGATATCGATTCCTCATCTGACACATGCCAATTCGTCAATTCGTGACTGATTCTATTGGAGCAAAGGGTTATGTCTAACACTTCTGCTCTATTAGATACCATAAAGGTTGGGCGATTGCCTATGTTAAGTAAACTAAGTTCGGTACTACTTAAGTATTCCATCAAGCTGGAGCCTCTCAGATTGATATCCGAGCTACCCCAGATGATGTGATGAGCATTAGCATCACTGCCGACAATTAGCGGAAGGCCTTTTGAAGTGCAATATATGACAACTCGTTTGAAAGCATCCGTAGGGGATGGTTCATCATGTGGTAAATAAACCGAACAATAGACGTATTTCCTGACGGGGGTTCCGCCAGTTGCATCAATTGTGACAGCACATACATCTCTGGTTGTTAGTTCAGAGATAAGTGTAGCAACAATAGCATTGTTAACAAGCACACATGCACGCGGCATTGATCGAGAGTTTGCCATTTCTTTACTGAAAGCAGCAAAATTGGGTTCACTAGGTTACCTAGGTAGAAGCTACCCTTGCGAAAATAGGGTTCCTGCACCAAAGCCACTTGGGATTTGCCATTTTGCATAAGTCTACAAAGATTAATCGTTGCTGTTCTTTTATGCTGAAGATTGATTTGAGCTATCTTAACTGAAGCCATTGCAAATTAAGATAATGCACTCCACAACTTCAGCATTAATATGAACAGCAACGATGAAACCAAATTGGTATCTTATCAAGAAAGTCGAAGACGAAACACAGAGTACAATGTGTATAACGCATAAAGCGAATCCATATAGGTGACAATTTGTTGAAAAACTAAATAAAAACATGCTCATAATCCCACCCTTATTTAACCTCAAGTTGAGATTGAATAAGAGTAGCCGATTATTTCGGAGAAGCAAAAAGTCAACTACGCCATAGCTCCGGTTAGCGCAGTAAGGGCTAGATACTGTGAAGGGTGCCCTGGTGCTTCACAGGCTCCGTTAGCGGTTAGGTTCTTTTAGAACCCCTAACCATTCATTCGTAGGCACGGTAAGCATAAAGCCGCATCACACCAAGAATTTGGGGTCACCTGTATGGTGGACTTCTACCACCGGAACAGGCAATCCGTAGCGTTATTCTTAGCCAGATAACTGGCTGCCGACACCACACAGCTATCTTGGCTGTTCGGGGAGAGAAGTTGACATTGACTTTACGTCAACTCTCAATGTGGCCGAACAGCCTTAAACAGCCGCACTCCGCAAATCTGTGGCTGAATTACTCGGAACAACATATGGTTATCACAAAAATCGATACACGGATGGATCGAAATCCAATGCTGGTGTCGAAATCGGCATTACCGGGGATATTGGAAACACCTCACAGGATCCGGTACAAATCTTATCAGACTCGGCTAGCGTCCTCTTTGCTATCCGATCCGATTCCCCCACTCACCCGTGGATCCAAGTCATCGTTAAAGAGGGTTAGGGACAAAAGGTCGAAAGACAAAAGGTCGAAAGGACAAAATGTCGAAAGACAAAACGTCGAAAGACAAAAGGTCGAAGGGACAAATGGCCGAAAAGGACAAAAGGTCGAAAGGGACAAATGGTCGAAAGGACAAAACGTCGAACGGGACAAAAGGTCGAAAAGGACAGAACGTCGAACGGGACAAAAGGTCGATAGAAACTAAAGATCAATAAGATCAAAAGATCGAAAAGAACAAAAGGTCAAAATGGACAGAGAACTGAAACGGAGAGAGTCAATCTTTCTCCAGAGTTGCTTTACACAGTTAGCATAAACTCTGCCCTTTTTATTTTTAACAATTTTGAACAATTAAATAAAATTCATTCTGTGAGTACAGCTAATAGATGGATGTTGAGTTTTCTAAATGTCACTTCGATCTGTCAAAATGGTACACGCCGCACATCAAATACACCGGCGTATATTAAACGCCGGTGTATTTTCAATGCGTGCGCATGCGTGGCTGCGGACTGCCCTATTTTGACAAATCGAAGTGACATTCAGAAAACCTAGATATGCATCTTGCACTCATTAAATGGATTTTATTTAATTGCTCAAAATAATTTTAAATAAAAGTGCAACTTTTTTGCAAACTGTATAGGACAACTCTGTCTCGCGCAATACAAGTTTTATTTGTTTCCTAAATCAACAAGCTTTGTTATCTCTAACAGAACTATCTAGATATTCATAATATTGTTTCATAGTAATTACTTCTTTGGAAATTGCTCATTCTTCAACTTTGATTGATGTGATGAGTGTGTTATTTCTGCTTGAAGTTAAATGCATTTCATACATTATTTTGGAGTACACCCAACTTGTTATCAACTTGTTCTTTCGACCTATTGTCCTTTTCGACCTTTTGTCCTGTTCGACCTTTTGTCCCGTTCGACCTTTTGCCCTGTTCAACCTTTTGTCCCGTTCAACTTCTGTGCCTTTCGACCTTTTGTCCTTTCGACCTTTTGTCTTTTCGACCTTTTGTCTTTTCGACCTTTTGTCTTTCGACATTTTGTCCTTTCGACCTTTTGTCTTTCGACCTTTTGTCTTTCGACCTTTTATCATAGATTCGTTAAAGAATCGCCGCCAGGGACAGTCTTCGCCTGGATCCCTGGACACTGCGGAGTTACCGGAAATGTTACAGCTGACCACCTTGCAGGTTCTGGAACCTCCGGACCAAGATGAATACACAGCAAGGTGTTTCAACCTGTCCAGTTTATGGAAGAGAAGAAGGCGGGGGTGAAAAATTCATTTTCGGTGCAAAACATAAACAAACCGGCTGGCTCTCCCATACTAAAATCCAAGATGGCTGAATCGTGAATTTGGCAGATTGGAACACCTAGTGGTGTATTCATCTTGCTCCGGACCTCTTTTGACGTAAACTACGTCTAAGGGAAGACTCAGATACAGGGTGTAAAACCGAAATTTCCAAATTCGAGACCGTCACGAAATTAGGATAGATTTCAAACGCTAATAGCGTCTTTATCTTTCGATGGATTTTCGACATTTGCTTATCAATAGATTCAGAAACTCTCCAGCAATTTGCCAATTGTATTGATACTATTGATTATCAACGTTAAACTATTGAAAATGTTGTTTCTTTCCAAACTGGGTGAAAAATTCAATTCCGTTCATAAATCCCCAACACGGACATCAGATTGCAGTAAGGTACGGGCCTTTTGATCCACTGCTTCTTTTTTCCTGTGTATAAAAAGCCCCGTGTTTCGCGTGCGCGCGTTATTTTCATTCTGGATGTCACGGCGAGCGGACCAGGCGTCCAGAAGCGGTCCCCGTGACAACGTCTGTCTCAGCGGTGTGGTGGTGGCGGTCGTGGAAGCAGCAGCACATCATTTTCATCCGTGTCCCATCTTCGGCGGATCTGGCAATCGACGGCGTTCGTTGAGCCAAATCATCGGATGGCGGTCGCGCAGCCTAGTGGCTGCTGATAAGGCACATAAGTGGCAATTAATCGGTTCTTTTCAGGACCATCATTATATTTGGGAGGAAGGTTAAGTTGAAATAATTTTCCTAAAGTGCAACCGTTAGGAACTGGAAAATTCTTCGGTGATTTCATTTCTAGCGTAATTCGGAGTTGTATGGTTTTGGTGATTGAGAATGTTGATATTAGACGAACTTTCTTCATAGAACAAGCATAATTGTTTGGCATCGGTAGCGGAATCATAGCATTAGTGCCGGTCCGAGCATAGGCTGTCATCGGAAGATTGCTACAGCAATTTATTCACTAATGTGGCGTTTGCAACGATTTGGATGTTGTCGACACAACATAAAATTTTCCCGCGAGACTAATTTTGTATTTTTCCTGTTGATTGAAAAAGAAATCGGTTCCGAGATGAACTTTATTCAAAGCGCAACGCTAACGTCGGTAGTTGAATCCCAAGCAAGTATCGGAAAGAAATCATGCAAACAATTGATTTGCATTATGACTGAAAAAAATGTATGGCGTCAGTATTGATGTTTGCTACAGATTTTTTGACCGTCTAAGGGTGAAATCAGGAGTGATTCAGTTTGATTCTAAATTTTCGACCACTATTCTAGTTTGCATCTGGAGCAAAATAGAACAAACTCGCTGGTTTCCCCAGCAGTGTTCTATTCATGTTTTTCAAATTTTCAATTAATTGAAATCATTATGTTACTGCCAAGAAAGGCGCCGGAATTGCAAAGTGGATTGATCCGTAGATAAAATGACGCATCCATACACCAAAACAATTGAAAAATATTTGAATCTCGTGATTCAATCGTGGTTCAAATCTGCAGAAAACAGAACGGAGCGTTATACCAGTTTTATTTTTTTGACAGTTGACTGGTATAAAAACTGAATCTAGAACAGCTGCTGGGAAATTCAATGTTTCAGATTCATATTCAAACTGACAGCCCCGAACGATTTGAATCACTGCTGATTTTACTCTAAGGGGAAGACTCAGATACAGGGTTTAAACGGAAATTTCCAAATTCGAGACTGTCACAAAAATTATGATAGATTTCAAACGCTAATAGCGTCTTTATCTTATTTTTGACATTTGCTTATCAATCGATTCGGAAACACTTCAGCAATTTGCCAATTCTATTGATACTATTGATTATCATTAATGCTTAATTTTTTTTCTACAACAAATATGATTTTGAAAAAGTATCACCGGCGCGTGCTTACTCGCAATCTACATGCTGATACATTTACAGTTACATCAAACAACTGAAACCCGAAATACGCCACTCCAAAATTACGAGGTGACAGTGTTAGAAAGAGACAAAAGATAGGAAAAATAACACGGTGTGTAGTGCCTCCCCGAGTCACCTTATAGAGCCACTTTCATTGATGGTAGCCGATCGTTAGTACTTCATATCAAATGTCATATCATATCATAACATATCGAAGAATATTGTGGCCAAATTTCTTAAAATTTGGTCAACAAAAACCCCCCTGACAATAATAGAACAAAACCTGCCAAAGCCGTCATTCCTCCTACATCATACAAGAAAATTTAAACTGAGCGCTTTGGTGCGTGTTTGACAGTTGCACAATCTTACACAGCCGACAATCTTCACACCAGGAGGGAAATTTAGCTTCAGTACCCCATCATACATCAGGTTCCATAGTACCGGGCCCTGGATTGACCCTTGCGGGACTCCTGCGGTAATAGGAACGCTTTTCTGACGCGATGGCATCCCAGCTTGCGCTATTGAATACGTTTTTCACGTCCAGTGTCACCAACGCACAGTATCGAGGGGTGAAGAGCCCCCTTTGCTCTTGGTCAGAACAATCCTGTAGGCGTCACCCCATGGGTTCGCGTTGGCACCCTCGCACAGGTTGTCGAAGCACGCTCTCTTGCTGCTCTTAACGGCCTTATTGGGCCAATCTCGCAGCTCGAAACACTTCACGGCGAGCCGCTCTTACCTCCTCAGTGCGGGCTCGTTGCGTCCTACGTCTAGCCTTAAGGCAGGCTGATCGTAGGGCTCCGATTTCGGCACTCCACCAGTATGCCGGGCGTCTGCCATTTCTTGGCAGGGCTTTCCTCGCCATAGTAGCGTCGCACGCGCGAATTTTTGGCAACCATTTATGTTGGACAGCAGTTTTTTTTCTAGTTACTGCCTTAACGACGAATCAACATTTAGGTTTGAGCTTTTTATGTACCAATTATTTAAATTTTCACTTTTTCTTCCACTTTTTCAGATATGCCACAGTCGCTCCGGTGAGATCAACCCGGTCAAGGTCCAGAACCTGATTGCCGCGTACGTGAAGAAAGCGATCGCGAAGCGACGCATCGCTGGCCACAGTGGTAACGCGATAGTGTCGTCCACTACGGCGGTCACGTGAGAACAATGATCGCGAACGAGAAGTCTCGCGAACAAGAGTTGTACTACGCGTCGTCGGAGGGAGGACGTGTCGTGCGGTCTCGAAACGGGTGGTTGAGTGTTGTTGTTGTCCCGCGTGATTCCGTATGGCGGCGGTGCTCCGGTGTTTTTTTGAGGGGGAGAGAAAAAGCAGAAGCAGCACTACTGTTGGAAAGAAGAATCTTTACGTTAAGGTTAAAAGGCATTGCGAGACTAAGTGAGGTAGAAGTTGTGGAGGTCTCAGAAGATGTTGCAACACGTGTTTTAGGGAACATGATGTGAATTAGTGTCTCAGGTGAAACTTGCAAGTATTTAAGTGAAGCGTATCACTCTGAGAGCAGAAACAAAACAAAAATGGCAGGAAGTGTGCAGCAAAATCGTTTCCAGGAAAGCTGAACGATCTACATAATTGTATTATAGAATAACTCAGCTGTGCACGGTAAAAGGCAATGTGCAAATGGAAAAGTGTAAGTGAAAGAGTGGATAAATCGAGCGTATGTAGGATAGTCCTAAGTTGTGGAGCAACGGAGCGTAAGTTATAATTTATAAATTTTATTTTTATTATACAAACAAACATTTCATCATTAATACAGAGTAATGATATTCAAGTGAAATTGCAACCGAAATGAAGCACTACATATTTATAAGTTTTTCGTTATTGATCTTTATTTACTATAATACATTCGTTAACTTTGTTCGCCATTTAATGTCAGACAGTTCGTGACGCCCGTCGTCCTATCGTGGTACCAATTTATCATTGTACTATCAGCTATCCTAAATTGGACAGTTGGCTTCGAACAACCAATTGCGACTGTAGGAATAGCACCAACCTGAATGTAAAACTTATAGATGGCGTTGTTTAAGTGCAAAACTATGGAAAATTTTAGAATAATAATGAATAAAAAACAATTGCACATGAAGTGCTAATAGTGTGAAGTAACTTAATTGGCTTTTACTTTTGTTTCCGGGTCCCCAAAGGAGCTTTTCATAAGACGAGCTAGTACTATTCCATATTATTACACTACTTGAGCGAAAACGGTGAGCTGTTTGTAGAATTAAGACGGGGAACGCTCTTTCACAATGACCTGTGCGCAAAGTCACATGGATCTCTAGCGATGTACATAATGAAAATCAAATCGACCACATCTGCGTCAGCCAAAAATGGGGACGGAGCCTTCTTGGCGAGATTCGACCACGCATTGCTCGGATTCCGCGAAAAGATGAGATGCTCCGACTGAGATGCAACACACACCGATTAGGAGGTCCACCTGTGAAGTGATCGTCTGTTGAAACGTTTCAAATGAGGGCGGTGGACGGCATCAAGAATGCTTGTATCGAAACTAGTAACATCCTTGGCGCGGGTGTCCTACGAAAGGCTGAAACACATAAGGCTGAATACTCATAAGGCTGAACTCAAAAAGCTGAAATCCCGAAAGGCTGAAAGTCTTGAAAGGCTGAAAGTCTCAAAAGGCTGAAAGTCTCAAAAGGCTGAAAGTATCAGAAGGCTGAAATGTATCGAAAGGCTGAAATTGATGGGATGAAATTAATCCCAACCATACGATATGTTGTACCAACTATGTTGAGTGGTTGGATAGTGAATAATGTTTGAATAGAGAATGATGAATATGAATATTTGAATAGAGAATAGAGAATGATGAATAAAGAATGCAGAATGATGAATAAAGAATAAAGAAGAATAAATAATAAAGAATAAAAAATAAAGAATAAAGAATAAAGAATGAAGAATAAAAAATTAAAAAATAAATAATAAAGCATAAATAAAAAATAAAGTTTAGGAAAAAATCAAAAATAAAGAATAAAGAGTAAAGAATAAAGAATAAAGATTAAAGAATAAATAATAGAGAATAAAAAATTAAAAATTGCACAAAGAAGAAGGAAGGAAGGAAGAAGAAGGAAGAAGAGAGAAAGAAGATGAGAGAAGGAAAAAAGATGAACGATGGAAGACAAAACATAGAAAAAGGAAGAAGGAAAAAGTAAGATAAAGATGGAAGAAGGAATAATGATGAAGTAAGAAGAAACAAGGAAGAAGGAAAAAAGAAGAAGAAAATGGAAGGAGGGAGAAGGAAAAAAAGATGAAAGATTAAAGAAAAAACATAGAAGAAGGAAGAAGGAAAAAGTAAGATAAAGATGGAAGAAGGCATATTTATGAAGCAAGAAGAAACAAGGAAGAAGGGAGACAAAAAGAAAGGATAAAGATGGAAGAATGAAGAAGGAACAAGAACGAAGAAAAAAGGAAGAAGGTAGTAGAAAGAGGAAGGAAAAATAGAAAAAGGAAGGAAAATAATGAAAAAAGAAAACAGAACGAGAGAAGAAAGAAAGATTAAGAAACAAGGAACAAAGAAGAAAGAAGAAAAGAAAAGGAAAAGGAAGAATTAAGAAAGCCGAATGGAGAAGGAAGAAGAAGAACAAAGAAAAATGAAGGAAGAAGAAATTAGAAAAAAGAGTAAGAAGAAGAAAGAAGGAACAAGGAAGGCAGAGGAAGGAAGAAGGAAATAGGAACAAGGAAGAAGGAATTAAGAAGGAAGAACTATGGAGGAAGAACTAAGAAGAAAGGTAGAAAAAGAAGCAAGAAAGAAACAGGAAAGAACTAGGAAGGGTTGAAGAAGAAAGAAGGAAAAAAATGGAATAAAAAAGTAGAAAAAAAAGAAAAAAATAGAAAAGGAAGTAGGAAGAAAGAAGGAAGAATAAAGAAGGGAAATGAAGAAGGAAGAAGAGAGAAGAATAAACAATAAAAATAAGAAAGTAATCTTGGCAAGAATCAAAAACCAAATACAAGAACCAAGAACAACGAAGTCTTGTTCCTTTCAATGTTACCTCAACATTTTTAGCTGTATAGACTAAAAAATAAGAATTCCATATAAAAATTGAAAGACAACAAGAAGTCCCAAGAAGGTTGCGGATCATTTCAGTTTGTGCCCCTATTAGCGTCAAATGTAAATTCTTCCACTAAAATTGGTTTCTCACGATTTTTCAGCCTTTCGAGTGTCAGCCTTTTGTTATTTCAGCCTTATGTGAAATTTTATCTTTTTCAGCCTTTCGTGTTCAGCCTTATGAGTTTTCAGCCTTATGTGATTCAGCCTTTCGTGGAAGACCCCCTTGGCGCACTTAAAAAAGAGTGGATTACTGATCCAACCAGGTGAAAGATTGAGATGCGTAGAGGAGCAATGGCCGTAGAGGATAGAGCGGGTATGAATCACTCACGAGGCCTTCTCGTGTAGAGCGCTGCACAACGGGGAATTGTCCGACACCATCCGTTGGTGTGAGGCAAGGGTATATTCAAAAGATATTTTAGTTACTAGATAAAGATTGTCGCTTCGGTTCCCTTTGTTCTGCTGTCCGGAACATGTTGGGTACCAAGCTGTCAAATCGTATGGATTTTCCTTCTTTGACATTTAGCTCCCCTATCCTCGCCAGCAAAAGATGTTCCGGACAGCGACGACAGCGACAATCTTTATCTAGTAACTAAAATATCTTTTGTATATTCCATCACCGCGAGTTTCTAGGTTTAGTTTGAAAACCACATCGGGGGGCATCGAAATCCGTACACTTAAGCACCTTAGTATACGAAAAAGTCATTAGAAAATAGGAATCGAATGTAAACAAAAAGTTTGTCATTGACACAGGAGCATGAAGGCTTCTATTTTTGAAATGTTTCACATTTACTCATTAAAAACTACGAGAAACATGATAAAATAATGAATAGAATCAACTACTCCTGAATCAAAATCCGTCCACCGTGGACGGATATCGAATTAAAGGATCAAAATCCGTACAGCTATTTTTTAACTAAATATTTGAATTGAAGCAGTCTGATTGACTAAACTACCACTGTAAATAGTTCGATACGCACCTTGAGAAGCGATCCCTTCGATTTGCATTCCGCTTATCTTATTTAATGATTCGCAATTAGCAATTAAAACACAGTTAGTTTTGGAGCCATTATGCTCTACCCGAAAACAAAATGGCACCTGAAACTCCGCGTTTGGTGGATGCCGATTTGTTTTGGATTTTTGTTATTTTAATTTCAAAGCCTTCTTTCCATTTATATGCCCTGAAAGCTTACTGCCAAGTATCTGAACAGGATAAGATAAAATATTTCTAAATTAATTACCTTTATCCCCCTTTAATTTATTGATATATTATGAAGTGGACGGATTTCGGTGCTGTACGGATTTCGGTCCCCCACGGTATTGAGCAATTGATTTATTGCAAATCTGATGGTTGCTAAATACAGTAGGCCGAAACGTCATGAAAAATCTAGAGTGTGCGTTTAGTTTTCACCGAGAAATATTGTGCCTTGCAACAAAATGACAACTTTCGTGATCATTTTCCAAGGCTCTCATAGATGTGAAAAATTTATCCGCAGAACAAATAGCACGTGTTATTAAAGCATTCCTCGCCACAATCCTCCAAGTGGCGGCTGAGTTTTTCAAAAATATATGGCGGTGTTGTTTAGTGGCCAGACCTACCGATTTCTCGGTACTCTTACCGATTTTTGACTCACCTACCGATTCACAGACGAAAGATCTAAAACTACAGATTTTTCAAAATTCCTACCGAGAACTACCGATTTTCAACCCGCCAAACAAAAGCACGGTCAACATAGTAATCTGTCTCATAAACGATTTAAATGATTCTAGTTATTTTTCAGGCTATTTAATATAAGAATAGTTGAATCTCCAGTGTGTCGCATATATAACTTAATTTTGTCTTATCTGTTAAGATAACATTTCGAATGAAATACATAGTCCGACCCACATAAGGAAATTAAAGACAGGATTCAATAATTATCTTTCGTCTCACGTGCGATGTTATAGGTAATATAATAATAGTATACTGCACTTCGATAAGGACATTTGTCTACGAAGCTTTCCAATAATTTTTATGAATTAACAAATTTTTGGAGCTGAGGATGTTTTGCTGGCAATCTTCGGTAACCCAGTTGAGAGTCTCAAAAGAGCGAAAGTTCGTTGAACAAATACTACTGTAGGGTTTGGACTACACCTGTAGTAAAGCACATCGGCTTCGGTGGTTCCAAATTGCATTCTTTTATTAGCAACGAACTTCATAAAATATTCAATTTTTGCAAGTATTTAGGATTATTAATACAACAGCTGACGGGTGTCTCATCAAAAAGGCATATTCTAGTCATTGGCGTAACTAATGGAAAATTCTAGGGGGGGGGGCTAACTTTCTCTTAAATTTTTCTACTTTTTCACTCAAAACAATTAAGTTATCGTTTTCACTCAATGCTCAAAACAACTAATATATATTGTTCGCAAGTTGGCCAACCAAACAAACATTGACCTATCATAAATCCATTGACATCTTGAACATTATAAATTATGGTCCACGACACTCAGCCTATAAAAAATAGAAATGTCGTGAGAAAATCATAGGAGCCTTAGAAAAGCAAAATGAGTCTGTGGATTTTTATAATCCATCCAACAGCATTCCAAGTTCTTTCTCATTTAAATTTCAATTACCTCTCTTCAAAATCTGAGGGATTTGCTAAAACTTTGTCGAAAATAAAGAAGCCTAGCCTAGAAAAGTTGTATCATATTTTTTTTTTATTCTGTAGCCTTATAGGTCTATTTCACAAAGCGTGAGATTATAATTGTTTTTCACAAAACTTTAATAAAACTAGAAAATTTTAAAATATTGCTCATTTGCTGCGAAACTTTATTGATGAAATCAGGGTTTGTTTGAAATTCTTCGGTCACCTAAGCATGCTGAAGTCTCCAAGCCAAATAGATCATCATACGTTGATATAATTTAAAAAGATTGCCAAATCGGCAAAGGCTTAGTTTCATGTTCTCTAAAAATAATCATGTTTAGACAAATACATAAAAAATCTGATGATGATCACAACCCTATTACGACCTGTAATTTCTTTTAACTACACAGTAAACAATATATTATGTATCTGATTCTTTTATAAATTTCTAACAGAATATGCTATCTTTGTGACAAAATTGTAACACAATTCGAAAAAAAATTTGTTTAATGCTGAAATAACCGTTATCCAGTCATTGACGAGAAAGACAGCCACGTGCTCGTTCCAGTAATAAAACCACCCACCGAGGAGAAAAAGTAGTTTCCAGCTGGACGGGGGAAGTATTTTTGTTTCAAAACTACATCACCCAATAGCGAAGACGTAATTTTATATCCGGTGGATGCTTCATTTGGTTGTATTTCGCTTTAGTTTTCAAAAAAACTGCCTTTTGCAACATTTTTTTCCCAAGAGGTGAAATCGACGATTTACTCTCACGCTTTCTTATATATGAGAGAGCGTGAGAGTAAATCGTCGATTTCTCCTCTTGGAAAAAAAATGTTGCAAAAGGCAGTTTTATTGAAAACTAAAGCGAAATACAACCGAATGAAGCATCTACCGGATATAGTTATGTCTTCACTATTGGATGATGTAGTTTTGAAACAAAAATACTTCCTCCGTCCAGCTGGAGACTACTTTTTCTCCTCGGTGGGTGCTTATGTTACTGCACAGAAAGAAAATTCATTAATAAAATTAAAAAAACCATTGGTAAATTTAAAAAGTTGCGTTGGTTCTTTTTCGTAGAGAGTACCGCATGTTCAAAATAAAAGTACGCAAACTTTTTCAACAACCATGGTCCAAAAGTGGCATGCCGCTCTGAAATTAAAAGTTTGAACATTCAAAATAAAAAAGTAGAACTGTCAAATGCAAATGTTTATAATGTAACAAATAGAGCAAAATATTTTTATTTCAACTAAAGCAAACCCCCTCCCATTCTCGTACCCTTAAGTCATTTTTCTATCTTAAATATAAATAATCAAATGACAATGAATATCTTTTACATTTTATTTCATTATTGTTAACATTTTTCCTCATTTTCTCAGACGGTGCAAGCTGCGGCACCTCCCACAGTCCGTGATTCAGCTCCTGTACAGGATGAAGGTGCGCTTCGTAGTTATCTGTGGGGATTGCAACATTAATTTCCTCTCGGTGATAATATGTATCTATAAATGCATAAGAAAAGAAAGGGAAATCGAGCATAAATATCGTTTTGATCGCAATGCAAACTAGCCCTGGTATTTTGACTTATATTTATATGATCAAAACGCCTGACACTTTTTGTTCTCGTGAAAAAACACCTACCTTTTGATATCGTAAGATTATCAGCGTTACGAATTTGTAGCACGATAGGTAATGCTGTTTGGTGTTTTCTGGCAATGATGTTTGATGTTCTAGGGGGTACCATTTTTATTCGACGTACTTTTTTCCGGGACTTGTACAAACACACAAAACCGTGCTAAATTCCACAACGAACTGAACATGTAAACATGTTTCCTCTTCTTCTTGCGCAACTACTATCTGTCAAAGAAGATATGTTTTCGTCTGGGGAAATGATCGTTTAACAATTTTTTGATTGAAAAGATGAACTTTTAAATTTATACTGGAACCCGACGAAAAATAATTTTTCTCCAAAAGCAAAACTTTCGATTCCGAAAATAAAACTTTTATTTTCAAGAAATCTAGCTACTTTTTAAATAGAAAGCTCAAAATATTTGTAAAAATAATGTTTGTTTTTTCTGTGTGGGGGGTGGTACGAGCACGTGGCTGTCTTTCTCGTCAATGTCTGTATGACGGTAATTTGAACCTAGTAGTGTTATTTTTTATATAAATTTAGATATTTTAACAACATCCTGCATCAAGTTTCTAATAAATTTTGTGGAAGAAATTTGATATAATTTTGATATGGCCTTTATCATGAGGTATAGCCCCCGAATCAGTTCATTATCGTAACAGATTCCGAAAAACGTCTCTCTTGGTATCAGTGGTGCGAATTCTCAATCTCAGTGACTGAAATTTGTTGGATATTGATACCATTGCCTCTTCACACTCACTTCTTAGCAGTGAAAACTGAAAATGGTTAGCAGCAACAATCAAAGATAAAGTAAACAAAAGACCTCTCTTCTCATTGCACACGCAGCCAGCAGTGACAGTCTATTCAGTTCACTCGCTGCTACGGCCCTATATAAATGCATGGGTGGATACTATCACTTGAAAGACAATGACAGGAAATTTGTGCCGAATGATCATCAGCTTCAGCCCGCTGTTGGCAAACCGAGTTTGCTAAGCTGCTCCTGCTTTGTCGTTCTGACTGAAAGGCACCGTCATAGGCAAAGAGGAGCAGAGAAAAATACAAAACAAAAAAATTACACTCAGCAGGCATTGTTGATACTTGGTATGCACCTGGGTGCTGCGGATAGAGCCGCTTTTCTGCTCTCAAGCGAGTAGAGGGATATTTTGAAATCAATCCCATAAGCAAAATTATCTTGCAGTTACTTGACTGTCAAACATTTCCCGCGCTTCGATTTTCTCTTTCCATGCTGCATGAGGGTGCACAAATGCGTGAGACTCTTCATGACTTTACGATGGTTTACATACATTCCTGCTCCAATCAGCTGTTGAATTTCGTGAAATTTCGTAACGAGTGCTTTTCAATTTCATTCTTACTAATTTTCCACTAGAAATATAATATAAACATATTTGTTGCAAAGAATACAAAACTCAAACTAAAATTATTTTCATTTTTTCCCCGTATAATAACAATACTTCTCAATATAGGATCTGAAACGAACATAACCACAATCATCAATGTTTGGCTCCGGCACAATAGAAAAGTTTGGCTTCAGTTTGACAACCAAATCGATTCTATTCGCTCTAGGGATCCTATAATGAGAGATATGCGAAAGCGGCCATTGTAAGCCAATCGAGCATTGAGAACTGTCAAAACGTGAGCCAAATGAACGTTGTTATTGTTGCAGATTGAGACGAGGTTGAGAGGTATTGAGATATATTTTAAGAAAAGTTTCATCGAATAAACAATTTGTTTTACTTTCGCGAGTAGAAGTAATCTAGTTTATGTATCGTGTTTCGCCTATTCGTTTTGCACTTTTATTTTAGTGATAATGCTTTTTTAAACACTGTTAGTGGACAGACAAACATATTCTAAATTGTTATCAAATGCAAAGTCATATACAAGCTTCAACATTTTGCGCTGCGGCAAGTGCTGGAAGCATTTGCTAACAAAAGTAACAGCGTTGCTAAATCGTCTGGAAAAGTATTTACATATCTCTCATTATAGGATCCCTAATTCGCACCACCCAGGTATGCACCACTGCTTGGTACACTGTTAGAAAAAATCTTGTGGTGGACCCGGAGGCCCGTGACTCACAGCATTCTGATGTCCGTGTTAGGAATGCACGGGATTGGTTTCATATTAAATTTTTACTGGCTTTGACAAGAATTGCAATTTTCAATAGCCTAATGTTTATAATCTTGATTGTCAATGAAATTGGCAAATTGCTGGAGAGTGTAACGTTCAAAATCTTCCCTTCAGCGTAACGCTCTCGAATTCCAAAAATCTAAATGACACCCAGTATAGTAAAGAAAGACCATCGGTTATTGCTGTATGTGAATTTGAGAAAGGGAGTATTTAATCAAGTTCAACACTTTTTTCGAACAGAAAACATTATGTGTTTTACAATGTTGTGAAAACTCATATGTGAATATGTACATTTTGTGGAAGATACATTTTGTGGAAGGACCTCCATCGGCCTATGCGTCCAATTTGGGAATTTCAAGCTCGTTCAGTAGCCGCGTAGACGAAAGCCGACGGAGGTCCTTCGTAGCTTAGTTGGTCAAAGCACCAGTCTAGCGTATTGTAGGGTCATGGGTTCGAGTCCCATCCAAGGGAAATTGGTTACCTCCAATACATTTTCCAAATCAATATCTTCCACATTATGTACATATTCACATGAGTTTTCACAACATTGTAAATTAATGTCCAAGACGGGTGGTTTAATCCCCAGAAATAGGCAATTAATGTTTGATTGAACTGATTATGTGTTTGCTTACTTCGGTTTAAAAACCTACAACGGAGAATATTGTCTCCTACAAACAGCTTCTAGCAACTTTCAAGGTATTGCACCGAGAAGCGTATTAGGTGTACTTCTCACGGGTTAAAAATGAAATTATAGAGAATTCCTAAATCTTTCTGGAAATTTGTATTTTTTTTTTTAATTCTTTATTAAAGTGTTTTTTTAATTTTAAAATTAGGTTCAACACTTGCTGAAAGGGAACTTGAGGAGTTCCCTTTGCGGGTCAACCTAGGGTCCCACCGATGGTAGTATAGCAGAGCTATGTTGAAAGGAGGGCCGGCCAGTGAGGCCGCCCTGCGTGCCAACCAAGGGCATCGCCAGTTGGTGTAATGATTTTTCTAAACTAATTCTAACACTTTAAAAAATCAACTTAAAAATACAGTAGGAAATACAAAAACACAGTTAAGAACAATTAAGAATTAAAATGGTGAAACACTACATAAAACAAGTTAAAAACGGGTGTTCCGATGTGCCTGACTCTTAGGTGTAGGTCAGATCTGTGAAAGTTGGCGTTTGCTCTGCATTCCTACGAGTCCTGTAGTCCAGGTATTTCTGCTGGGGGATCCTGTTGAAGTTTAGCAGTCTCAAGATGTCCTGCTGTGGTTTTGCAATGCGCTGTTCTCCGGTGGTGATTTTGCTTCCGAGGGACTGAAGTAATGGTGAGGCCCTAATCCAATAACCTCCTCGTCTAAGTTGCCAATTTTAAACAGAAAACCTTTTAATTTTTCGACCTTTCTTACAGAAATTTGTAAATAGCAGACGGAAGAGATGATGTATGGAAATAAATCTTCCACCAATGGCCAGGACATTGCAGAGCTTTTCGCTGACTACTTCAAGAGTGTTTACCGAAGTGATCCCGTAAATGAATTCAATTCTCTAGACGTTGCAGCCACGAACTCTATGAATTTGTGTCGATATGAAGTAGAGCAAGGATTGATGGAGCTAGACGTAAGGAAGTCGGCGGGGCTCGACAGAATTCCAGCTAAGCTCCCAAAGGAATTTAAGTATGAACTCGCAGGACCCCTGTCTTTTCTCTTCAATTTATCGCTGCCGTCTGGCTACTTTCCGCAACTATGGAAAATTTCGCACGTCACTTCAATGCTTCTTGCTACAATTTGGTAGCCATTAGACATACAGTCTGTAACCATGGAGCTGAACTCACACATGTTCGTCACTACAGATCTACTTTTCTGGAATCCATGTTGAGATGTCGAGACCTGTTCGATGATGCGCTCAAAGAGATGTGAGTAAACTAGTCGTTCGGCATCGCTGGTTGGACTGCGACACCACGGCAGTTTTCAGCATTAAAGTGGTATCCTTTCTTGTGCATTGAAGTGACGTGCGAAATTTTCCATAGTTGCGGAAAGTAGCCAGACGGTGTCTATACGGATATGAGCAAGGCATTCGATGTTGTTGGGGTAGATAGCATATTGCGCGCAGTAGGAGACTTTGGTATCAGAGGAATGCTGTCAACACAAGATCGTATATGATGTCACATGTGACGGTCACTGACTGAATTGCCATCATATTGGGCCAGATCGGCGAAAAGTATGAAAGAGTAGTTCAATCAAAGGTAATTGCCTATTTCCGGGGATTAAACCACCCGACTTGGACGTTAATTTACAATGTTATGAAAACTCATATGTGAATATGTACGTTATGTGGAAGATATTGATTTGGAAAATGTATTGGAGGTAACCACTTTTGAGTATTTGAACCATTCTGTGAAAGATTTAGATTTTGGGTTCAAAATAGCACGGAACTGCGACTTCAATATCCAAACCAATGAAAATTATTTCTTGGAATTTGTATATATTCTCTAGAAAGCGATATGGAAGAACCAGTTATGATCAAGAAATTCTGTAGCGCAGATCGCAAAGCCTGCATACGCTGTTGTCGAAACGATATACCGGACCAAGTCTTTCACAACAAAAAAAACTTTGTTCTGGCAAGCCAATTCTGCCCGGAACTGGAATCGTATAGTTGTATTGGGAAGTATTGAAAACATAGGACAAGCTGAAGAGGACTTTCACTTGACCGTAACTCAGATGTTATACAAGTGGAACGCATAACCTGGCTTCAGAACCACAGTGGCGATGGTTGAGGATTGGCCGCATCGTAGCTTCATTGATGCGCCAGTGCGGTGTGTCCATGCATCGTAATCTGTTGTTTCAGCTAAGACGTCGTTATTGTAGAAGATTTGCCATTCATATGAGGAAGACTGCGCATCTAAAGTGACTAGATATCAGTAGTAGGCAAAAACAGATCTTCAAACAGAATTTCAGGATTATCGCAATGTTCGTTTCATTTAATGTGGCATCTTCATTCATCAGGCGGAACCATATCTAGTAGCTGCTCCGGATGGAGTGGAGCGTGATTGCTATCGAAAAGCATCTAGGTATAGATCAAGTGGCACATTCGATTATTAAAAAAAACAGATTAGTCCACCTACTGTGAGATTTTGACCCTTCCTTAACCATATAGAAATATTTTCAAACTCCAATATTCAAACCGAGATAAAACTACTCAACTCAACGGCATTTGATCGTGTAAAGTTAAAAATTAATTGCCTATCAATAGGCGGATTCCATGAGTTGAGTGACAATAAAACGAATGACAACGCACTACAAAGAGCCCCGTATATAGGGATACGTTTGCCTTTGAGAGTTTTTTCATTGGAAATGTATCAAACGCAACGCATTCGTATCCTAACGAGTGGCAACAAAAAAACTGGAATGGAGAGGGGCTCGAAAAAAACGAGCAATGGGTAATGTTTTCAACATAACCGCGAGTAGACGTAGAACTTGTATAAACGTAACGTATTTACATTTAACTTCTAACTTTGGAGTTTGATTATAGTATTGATATTGGAAATGACAATTTCCATGCTGTGTACAAGTATTAGCAATTTGTTTATTCAAAACTTCTGGAAATAAAACTAATAATTAAATACATAATTAGAATTGCTTTGTTTCTAACTATTAAGCCCTTATTTACTCAAGCAAATGTAGGGCATTTATAGATTTCTTATTGATGATAGTACTTGAAGTTTAAAAATTTTGATTTATAAAATTTTTAGGCTTGGGTAAAATGTGCTATTTTAGGGGAACTGTCTCGTTTTCCAAACAAAGAAATGCAGCACCAATTTCGTTGCTTCTATTTGCTAACATGCGTGCTTAATGATGAAAAAATCACAACAATAAGAAACAACTCAAGGAGCAGTAACCCTATTACAATAGAGGAGGTATGTACTGCTAATACATCAACGAAAAATTATTTTATGTTTCGATTCCAAACTCCGAGTCTACGTCAAGTTTAATAATATAATTTCTCAGAAAATGAAAACAAAGAATAAGATAGTTTATTTAAATATTCTTCTGGAAATTACTTTTTGCGGACTTTTTTTAAAACATTTACATGTAATACGGCGAAATTTTCTAATCTAAAATGGATATTAACACTATTGCCGATTGTGTATCTTTAATTGCTAATGACTTCTGCAAATAAATGAAAGTAATTATTTTAATCAAATTTTTATTTTCATTAGTGTAGTTCATTTTTTTTGCTGGGGAATCAGAACTGTTAAAGTATAATCATGTTTTAATGTACGTGTCGTTTAGTACCATGCACAACTTAACATATGGTCAGTCATATGACATGACTCGTACCAGAGCGTTAATGAATAAAGCTTCGAATGAATGATTAAATTTGTTATGATTAAATCATTCAACTCTATGATTAAAGATTATGATTAATGATTTAATCATTTTTCACAATGATTAATGATTATGATTAACGATTGAATTAATTTTTGACAATGATTAACGATTATGATTAATGAATAAAACGTTTGGAGTATGATTAACGATTACCGATCGTGATTAAATGCTGACACAATATGTGTATGATTAATGATTAAAGATCGGTATGATTAATGATTAATGATTATGAATAATCAAATTGAATGGTTTGCATAGTGATCAGTTATCAAGTAATATTTTTACCAAATTGTGTTATTGAAAGGTATGAAAATTAAATGATTATGATTGAAGATTAATGAATAAAGGCGATGTATGCAATGATTAAAATTGATGATTAATGAATAAACTCAAAACAATTATGAATATGATTAGTGATTAATGATTAAATGTAAAATTCTATGAATAACGATTAGTGATTAATGATTAAATCATATTTTTTGTATGATTATGATTAATGAATAATGATTAAATAGCCCATTATTCATTAATCATGATTAAATCTATGATTAATCACTAATGCTCTGACTCGTACCCATCCCGGGATCATGTGGATTATGAAACCAATCACCTGGATGAGCAGACCAAATCTCTCTAATTTTATTCTTCATCTACCACCGCTGCCCTCGCTGCCTCGGCAGCTAGTCGTTAACTCCGAGCGATGCGATGGGCGATTGCATCCATCGCAACCAGCCCCCTGAAACGGCTGTCATCTGCATACAATGCGATTGAAGCCAAAAACTTGGTGCTAAACTTGGTGCTAGCTGTCAAGTTGTGGCTTTATGCACGGAACACAGTGACGCATGCGGCAATATCGCTTGAGAAAAGATTTAAATCGAATAAAAAAAAAAACAGTGTTTTTATATTTTGGGTTGTTGTTGCATGAAAAAGCAAACCATCTAAAATATGTTTTAAAAACTTTATTGCAATTATCTTTGAAACTGATTCGTTCATTTCAGATACACCTAGCGCATAAGTTATCACCACAGTCTTTGTGACAATAACAAATATTTGTCAAGTCTGCCTGATACCCATGTCGACATCTTAACAGTTTGATAGATGTCTGAAGGAACTTGAAAATATTTGTCATTTTGTAAAGAGTGGGCTACGGGCTCATTAACATTAGAAAGCCTTTAATTCCTAATGCATCTTTATGTTTCAAAACCAATTTTCGCAAATGGAAAAAATAAAGCTGCAAACCAGTTAACCTTTCCTGCCAATTTTTTAGGCATGCGAAAAATGGGCCGTTTAAGTTTATGATATGTATTAGTATGAAACAGATTTTACGACCGTGATTGTAATGAATGATTTGATTATCGGTTTTATCGGTCAGTTCTACTCAAAGTATGAAGCGAACAGTTTTAATCTGTTGATTTTCAATTATCTTTCGATCTACTCCCTCATACTTTGAGTAGAACTGACCGATAAAGTCGATAATCAAATCATGTATTAGTATGGAAATCTAATTAACTTTCTAAAAATCGCCAAAAAAATCATTTTTTGTGATCTTCTGTAGCAACATGTTTTATTTGAGGGCAAATTAATTACGAAACTTCCTGTTCACGGCACAGCGGCAACAAAATTTTCCATTTCACTCAAGGTTACAAAACATCTTAGCAGTTTTTCGGGGTTTCTAGAACGAACTTTCAGATTTCATTTAGTCAGCTCAAAGAACTGACAATTTGAAGACGATTCTTAAGATTAACTCATAATCGACAAAAAAACAAATGTTACACATTTGCAACACGGGCAAAATAGTTAGGTTTCTCTTCAACTAAAAATAACTTATCTCCGGTGCATGGTAATTGGCAGCTCGATAGTTAATCTTTTTAATCTCCTGACTTTTACGCTAAGTTCATTATGCTTGAAAAACTATAATTCTGTCAACACACAAATTGTTCAGTTTCAAGCAAAATTTTACCCACAATGCGATTTTTACTTCCAGTTGGATCAGATCAAATGCAAAGAAAACATATTTTCCTTAGCAATAGACGAGGTTCCAACAGTTTTCCAAAAAAATATCTATATAATTTATCTTAGATTCGACGCTTTTCTGGACCCACATTATAGTGAGCTCAAGTGTTAGATATTGTCTCATATCTTATAGTGACAGTTCAATAATTATCGAATAACCCTGCTTGCAAGCAAGATTACTTTTGATAGATTTGTTTTAATGGTTTTGCAGGGTGGCACCAGCCTTTTTCAAGACCAGGTGTTTTTTAAACCTTCGAATTGGCACTTTTAAGTTTAATTCGGACCTTAATGTGTGTTTTCATTCGGATCCTGATCAAAGGACTCAGCCGGCCCTGTAAACATACTGTGGAGCAATCCAGCATTTTACGAGCGCTAATGGCCGCCACAATCCAACTCAGTTTTTGGTAGGGTGGAAACAGTTTGAAATTTGGCTTGTGTCGTATGACACAAAAACGATAAGTTTTCATCATCATAATGATGAATTCATGATGATGATGATCGCTGCGGTGTCATACGACATAAGCCAAAAGTCAAATCGAATGCATCCTGCCAGAAAGTGAGTTAAATTGTTGCGGCCATTACCGCACGTAAAATGCTGGATATTAAATTTCCGGTTCAGATTCAAACGACGATTTGACGAATCTGATAACACTCCCATGCAAACCAACACCACCAATAGGTATAGGTGAAGGATTCCGCTACCTGTTGATGGTGTTGGTTTGCGTGGGAGAGCTATCAGATTCGCCAAATCGTCGTTTGAATCTTTGTTTACAAAAGCAGATAAGTAGTTTTGAAAATTTTGTCTTGAATTGTCAAAATCGGATGATAATTGACAGAGTTACAATATATTTTTTTAATATCACCCAAAATTTGCTTGTCCCAGTTAATTTGGTCATGTACAGCATTTTACTAGTGCTAATGGCCGCCACAATCGAACTCAATTTTGTGTAGGGTAGAAACAGTTTGAAGCTTGGCTAGTGTCGTTTGATAAGTTTCCATCATCATAATCAGAATTTGCAGAAATCGCTCTCAATAGATAACGAACAACGATAAAAGAGAGGCAAAAACTGTTCCGAATCATAACAAGCCATGATAGCAAATTTATCAAACTTGTATACAAGTGCGAAAAAACAGAATCAGATGGGCAGCTCCCACAGAAAAATGGTGATTCTCGCTTTGTTTTCGCTCCTTTCGTGTTGGTTACTGCACAGATGTGTAGAACAAGTTGAAATGCATCATCAGAGCCAGTGCTCCCCGCATTTGGAGCTTTCTAAAAGAAATTTATTATGGGGTATAGCATCCCGAATCAGTTCTCTATCATGACAGCTTGCGAAAAAAGTTTCTCGCGGTATGTTACATATCGTATAGGGTAAAGTGCCCAATAGTGGACCCTCAACCAATAGTGGACCCTCCAGCCATTTTTTCATTATTACAGCACAATGGAAACATTTTGCTATGAAATTCCATCGGGAGAACCTACCTTACACTCCTATGATTTGATTACATGCATTGAAAATGCTATGGAAAGTAAAATTAGATGATTTTTTACAATTCTATAAAAAATAAACACGAGAGTGTCCATTATAGGAATATGTTGGGGGGTCCATAATAGGGAAGGAGAACGTCCCGAAACGAAACATGAAAATCAAATGAAGTGTCGACTATAGGGAAGCAATTTCCTATTATGGACCCCCAGGAGGTCTACTATAGGGCAAATTCAGTTCGACTTTAAAATGTTAATTTCGAAGAATAACGTCGAGTATTTGAGTGTTCTATGTAGGGTAAAGTGCCCAATAGTGGACCCCCAACCAATAGTGGACCCTCCAGCCATTTTTGCATTATTACAGCACAATGTAAACATTTTGTTATGAAATTCCATAGGGAGAACCTACCTTACAGTCCTATGATTTGATTACATGCATTTTGAATGCTATGGAAAGTAAAATTAAATGATTTTTTACAATTCTATGAAAAATGAACACGAGAGTGTCCATTATAGGAATATTTTGGGGAGTCCATAAAAGGGAAGAAGAACGTCTCGAAACGGAACATAAAAATCAAATGAAGTGTCGACTATAGGGAAGCAAAGTCCTATTATGGACTCCCAGGGGGTCTACTATAGGGCGAATCCAGTCAGACTTTAAAATGTCAATTTCAACGAATAACGTCGTGTATTTGAGTGTTTTATGTATGGATCGTGAAGAGGAGATACAAAACTTGGTATTAGATGTCAAGCAGAATTAATATGTTGAACTTTTCTACTCCTTATGGCAAAAAGAGCAAAATTCCGCTACTAGGGGGTCCACTATTGGGAATTTTACCCTATGTATCGTGAAGAGGAGATGCAGAGCTTGATATTAGATATCACGCAAAGTTAATATTTTGCAAATTTCCACTCATTATGCCCGGAAGAGCAAAATTTCGCTACTAGGGGGTCCACTATTGGGAATTTTACCCTATGTATACAGAGATGATAAGTGAGAGATTTGCTCTTTCTCTTTAAGATTCAATCCCTGATCATAATGCTTAATTCCTGATAATGTTGGTCGCTGTGATGTCAAACGACACAAGCCAAACGTCAAATAGACTGCACCGTACCCACCGTACCAGAACATGAGTTAAATTTGGCTGCCATTACCGCACGTAAAATGCTGAATAAATAACGAAAACACTCAACCAACTTTACGTCAATTTTACCAGAAAATTAGGTGAACCATTGATAATGAGAATCTAGTAAACTTTACCTGTGTCACGTACAACTTACGTGTTTGTTAGTGGAATTCACTATTTGAGTATTTGGGTGAAAGTTATGTGAATTCCAGGTAGCTTTTACTGGAGGTCTTGGTGTGCAAAATTAATATCAGTTATCTCACTTAATTTGATGAAAGCTGTAGAATTTAGAACTTTAAAAATTGAAATTTATTTAAATTTATCAAAGTATTTTTTGGTAAGTTTTATCAATTAACAAAACTTCATATAGAATAGCGCCGTTTGGAAGGAGGAAAATGCTCGGGAAAATGTAAGTTCAATTAGGGGGAATGACGGCTTTGGCAGGTTTTGTTCTATTATTGGCAAGGGTTTTTTTTATGACTGACTAGGCTCAAATTTGGGCTAAGCATTCTTTGCATATCAAAGAATATTGTGGCCAAATTTTATAAAATTTGGTCGACAAAAACCCCCCTGCCAATAATAGAACAAAACCTGCCAAAGCCGTCTTTCCCCCTACATACCGTATAACCTTTTTCATTTGTTGCTTTTATTAAATGCTGTGTATACTATTTCCACAATTTTTTTTGTATCTCCGGGTCTCGAAAGAACCATTTTTGCAGTGCATAAATAGATTTGAATTCAACAGATCCATCAATTTCAGCCGAGGGTTTAACTTCACCAACTAAGCACCTAATTGTATTCCCATAATGCCCATTTGAATCAATAAATAATGTATTATGACCCGATTAAATAGCATTTGCTCTATTTGTGTTATGAAATGCAAAGATTAATTTATTGTGACACCATACTGACAACAACGGACAGTCACGTGGAATCTACCAGACTCGCTCTGATCTAAATTCACGTAGAATTTACCTGAAAAGTATGGTGGAAAAAAATCTACGTTCATTTTCAGGTGAATGTTACGTGAATTTTATTTGCAGTGCAGAACAATATAACTTAAGTTATTGAAATTTAAATTTTTACGATCGAAAATAATTTTGCGATAATTGAATACCCGCGCGATATGTACAATATGAACGGAGCTTCAAACTTCATAAACAGCACTAGCGCCACGCCAACAAACGGTGGCTTCAAGAACTATTGCTTGTTTCATGGGGTTGATCGCAACCGACACCAGAATGACAAAAAAATACGCCCACATCTTTCATGCATATTTGCAGACCCACCAGCAGTTCTAATGGGCCAAACACAATTGATACGTTTGCGTGCGTTTTGACAGTTTTCCCATGAGAAAACTGTCAAAACGCACGCAAACGTATCAATTGCGTTTGGCCCATAACGCTGGTGAATGCATGCTGTCGCTGTGTAGGTAAAAAGCGAACGAATGAACGAAACGAAAAATGCGCGGGCAAAAACACGTCAGTACGCGCTGCTGTCACAAATTGTAATGACTCGCACACGGCAGGCATTGCTTCTTTTATACACAAAGAAAATCTTTCGGTAGACCCGAAGGCCCGTGACATATCGAATTCTGATGTCCATGTTAGGAATGCACGGGATTGGTTACATATGAAATTTTTACTGGCTTTGACAAGAATTGAAATTTTCAATAGCTTATCGTTAATAATCTTAAGTTTCTATGAAATAGACAAAATGGTGGAGAGTGTCCGAGTCGATTGATATATAAATCATAAAAATTTATCAAAAGATAAAGGCGCTAGTAGCGTTCAAAATCTTCCCTTCCAGCGTAACGCTCTCGATTTCCAAAAATCTAAATGACACCCAGTATAGTAAAGAAAGACGTAAGTCCTACGTCAAAAAGTATCTAATTTTAGGTACTTTTTTTCTCTTGCATCTCTCTCCCTCTTCCTTTTGTTGTCATAAAATGAAGAGCAAAACCACTCAACAAGGGCATTAAAGTGTGGGAACCCAACGTTGAGTAATCTCATGTTTACAAAAGTTGAGTGAAATTTGTACGTTATCGACGAACGTACAATAGTACAAATCCATGTTGTATGGCTAGAATTGTATATTGATCTGTTGTGAAGTCCGTCAATAACTTTATAAATACTTAGTGCAAATCAGCAGTCATTCAGATTGTTCTGCGATATTGATTTTGAATCTGAGAAACATGCATTTTCAGCCATTTTAGATTCATCATCAAACCTCAAATAATCAGAAGATTTCTTTGGTTGCAAATGTTGGTGTTCAGAAAAGTTCCACATTTATAAAAGGGATTGGTCTGATTGCCAACCAATTCACTTTACAAATGTGGAATTTTTCTGAACAGCAACATGCGTAATAATTATATTGAAATAGATTTTAAACATAAAAAGAACACTGTCCAGCACGAACTTTGTTATTTTTTTTAGTTTCAGAATAAAACTAGAAAGGTGTTTGGAATTTTTTCAAAATTCTTAATTTAATCACTACTGATTTTACTTCTGATAGTCAAAGTACATATAAACAATAAACTATGGCTCTTAAGAATGAACCTTTCAAATATGTAATTTACAAATTTTTTGAAAAAGGTTATATGAAATTTTTCAAAATGAGGCTCCTTGCGCAACCATCACAATCGTCTGCGCACAACGCAGAACAGTTTTTGAATAAAACCATGGTGCCACCTAGCACCATTGATCAGTTTTTACGCAACGACCAACAGCAGCAGGAGAAGATCGAGAAGCAGCCCATCCGCAGCAGAGTCGAACCGACACCGGCAACAGCATTAGGAATACGCTGCATGAAGGCAGCTTTGGATTCGCGCTCCACCCCGGAGCACCCAGCAGCAGTTACAGTCCACTGCAACATGGCGCTACACCAATAGAAACACGATAGAACACGCACAAAATTTTTATTTTGTAATTAATTTAATTACCCGCACAACGCAAAGCCTGATATCTCTATGATCGCGTGATCGTTCTGCTCATTAAAGGAAACACGATCGGACGCGCACTAATATTTCATTTGCTAATTAATTTAAACAAACAAACAGGGGCGCAACTGTATTAACCGACCCCTCTTAATCGATTTTATAGTTTGTTAATAACTCAACTGTTTCAAAAGCTACAACCGTGATTATAGATTCTGGACAATTCACGTCCGAGGCCGCATCTCTCCATCCTCGAATGTGTCCCACGCTCGCCAAGTCGTTTTGCACCTGGTCTGCACGCCATCTCGTACCTGCAGGATCGGAAGCGAACACCATCTTAGCAGGGTTGCTGTCCGGCATTCTTGCAACATGTCCTGCCCATCGTACCCTTACGGCTTTAGCTACCTTCTGGATACTGGGTTCGCCGTAGAGATGGACGAGCTCGTGGTTAATTCTTCTTGCATGCCGCCAAAGATGGTCCTAAGCACCCGTCTATCGAATACTCCGAGTGCTTGCAAGTCCTCCTCGAGCATTGTCCATGTTGTCTGTAGAGGTCTTATTAGCGTCTTATTACAGACAAACATTTTTTATAGTAGCGAGAGAAAATAATCAAGGGGAAAATAAATGAACATAGTGGAGTCATTCGCTATAAGGCTAGAATGGGTCTCTGAGGCTTCTATAAAAAGTTTTTGGAGTGGAATTCTGTTGCACGAGAAAGACAAAAAAACAAATTATTACTGGGCATTCATGAAGATCAAGACATTTATTCAAATATGAAAAAATACGGAAAAACACTTGACGAAACTTCATAGGAACAAATGTTTACCATCTCATTTTTTCTTGTACGAATCGTAAATGTGTTCATAGCCTAGTTTTATCAGATACTGGAACGATTTGTTCTCCACCAGGTCACCTAGCTCCGGGGCGCTCAAAAAACTATCCACCGGTGGAAGAAAATTCTCCAGCTCACCGTCCAGAATGTAGCACAAATCGATCAAACGGAAGAACATTATGTTCTGCATGGTGTCCAGCGGTGCACTTCGATTGTAGTCTTCCCAGTTATCACGCAGGATGGCGGCGCACCAGATTTTGTGCCGAACTTCTATGGGATCATCAACGAAATCTAAAAGTTCCAGTGCTTTGCGGAATTCCGTTTCCGTGGATTTGCTGTACTCGTCGGCAATGTATAACTGTAATGATCAGAAGCTGCCTTTAGCGATTCTAAGAACTGACTAAATCTATCAAACTTACATCTACTATTTCCTCCGGCGAAAGGACCTTGGCATTCTTGATGTCATACCCGTAGATGTTCAGAATGTCGATTGGTATTTGCTCTTGTAAATCCAACAATTTCACCTCCGCATTTATCTCCGTTATTTGGGCGCTGAAATCACCCTCCGCTGCCAAAGCGCACAGTTTCGAGAGGGAGAGCATTACTCGCTTCCGACTTAGCAATTCCTTTTCGTTTTGCGCCAAGCTAAGCAGCACTTCTGCAGCCTGAGCCAATTCTCCGTTGAACACCAGCTGGATCCACGCTAGCGAAGGATGATCGGAAAGGAACCGTGCCAGCGCAGCCTGGTTCCCCTTGAAGCGATGGAAGATGTCGCTCTGTTTGTTCTGGCGCATGTGCCAACTGATGGCGAACTGGGAAAAGTCTTGCTCCTTGTAGCGCTCGATGTACTCGTCCAGGCGGGCCTGGTTGTTGGTTTTGTCACAGATCACCACCAAAATTTGGAAATCGAGATACTTTTCCGCAAGCTTGGCGGCCAGCTCGTACTGCTCGGCGTCGACTGGAAAGAAAATGTTTAAATAGTTAAAATAATGGACATGGTCACAGTAACTGTCTGGAGTAGACGGAGAGCTAGATTCTTCTTCTAGGATTTTTCAAAGCTTAATGTTTGTTATTGTCAACCAATAGGTAACTGAGAAAATTAGAATAATGTATATGAATAAGTACTCACCCAAGGGAAATATCAGATCGCTCCTCTTGGATTCGTACTGCTGCTGCAGCACTGTCTGCTTGTCCTCGTCCTGCACGCTCTCCAGGAACCGCTTGCGCCCATCCAGCACAAAGTCCACCAAGTCGGTCATGTGTTGGTAGTGCTTAATCTTGAATTCCGGTTCGCCGCTTCCCTTGATACCATAGTTCAGTGTGTTGTTGATCATGTGCAGTAGGACATCCTTCAGGCCGTACCGCCCAGACGACGCAGTCCACGGAACGTACTCGTACCGATTGAGGTCATCTCTCACGGCAAACAAACTTGCCTTTAGTTCACGGAACTTGGTGACCTCTTGGAGAACGGCGATGGTGATTGTGTTGATTTCCACCAGTGCCGTTTGAATTTGTGTTGTTGTGAGTTCCTGTTTAACATAATTTTCAACCATTTCGCCGAATACTTTGAATATCTCGTGAATCTGGTTGACTTGCACGTAGAACAGATCTTGGTTGGTGAGATTTGGGGAAGGTGGTGAGCGATTGCTTTCTTTGAGAACCAGATCGATGGCTTCATCGATGATTCGGGCGTGGCTGTTGTGGAGACATTTGAGAGCAATGGCAGCGGCGATCTTCTCGGCTATGTCGGCTAGTAAATGAGCCGTGGGTCGTATGTTGTCGCCGGCGGTGGTTGCAGTTAGCTTGTCCCAGAGACTGGAACCGTGCAGGAACTCTAAAAACTGGGTAAGAGCAACGTTCTTTTCGCGAAGTTGTTGAACAATCTGCATCGAAGTGGACGATCCAAGGGCATGCTTATTGGTGACTTCCCAGCGTGGATCAGCTGCTGGGATGTCCTCAGCTAGATCCTGCGCGATTGTTAGTACGGTTTGGTCAAGTTCACTGTCCAGAGTTTTCTGCTCGAGGGTTTGGAGCATTTCGTTGATAATTTCATTGGACGCCGATGTGTTTCGTTTGATGTAGTAGATGAAAGCTGCTTTCAATTGACTTACTTCGTCTTTTTCAGCGCTGCTGATTTCTTCCGGATCTAAATCGTAGAGGACAAGATTGCCGGCATTGGTAGTGGCTGGAGCAAAGATTGAGTGTGAAATGAAAGCAGAGTCATTGACGGAAATATTAGGATTGAAGACATCCGACGAGACAGACGAGTTGAACACTTCACTACTGGGTTCAAAATCAGATGGAGTCACCACAACCAAACCATGAATTTTAGAAAAGAATAGCGCCATGTTTTGGAAACAGTTTGCAGCCAATATTCCATCATCTTGGACATTGAACTCGATCTTCTCCAAATCCTCAGATGGGCTACTGCTCTCGCTATTCGCCGAACTTCCGGAGTTTCTGTCCAAAATCACAGGATAGATAACTTTTTCGTTGTAGACGTATGCTACCGCTCTGTTGGCAATAAACTTAAACGAAGTACACTCCTCTTCTCGTTCTCTACTGAAGAACCCTTTGTACTTCATCATAACGCTTTCCTTCAGCACCATACTATCGCCGCCTTCGTAGACAAACGTCAGCAGAGCATAATGGACCTGTGGGCCAGTACGTTGCATATTGCAAGCCGCGGCCAATATCAGCACGCCTCGGTCCGTCGATTGCATATCCAACGTCCAGAGTTCTATTTCATTGGGATCACGACTGGTGCTCCACAATTTTCCCAAGAAATATTCTCTAATTTTGCGAATAATTTCAGCATCTTCACACAGGAACCGTTCGTTCGAACGAGTTGGACTGAAGGCCCACCGTTGAATCCATTTGTCGGCCAGCACCGTAACGTGCCACTCGTGATTGGAAATTTTCTCGCTGTTGATTCTGATCAATTTCTGGTAAATCAAAAAGTTTTAAAAATCAATTTATTTTGTTATTTAAGTATTTACTTTACTTTAACACTTACGTTTTCTCTCTCCGGAGCACTGTGCATTCCGATAATAATTGAGGCAAACTTCTTTCCAATTCCTCCGAAAAACCCGGACGGCGGTTTTACCAGTTCCGATAAAATCGATTGTCGTCCGCCTTGCAGCTGAATCTGCAACTGCACCAAACTGCACGTTGTCGTCACCAGCAGATAGTTTCCACCGGTAAAACCAACCAATTCCTCGAATTCCTGCCCTTCCAAAATATTATACTCATCGATGGATGATCCATCGTGTGCAATCGACGGCCAATAACGGACATCGCCGGCCGGCGACACTGCCAAACAGGAAGCCATCTGATGCCCTTCGGCAATGAACACCGTTACGAGCGTCGCCTTATGGCCAATGTCACAGTGCGGTAACGTCAGCTGTCGACACTGGCTGGCCAAAGCTCGTCGTGGCGTCGGAAAGTTATCCCCTCCACCAATGGTGGCCATTGCTTTCGAATGACTCTCCCGGTACTGCCAGATTAGCAATCGACGGCCATGGACCAGCCATGCCCAACCGTTCGGACTGTAATTGATCGAAACGGGAGCACTTCGCTCCGCGAAGGTGAGTATTTCGTTAACTTGCACCGGAAGCGGCAAACCATAGCACTCCAGGATATTGTAATCCGACTTGGCCACCACCTGCAGCGTGGAAATGTTGGACCGTGTGGAAAGGCTGTAACGACTGCCAAGCCGAGCAGTATTAGGTATCGATTACATCGACTGATTAATTTTACTCACCCGGACCCTTTGCGACCGATCGGCCCACTAGGCAGAACCGATCCTTTGCGTCCACCTGCGCCACCGGTCGAAAACAATGATCCACCGAGTGATTGGCGCGACCGTGAGATGGAACTATTCCTTGATGGGCCGAACAATGATCCGAACGATTTATCCATAATGGGAGATGAGTGTTCACTTTCTGCGCAACAGTTTTATGAATAATTTGTTAATTATTATTTGTTTTTCACTGAAAATATCATCTAAATTTAATACAAGTTTCCGACTCGCTGTTTTGTTATTCTTGCGACTGCGTTTGACGTTTGGCGGCAAACGAAAATTTTTGAGGTTAAACAAAATAAAAACAAATGTATGTCAAGTGCTAGAAGTGATGCCATTTTAAATGCACGGATCATTCGCCAATCGCAGCCAACAAAAGTAGCAACCCTATAACCAGAGACCGGCGGAGTGAAAAACTGTCGAAATGGCAACGTATGAAAATGCATGAGATCGTGAAAATGATACTGGCAGCACTTGAACTTTTTGCTTGCTTCTTATGGGTGCAAAAAGTAAACAAGTCGAAATGGAACCGCTTTTGACGGTTCGATTGGAAACAAGATGGCGTCTTCGCCGATCTCTTATTCTAGTATTTCTAAACAAAAGATAATTATTTTAGTTACAAAATATTAATTTTCGCCTCGGTTCACTTTGTTCTCTGCTGTCCGAAACATGTTGGGTACCGAACTGTCAAATCGTATGTATTTTTCCTTCATTGACATTTAGCACCCTATCCTCGCCAGCAAAAGATGTTCCAGACAGCGATAATCTTTATCTTGTAACTAAACTATCTTTTCAGCCAACGGCAAAAAGGCGTAACACTGAAGCCCTATCCCGATATGTGCGACATCTGGAATTGTTTCTAAAATGTAAACAACAGTGTTAATTCTCGGTGTTTTCGTTATTTTATCAAAATCAAACCCTCAATTTCTCTGTGATAAAAATCTAAAATGGTGAAAAAAAATCACAATATTTTGGCCACCATTAGTGGCCATAATGCTATGCCGCGTATGCCAGTTGCAAATTGCATGCAAACATTGCACAATTTGCACACAAGCCGCCAGTTTGATAGAAATTTAAATATTTTTTGCGCGCTCGAGTCGTCCACTTGACATGAAAGTTGCAACTTCGGTTGATGTGATTGATAATCGCAATAACAGTTACAGTTACTGCAATTGCAATCTCAGTCAATTAACCATCGACAATTACACATTCCCAACGAACACAAATAAAGAGAGACCTGCATTTGTAATGCGTTCAATGGCCCCGGTCCGAACGAAGAATCCTTACAAGTTTCCCTTTCTCGCGAAGCCAAGTCTCGCATTTGCCTCGGTACACATAAGGGACGATGCGAGTGTTTCGGATGTCTTTATGTTGCAAACGTATAGGATTATATGCAGGGGCCTGAGGAATGGATGTATGTTTGTAAATTTGATACACATGGTTCCTTCCGAATGGTGTCGGTAGCATCTTCGTCGAGGAATGTCGAATAATTCAATTGATTTGTTCTCCCGTTGTTTCGGTAGGTTGATGAGGTTACGAAGATGGGAAGGAGCCCTTGAATATAGTTATTCTTTCCCTGGAAAATGGGACTTCACTTGCAGCCCGTTTCCTACAGTTGTAGGTGCAGTTTGCGGTAACTTACTGGGATATCGTATTACCCATACGAGTCTTCGTCTTCGACCGCACTTTAAACTAGTTTATTAGCGGTTTCTCATTTAGTCGTATTTGGACGGCCGGCCAAGTCACACAGTAAGTGTGCTTCAAGAGGTTCTAGGTTAGTGTGCGGGATTTGGAAGGTGTTGCAAATTGTGGATTGCGGTGGCCATTGAGCTCTATATGGAAAATGCTGTGTTTGTGAGCTTAGAGAAATCCACATTTTGCAAAACTCATTACACAATAGTTCGAAGTGTTAAAATTTCGAACAAAAAAGAACTTCAATGGTTTCCTTGTTCTGCTTGATCGGATTATTGGAGCAGCGTGTTACTACGGAATTGAGTGAGATAATTAACATATAGGAATTGGTTATTGTTTCTGATGGTTCCAGAAATGACCGACGAACGGACACCACTTACCTCGGTTCCGCCTTCGGCGTTGGATACGGAGTCTGCATCTTACGTTCATCAGCTCAAGGGCCATGAAACCCTACGCGAACGCCAGGTGAAAACCTTCCAGTGCTGGATTTGTACCGCCATCTTGTAAGTTGCATGAGTTTTCCTTACCAAATTAAGTTCTTTATCTCTGATAGATAGTTTGCACAGAAAAACACTCGTTTGAGACACGTGGTAAAAAGAAAAACCGTAACTTGTATTTGATGATATTTACACCGCAGCGCGAACAAATGAAGACTGTATTAAATTTTATCTCCGCTGATCATGGAACGGTACAGCTTAGCTTAGCTTCGACTGATTTCACATAGGGTAAGACACCCAGAAATCGTCCTCCCCCCAGTTTTCGCCCACCTATTTTAAAACCTTCATTTCTCGAAAACTAGTTGATGGAAACAGTTAAAGTTCAGGTTTTTTTCACAAATGACTATTGCTTGTATGGAAAAACTTAAACTGTAACTGTTTTCAACAACTAGTTTACGAGAAATGAAGATTTTAAAATAGGTGGGCGAAAACTGGGGGGAGGGCGATTTCTGGGTGTCTTACCCTATCTATGGTTGCTACTCCGTGAGTGACCAGAATTCTGAAATTGCACAAAGAATCAACTGAATGATTGACTGGGATTGTTCAAGCATTCTCAGTGTGCAAGTTTCAGTTACTCAAATTTCAAATGTTCAACATCGGTGCCGGCAATGTCCTTCTAGTCAGTTAGGAAGAGAGAAGGAATATTAGTTGGTAGTTTTTGCTATTTGAAGACCGTATTTACTTCTGCGTCTCCACAAAAACCACAGGAAGGATCATCGGTTAGTCGGTTGGCATAATTGCATCTAGATTCACTCTGATAAGTGATGTGAACATGCCAGTTTTTTTACACAATGATTTTAACGAACTGTTATTCGGTCGCATGAAGCAGAACGAGCTAACTACCTGCTTATCGAGCAAGAATACGATCAAACGAGCACCAATTGATTTACTTTGCGTCAACACAAAGCACAAGAATACCGGATCGTGTGAGGTGGCTAAGAACCGACTATGAACACGATCAAACGTGCACTCCACACCATGCATGCCCGGTAGCATATGCAAACTGTGGAGGATAGCGTTTTTAACGACCGAAACGATGCACAACACTAACACACGGTCCTCTAAACACTAATCAATTGCCTGTCCCTCGACGAGAAAAAAGTCACACACTCTATAAAACACGAGCAAACGCGAACTGAAGGCTTTACTTTCTGATTAATTTACTCGCCCGCACAAAGCAGAACCAAACTCTTCTTTGATCGCGCGATCGTTCTGCGTCCAATATAAAACACGATCAAACGCGAACTCTTTCCAATGATCGTTTTACCGTGCAGGCAAACAAATTGTTGTCCGATAACGGTAAAGCTTTCGTTGCTTCGCCCATACAGGGATGTACTCAGGAGTTAAAGATTGCTTCGCTACGACACCCCTCCTCAAGCTCCAACTCCTTATTCCACCAATTGCAACATATTCGAGAAGAACCTATGCTTGACGGCGCCTAGTGGCTTCGTAAAGATGTCGGCCGCCATCACATTCGTTGGGCAGTACTCCATATGGACTTCACGACGATCGCACAGGTTCCGCACAAAATGCTGTCGAATTTCAATATGTTTTGAATGCTTGCTTGATCATCCAAGAGCTATTGAAACTCATACAGCTCTGGTTATCCTCATACACTGTAGCTGATTCGTAATGTTCTTCATCCAGATCAGAGCATTGACTTTAAACAATTCGCAAAAAATCGTGGATGTTACGGCTAAACTATGATTGAGAGTACTATCACTTCCACCCGGGACCACAGAGAGCTGCATCTGTTACCACAGAGGTGCATAGAACTCTACGTCCTCTCATTGGTGCCACGGAAGGTTTTGGAGCTGTTGGTGTGGAAGCTATAGCAGTAGGAATAGTTTCGGTAGAACGTGAAACACAGAAAGAACTAAAACATACAGCATAGGAAAGGGATGAGCATGCGATCGAACCCACGACCTCCTGCTTATAGGCAGAAGCGATAGCCACTAGATCACCGAGCTTGTTTCTTAAATCGATGCACATTCTACCTATACTGCCGTAAGAAGCATAACAGTTATTGTCCCATGTTGATATGAAATCCATAGCAATATGAGACAGTTATGCTTGCGGCAGCAACATAATCAATTCTAGAAATAATCAGGACTTGAAAAGATCTTTGCGGACAGAATACAGGACAATATTCCTTTCCCAAGATTGTTTAAGGATAACTAAGAAGCATGTTTGAATTCTCGATTATCGAACATTTTTACAAGCTTCCAGCAGATCACAGAAATTTGTATACATTTTCAATTGTTTCAATCAATTATTGCTAACTGATATGATTTTTATTAATTTTCAGAAATGGTTAAGAATCTAGCGATCCAAAGCGATTTTCTAGCGATCCAAATTATATGATTGTCAAAGAATCTTTTGAGAGCTTAGAATTCCTTACGGACCAGATTTCAAGCGGCCTTTGTGATACTTGTGGTTCCTCAGATTTCAATGAATCTTTTGAAGTTTGAAGAAAACCTTTCTCCTTTGGAATAATTCATTTAAACCACACTTTATCTATCAAAATGTTTAATTGATCACATTTCTTGATTTACACAACTTGTTTTACTTCTGAATCATTTAGTAGATTGTCAATAAAACATTCCGGATGCTGAGTTCCAAAATGTTTAGAATGATGACCTTCTAGTGCGAAGTATACAACTCTGCCTAATAGTTTATTCAATAAACTAGGAGCCTACTAGGAGCTATTGGCCCAACAGAAAAAAAACACAAATATGGCTGTTAAGGAAACTGGGATTGTGTATACATTGTTGTACATTGGAAAAAATACCAGAGGCTGAAAAAATGGTTGCGGAAGGAATTGTTGAAATAGAAGAAGAAATTATTGGAGAGGAGGAAGATTCCGAAAAACAGGAGCTCAAGATTGACGATGATTTCATCCAGCGGACCTATGGAATCCCAAACTGCTCGCAGCTTTTGAATGATTTTAAAGTCGTAATGAAAGAGAAGACACGGAAGTTAGCAGCAACTAGCATCGGGCCCAATTCGCTTCATCGGAATCTAGGCGAAAAAGCTCGCGCCTAAACAATAAATAAATATTATTGTGATTATTCATTTGTATTACAGTAGCTGTTCGATAACTGCAAAATGTTTACTTTTCAGTTAACGAATGCCGTTCGATAACTGCAATGCATTCTAGACGCCACACGGTTGTCAATCAACGTCAGATGCAATAAAAGTGCATCTAAATGTGCAGCGCAATGCAGCTGTCATTGAGTCTGACATCAGTTTGAAGTATAGCGGTCCGAAAGCTGCAAAACTGTTGCAACTATCGAATTGCAGTTAAAAAGCATTGTAGTTAAATGACTTGCAGTTATCGAACGTCTACAGTAAAAGAATTCGGCTCCGTGGAGTTTTTAAAAAACGTCCGAGCCTTTATAAATAAATATTTAAAAAAAAATCTATAGTTTCTTGTCTAAATAGCTGATTATTTCAGGCCATAAATACTCCGTTTAAGCCTCCAGAACCAATATTCACTTCCTCGAGCATCGTCCTTGATTGCACACAGCCATCGAGTGCGTGCGGAGCTGAGGTCCTCTTTCAGCCCCAGTAATATTTTAGTTTTATGCTGGTTTTATGAAGATCATGAAGACCATAAAATTAAAAATGTTACTTGGGATGTTCTCTAAACATGACTATAACCCACCCACCAATGACTATAACCTAACTTGATAAAATGACCCACTATAACCTGTACATTTTTGAACTCCACTGAGTTGGGTGCGTTTCAACTCACGTTTGATTTAAATCGTTCATGAGTTTTGAGATTTTGAGTTTTTCCCAACACTGACTACCTATTGTAATAAAACGTTTAGTCTGACTAAAAATGCCTTACTTGACAAAAAATAAAGATCACTTGCTCCAAAGCAGCACACATTGTAGATAAGTTACCGATATGCAACAAAATGTGGTTACATCTAAGTTGCTGCAACCAAATCAGTGTAAGTTGGGTGTGGGGGTGCTGGACAGCCTTGAGCGAATCTTATATATCACCAGATAGTGGGCAGAGTCGGTATTTGTGCCTCGGAATGTCCTCACATCTATGACATTTGAGAAATGCCGACCGTCCACCAAATCATTATCGATTTTAGATCACGTATCGCCATTTGGGTGTCTCCAGGTGTACTTGGGGCAGGTGTAGGTTGGGGGCAGCAGGGACAGTAGGGACAGCATGGACCATGTCCAAGGGCTTGACGACCCCTCCCCAGCTGTCTGCGAGTCAGGGAGAACTGCCTAGGGAGTGGTGGGATTTAGCAGTGGGCTCTGCTAAAATCCCTCCCAAAAAACCACAAGTGCCCGTAAGCAGACTCTATCAAAGCGACTGTGTGCCGCTTCAAAAGCACAAGCCCAGGGAGTGCCATTGGCACATCAGGATTGATCCCAGTAAGATCCTGATTATGGTATACTGGTTGCATGTTATTGGTCTTGTTTTTGGATATTGAGATATTGTGAACGCAAGGGCTGGTAGTCTGGTTATTCTATTCTCTTAGTAAGGCCGGGTGACACCGACCTGAAACGGCGAATGGACTAATGGCCAGGCTGTCTTCCGTCCCCTAAAACCGTGGCAGGCCTTGTGGCACGCGGTACAATCCTGTGGTTCAGCTGGTAGCTGAGTGGGAGTAGGCTCAGATGCTCCTTCCTGACTAGCGCTGATCTGGCTCTGAACACGAAAGTGTCAACCCTCGCATGGCCTCCCTGCATGCCGCAAGGTATGTATAGATAACCATGGGATCGCGAAGGCGACTACACCAACAGGATTCGACAGCAGCCGCAAGGGGGACCCAACAGACATGAGTTTCCCATTAAAAATTAAAAAATTGACGAAGGAAGGAGGTGAGGCGAATGGCGACAAGGAGAACCCTTTCGCCAGGCGCAGTGGCCTTGATCGGTCACCCCAAAGATCGCCGGGGGGAGGCGATGGCGGATCACGTGGTGGGTCGGAAGAGGTGCCGGTGGATGTTAAGATGGACGGCCCCACTCTGACCAAAGTCATTAACTCGGTGATGACTAACCACGGTGAGGATGGAGTCCAGACGATGGAGGTGATTACGGACGTTTCGGACGTAATCATGTCCTTCCTGGACAACCGAGTAAATTATAGTAAGGACTTAAAACAGGCCGTACTGACCCTCTGCGCTCTAGTCGTGGAGGCGAAGTCGGAGTGGAAGTCCTTGCTGGAAGCCAGTAAGGAGGCGGAGCACAAGATCCGTCTTCTTACTGAAGAAAAGGAATTGGCGGTTAGCCAAGCCAAGAAGGCCTCGAAGGAGGCCGAATCGAAGATTCGGCTCCTTGCAGAAGGGAAGCAGCTGGCGGAGAGCCGTTGGCTAACAGCGGAGCAACTCCTAAGCTTAGTAGGGTCACGCAGGAGGCGGACCTGAAAGTAGCTAATAAAGCCTCGGCACGGACCGCAGAAAAGGTCCGAGTGGAGACCGAGAGGAAAATGGTACCTCCACCTAGGAAGATACCAGAGGACCGCCGGGAGGAAGATCTACCATGGACAAAGGTAGTGAATCCTAAAAAGGCGAAAAGAAGCCGCCAGCAGGTCGCAAGGAGTGCGACCAAGGGAAAGGATCCAGCCACCGCCAAGAAGGGTAGAGCCCGTGAGGAAAAGGGTGCGCCTTCTAGTGGGAGTGGCAAGCGGAAGGATAGAGGTGAAGCGATCATTGTCAAGGCTGATGATAAAAGCTACGCCGAAGTCCTAAAGACTATGAGAGGCACCGAGAAGCTCTCTAGTCTAGGAGGGGATGTCAACTGCATCCGAAGAACGCGCAAAGGCGAGATGATTCTCGTCTTGAAGCGGGATGCTACTCGGAAGAGTTCCGAGTATAAAAAGTTGACGGAAGAGGTCCTGGGTGACAGGGTCCAGGTTAGAGCCCTGTGCCCAGTCCTGAACATCCAGTGCAAGGGCATGGATGAAATAACCGAAGCCGGAGACCTGGTAGACGCACTGAAGGATCAGTGTAATGTCGAGATCCAGGAATCCGCGATTCGGTTACGCAAAACTTTGCGGGAATGCAGGTTGCCTCATTCCAAGTACCTATGGCTGAGGCCAAGAAGGTGCTGGATAAGGTAAAACTGAAGGTGGGTTGGTCGGTGTGCTCGCTGAGCACAAGCCAACCCAATCAGGCCTGCTACAGGTGCCTTGGCCACGGTCATAAGTCCTATGACTGTAAGGGACCTGACCGTAGTAAGCTGTGCCGTAGGTGCGGAGCCGAAAACCACCAGGCTCGCACCTGCCAGGCTGCACCGAGATGCCTGATCTGTCCTACGGGGGCAGACAACAGGCATCTCATCGGTGCGCAGGCCTGTCCGGCCTCTAGAAGGGTCCAGACATGCAAGTAACACAGCGAAACTTGAACCACTGCGAGGCGGCCCAGCTGCTGCTACAACAGTCGGTTATCGAGTGTAAAGCTGATGTTGCCTTGCTGTCTGACCCATACCGCATCCCTGCTGGAAACGGCAGCTGGATTGCGGACAAGTCCGGTATGGTGGGAATCTGGACTTGTGGGCGCTACCCCATCCAGAAGATAATATCTTCGCCTAACGATGAGGGTTTCGTCATAGCAAAGGTAAACGGTGTTTACTTTTGTAGCTGCTACTGTCCTCCTAGATGGAGTATAGAGCAGTACACTAGGGTAGTTGATATTCTTGCGGCGAAGCTAACTGGCCTTAAACCAGTAGTTGTAGCAGGTGACTTCAATGCGTGGGCAGTGGACTGGGGTTCCCGGTTTACTAACGCTAGAGGTCATATCCTGTTAGAGTCACTAGCGGTATTGAACGTAGTTCTGCTGAACGAAGGTCAAGTGCCAACGTTCAGAGGACCGAGCGGTGATTCATGTATCGACGTCACCTTCTGCAGCGCAGGATGGACTGGAGAACCGGGATGGATGGTCCACGAGGGTCATACTTCTAGCGACCATCAGGAAGTACGTTTTATGGTCGAGTATACCCGGATAACTACGACGAGAAGAGGTGGTGCAACGGATCCCGGATGGCGCACGTCACAGTTCAATCAAGAGCTGTTGGTGGAGGCGCTGCGCTGGGAGAGTAGGACTACAGGACTAAGCGGTAACGACCTGACGGAAGTACTTACACGTGCTTGCGACGTGGCGATGCCAAGGAAGACCCAGCCCCCAGGAAATCGACAACCAGTGTACTGGTGGTCTGACACGATTGCAGACCTTCGTAGAACCTGTCTTAAAGCTAAAAGAAGGTTGCGACGTGCTAGAACAGACGCTGAGCGACTCGATAGACGAGGGGTATTCCGGACAGCGAGCAGAGCCTTGAACTACGAGATTAAATGTAGCAAGCGAGCCTGCTTCGAACAGCTGTGCAGGATGGCGAATGACACCCAGTGGGGCGATGCATACAGGATAGTGATGTCTAGGACCAATAGCACACCTCCTGAAAGATCCCCAGAGCTGTTAGCCAGTATAGTAGAGGGACTGTTTCCGACACATGAACCATCGGACTGGCCCGCTACACCATACGAGTCAGTCGACGTGGTACCGCTAGTGACTAACGAAGAGCTTATCGTAGCCGCAAGAAAACTTAAGCTCAATAAGGCGCCAGGCCCGGATGGTATTCCAAACCTGGCCCTTAAACACGCCATTCTTGCCAATCCAGATATGTTCAGGAGCTGCCTCCAGAGATGCATGGACGAAGGAAACTTCCCAGATCGATGGAAACGGCAGAAATTGGTGCTATTACCGAAGCCTGGCAAACAGCCGGGGATCCTTCGGCATACAGACCAATTTGCCTACTCGACACAGCTGGAAAGCTGCTAGAGAGGGTCATTCTGAATAGATTGTCGGCTTATACAGAGTGTGCTGGTGGCTTATCTAGCAACCAGTATGGCTTCCGTAAGGGCCGTTCTACCATCGAAGCAATTCGAGCGGTAACGGATACGGCCAAGATAGCGAGAGGTTTAAACAGAAGAGGTATTAGGTACTGCGCGTTGATTACACTTGATGTAAAAACGCGTTTAACAATGCTAGCTGGGCAGCAATTGCTGACTCCCTGCACCGGTTGAGAGTTCCGGATTACCTGTGCAGGATACTGAAAAGCTATTTTCAGAATAGGGTGCTGTTATACGACACTGATGCCGGTCAAAAGTCGATCGTAGTGTCAGCGGGTGTTCCACAGGGATCGATCCTCGGACCGGTTCTGTGGAATATTATGTACGATGGAGTATTACGCCTAAGTCTCCCGGCCGGAGTGAAGATAGAAGGCTTCGCGGATGACGTAATGCTAGAAGTAGCAGGTGACACTCTCGACGAAGTTAGATTGAAGGCTTCATACGCGATTGGCAGAGTGGAGGAATGGCTCAACTCGAGACGGTTATCCCTTGCACACCACAAGACGGAAGTCGTGGTAGTGCATAACCGTCATGGGTTGCAACAGGCTAGGATAAGAGTAGGGACCTGCACAGTTAACTCCGTGAGGTCTCTCAAGCATCTGGGCGTGATGATCGATGATAAGCTCAATTTTACGAGCCACGTCGATTATGCATGTCAGCGGGCTTCATTGGCGATAAAATCTTTATCACGAATGATGTCCAACAGATCGGCGGTGCATAGTCAAGTGCGTAGGCTGATAGCTGGCGTAGCATTGTCTATCATCCGTTATGGCGTGCCGGCATGGGCCGTAGCACTAAAAGCCGAGTACAATGTAAAGAAATTGATCAGAGTACACCGGCTGATGTGCTTACGTGTCGCGAGCGCATATCGCACCATATCATATGAGGCGGTGTGCGTTATAGCTGGAATGATGCCGATCGACACACTCCTAGAGGAGGATGTGGAGTGCTACAACGAAAGGGACTCGGTGCAAGTGCGACGTGTCAAGAGAGCAGCTTCGTTGCTCAAATGGCAAAGAGCATGGGACACCGCAGTCAAAGGTCGTTGGACCCACAGACTGATTCCAGATGTGTCCAATTGGGTTGATAGGAAGCATGGTCAAGTCAACTTCCACCTAACACAGGTGTTGTCTGAACATGGCTGCTTTAAGAAATTCCTACACAGGTTTGGCTTCGCAGATTCTGCGGAGTGTCCTGAATGTGTAGGTGAGGTAGAATCGGCAGAGCATGTGATGTTTGCATGCCCGCGATTCGAGGTAGAACGCAATACCATGCTGCTTATTAGTGGTATGGATACAACCCCGGACAACCTCGTCGAGAGGATGTGCCGGGAAGAAGCTATATGGAATGCGGTGAACACAGCATCTCAACAGATTATGTCGAAACTGCAGCGGTGGTGGCGTCTTGAACAAAACCAACGAGTGCAGTAAGGGCACCTGTGATGCAGTGAACACTTTGCTCATCCCGACAACCAACATGTCGCGGGTGGGCTGCGGGGACCTCAGTATGTAGATATAGAGGTCATTGCGGTTCGCGCGCGGTGGTTGTTGTCGGGGTGCTCGTCTCCAACGTGAGATTATGATACGGACCGTTAGGTTACTATCATAGCTTGCGATCGACGGGTGGTGAGGTAGCCACCCTTGAAGTCGATGTTGTGTGTATTGACGTCAAGTGCGTTAGCATAGGCGTGAGCGTTCTCAATAGTCCCCCCCTGATGTATTGCTTAATTGCGGGCCGGGGGTACGGACTGGCGAAAGGGTTTTGGTTTTAGTGGGTCGGGTAAGAGTTACATGACATACCCATCCCCACACTACCTGAGCACCTCCTCAGGTGTCTGGTTGCAGATTTCCGTTTACCCTTGCCCAAGAAAAAAAAAAAAAGGTGTACTTTCGAATATTCTTGCGTGCAAAACAAGTGCTACAGATAGCCATTCCTGTGGCTGCAGCAAAATTGGCTGGTCTCAGACCGTTGTCATTGGGAGTTGTGTGTAAGCACTCCTTTCCAATGACTGGGCGAAAGAACTCTTCCCTCCCGATCTTTGCGTTTGCGTCACCAATGATGAATATCACGTCTTGTTTTGGCATTGCTCCGTAGGTCTTGTCTAGACGCTCATAGAACTCGTCCTTCACATCATCGGGTTTCTCGTTGGTTGGTGCGTATGCATTGATCAAGCTGTAGTTGAAGAATCTGTGCTTAATTCTCAACACGCAGATACGATCACTTAAAGGCCTCGATCTAATGATTCAACGATACTGCTTACCGCGCACTACGAAACCAACACGCTCCGCCTTCTCACCGCCACTGTAGCAGATGTGATACTTGTATGAGGTACTTGCAATTGGGTCAATTACGCGGAACTCCCGCTCTTCTGTTTCTCGCCATCGAACCCCGCTACAACCTCCACCTTCACCTTTTGCAACTTCTCGAGCAAGGAGGGCAATTCGTGCAGGTTCCAACAGGGTCCTAACGTTCTAAGTACCGAGTTTCCAATCAGTTTCCGCTAAACATTGCCGTGTCCTTTGTCGATTATTCAATCTTGTATTTTCGATTACAGTTTTCGGGGTTAATTCTTGGTTTTTCTGATGCCGCCTTATCAGGGCTGCGATACCTAGCCTCGTGATAGGGCTGCCATTTTAGAATAGCTGACGTGGCACCGCATTTTTTGTTCAGCCGTCGGCTACGGATCAGAAACTGTTTTGCCACCCCTAACATGGAAAACAAATGCTCATGCAGGTTTGATTAAAGTCACCTCACCCCAGAACTAGCACACGGTCGCTTTGATAGGGCCTGCTTTTGCGGATACATGCAGCTTTTTAAAGAGGTTCAACAGGGCCCACTGCCAAACCCCACCACGTCCTAGACAGGCCCCCAGTTCGCTCCCTCTCACTCTAGCTGATGTCAGAAGGACAACAGCGCCCTGACTACACTACCAGCTAAGTACGCAACCTCGTACGCAATTCTTAACTGGCGGTCTATTGTCATCGGTAGACCTGTGGAAGCGTGAGAATTGGAACTTGTTAGGTCCAGGGCTATGTTTGACGCCCCTACCAAGATGTCAACACACCAGAAGCTCTGCACCAGCAGACTGCTGTATGACATTGGCACACTCCGAAAAATCATTGCGATTTGGATTCTTCTTCTTAATTTTGACCGGATTTGAACCACTAACTTTATCAAACAGTTCTTCCATGTATTCCAAATGCGTTTCCACATTTGCGCACTATATAAAAGGTTCAAATATGTACCTAACGTACAATTGTTGACATTGATGAATATTCGTGGCGCTATTTCAAAGCGTTCCACATTCCAAATTCTTTAAAAAGACTCCAATATTCGCGCGCATCTTCGATCGCGGATTTTGCATTCTTCTGTTCGTGTCAGGCTTCGCCACACTCAACACTTCACAGAGGTCTTTTTTTTTCTAGCAGCCATTCCATGCGCTGCTGCCATGAAGCCCAGAGGTCATGGCATCTTCACACTATCCGCCATTTTCTGTTTGGCCACGTTGAAGTCGATTAAAAATATTCTCGTCGCAACGTTGAACATCCCGAAATACATCCCAAAGAGAAAAATGGACTCGAACCATAAAAGGAAAACTTTTGGCATGTCAAATTCATTCGATTTAATTCCAGTTGACTAATTTTTTTTATCAAAAATGGCTGTGTCCGTTAGGCATTATAATTGCAGCGCAGCTAATGAACTGAGCGAAAATCTCGATTTTGTAATTTATTAATGCGAACTGTTGTTACTATTTATTCTTAGGTCCGTTATTATATCCAATCAACTATGAGAAACGTTATTATTTTTGATAAGTCTTAACATATTACACATACTTTTGTAGCTGAAGCAGTTTCTAAAACAAGTATTATGCTACATATATCAAATTTCAATCTTCATCTTTGCCATTTCTCCAGGGGTGCTTTCGTCATCGGTATCATAATCAGCCTCAGCTATATAATAATGGGAGATGCAAGGCGAGACGCGTCCAACAGCACAAACGTAACAGAAACTGCTAACTTTCCGGATTTGCTTAATCTGATTAGTTTCCCATTACCCGGTTGGTTCCTTGCTTTACACTAAACCACTTCTACTGCTAACAATTTTGTTTCGTTTCTAGACGAACCCATACCACTTTGGGACGCTCCGAACATTACCGAGCAAGATGCAGCCGACGCCATAGCCGAGGGTGAGAAAGCCCTTGGCGATAAAGAGCTACTGGAGGAAGCGTTGACGTCACCTCCGGTACAGTCGGCAACCTTCCGCCACCAGAAAGCAGTGAGCACGACGCTTGCTGCTCGTCTAGCCTCTAAAGTGGGATACGTGGAGAACAAAGCCACACATGCAATTGCCAGGAAGCATAACGTTAACAAACGTCACCGTAGGTGGAGTATCGGTAAAGGCCCCGTCATTAAAATACCGCACCAGAACGATACTCAACAGTGCGACTTCAATGCTAAATATCGAACCAATAATGGCACATGCAATAACAAAAAGCACCCGCATACATACGGTGTTGCGTTAATTCCATTTCGGCGTCAGCTGACCCCGGACTATGGCGATGGAGTGTCCAGTCCACGAGAGACCGTTGATGGAAAAGAGCTCCCCAGCGCTCGGCAAGTTTCTCTTGATATCCATCGACCATCCTACCACACTGATCCTAACTTCTCCGTAATGCTCGCGGTTTGGGGTCAGTTCCTGGATCACGACATTACGTCTACGGCACTGAACCAAGGCGTTGGCGGTAAAGCCATCGAATGCTGCGATCCCGGCCAGCCGAGACATCCGGAATGCTACCCAGTTCCCTTGGGTCCGGGTGATCCGTACTTTCACGAGTACAACTTAACCTGCATGAATTTTGTAAGATCGATCCCCGCTCCTACTGGACATTTTGGACCACGCCAACAGTTGAATCAAGCTACTGCGTTCATCGATGGGTCCGTGGTGTATGGGTCGGACGACGCCAAGGTCAGGCGGTTACGTGAAGGCAAAGGCGGTAAACTTCGAATGTTCATCACGCCGGACAACCGAGAACTACTGCCAATGTCGACCGATCCAAATGATGGTTGTAACGAGGAGGCAATGAATGCCGTCGGCAAGTACTGCTTCGAATCGGGCGACGAGCGGGCCAACGAGAATCTCCACCTAACATCGATGCACCTGATCTGGGCCCGGCATCACAACAATCTGACCGGTGAACTGCAAAAGGTCAACCCAGACTGGGATGACGAGAGGTTGTTTCAGGAGGGGAGAAGAATTTTAGCAGCCCAGATGCAACACATTACGTACGGTGAGTTCGTTCCGGTTATTATTGGTGAGGACACTGCCGAGCGAATGGGAATCGCACCGAGTCCGGAGAGAGACCGAGATACGTATAATGTTTCGGTGGATCCGTCGATTGCGAACGTGTTTGCGGCATCTGCATTCCGCTTTGCGCATACTCTTTTACCTGTGAGTTTTTAATTGAATTTTCATGATTTTAGAGTTTGAGTTCGTTTTTATTCTGCATTTACAGAGCCTTATGAAGCATACCTACGATCCGACATCGTCCCCCTCAGGAATCGAACTCCACAAGATGCTATTCAATCCGTACTCTCTCTACGGAAAAACGGGCTTAGACGACGCCATAGGTGGAGCGATGAGTACTCCACTGGGCAAGTACGATCAATATTTTACCCCCGAGTTGACGGAGCATCTGTTTGAAAAGGCTCAGGATTTGCTTCACGATCGCCCATGCGGGTTGGACCTTGTCTCGCTAAATATTCAGCGTGGACGGGATCATGGTCTGCCGTCGTATCCTCACTGGAGACGACACTGTCGACTACCCCCGGTCGATACCTGGGAACGACTGAAGATGGCCGTCGATCCCGCATCATACGAACAGATGCGAAATATGTACCGCGATCCGGAAAACGTAGACGTTTACTCGGGAGCGCTCAGTGAGCGGCCTATCGAAGGTGGTGTTGTGGGTCCACTGATCGCCTGTTTGCTGGCAGATCAATTCGTGCGGTTGAAGCAGGGTGACTCATTCTGGTACGAACGTCGAAGAGGGCCACAGCGGTTCACCAAAGGTAAGACAAACTGGTGCGCTCTTTACAGTCTCTGTTCTTGACATTTGACATTTCCACAGATCAATTGCAACAAATCTACAACACTCGATTGTCGAGCATAATCTGCCGCAATTCGGACGCGATTAGTCGCTCGCCGGTTTTCCTGATGCGTAAGATCAACCGCGAAGATAATCCGGAGCTACCGTGTTCGGATCTGGATGGGTTCGATTTTTCGGTGTTTCGGGATCGCAAAAACAACGATTCGAGGCGGGTCAAGCTGGCGACATCACAAGTCGGGGTGCTTGTACAATCTCCAAGCAACGGAACGACGATTCGAGGGAACTTTTCCCAAATAACTACAGAAGTTTTCCCTACAACTACGAGTACATCGACAGTGGCAACGGCATCATCGTCGGCAGCCACAAATAATTTGGTTTAAGAAGCTTTATCAGCAATAGATCTCACTTGTTTAAAGATTGAATTAACTATTTCTACATACTCTCGTCTCTTACTAAATGTTTCATAAACTTCAAAACATTTTCCCGATATTATTAGGATTTTTGAAAAATGACCCTGCTTCTAATGCAATTATATGGAAATGTTAATATCATCTTCCACTCTTAGACCTACATGTTCATGATAGAATTAGAGGCGAAAGTACAGATTTGATAGTTACGTTAGGATACGGCAGGCATGAAAAATGTTCTATAGAAGTGGATTAGAAAGCGAACGAAGGGCAATATTTGTGATGATATAAATCTCACGACTTTCCTCCTGCCATACTCTCGTATGAAGACGGACAGAAGACTATCAGTGTGGAAGCTATCTCCACTGGCTTTCGTATCCTAACGGAACTATCAAATCTGTATTTTGCCTGAAATTTTATCATGAACATGTACGTCTAAGTTTGGAAGATGATATTAGCATTTCCATATCATTGTAAAAAGCGTTTAACTTCACGCATAAGTAATACAACACTCTTCTCATTAATTATACTGGTTCTAATGGTTGAAAAAGGTTTGATTTCTATATGCTAAAGCGTTCAAATCTTCTAAGTGTTTACCTTGTGTATATAAGGCCCTTATCTTGGCAGCAGGTGAGACACTGTAGAACGCATCAGTCCAAGTTAATGAATCATTAGGTAAATAAAATGGGTAAGTCTAGTTATCGCCAATATGATTTTGAATGCATCGTAGTTGAGAAATTCCCTTCGAGAGCAACGGTACACAATACTTGACATGCGATGGAAGTGTACACTTGTTTCAATACAATCGTGGAATGAGTCAATTGTTAGACATTCTAAATATTTGTATCGATCTACATACCTTACGTAACACAGTGTCTTCAAATACTACAGTCTTACAAAGCTGTCAACTTGGTCATAGCATCGAATAGGAAAAAAAAGCGGAGTGTCAAGTGGGTATTCCAGGTTTACAAGAAACACACCCATAAGATAATAAGTAAGATTGATATGCATCCTTCAAATACTTTTGTATATTGAAGACCGTTGTGATAGTTTTCGAAACAGAAAACATTTTCTGCAGGGCTATCCATCATAAGAGTTTGCTTTGTAATATCCAAATCTACTAAATAACGAATTTGGAAAACCACACAGATATTTTTTTAGAATTTGTGCATTTTATAAAAGTTTAACAGAGGCCACTGTCAAACCCCACCACATCCTAGGGATCGGGAGGGATCGTCAAGCCCTTGGACATGGTCCCTGCTGCCCCCAATGTATAGACAGGTCATCGGACCGGATAGTCTGCATACCGGATCGAACGACAACGGCCAATGATGCATAAACTTTGCAGCCTCCCGCGGAATGGTAGTCCGAAGCACTTCCCCCGCAAGAATATCCACAAGGCCACATGAAAATAACCTAATTAAGAAACGGAAAACCAAATTGACCAAGTTCTAATCGACGGTAAATTCTTCTCCGACATCACGAACGTTACCGCAGTGCGAATATTGAATCCGACCATTACCTCGTTGCAGTATGTCTGCGCTCAAAACTCTCGAGGGTGTACAACACGCGTCGGAGTCGTCCGCCGCGGCTAAACAGAACAAGACGGTAGACTAGCCCAAGACTACGCGCAGCAGCTGGAACTGGCACTTCCAACGGAAGAGCAGCTAGGCACAGCGTCTCTTGAAGATGGCTGGAGAGATATTCAATCCGTCATTGGAAGCACCGCAACTGCTGCACTAGGCACAGTGCCCACGGATCAGAGAAACGATTGGTATGGCGACGAATGTGAGCAGTTGATGGAAGAGAAGAATGTAGCATGGGCGAGATTGCTGCAACACCGCACGAGGGCGAACGAGGCACGATATAAACGGGCGCGGAACAAACAAAACTAGATTTTCCGGAGGAAAAAACGCCTGGAGGAAGATCGAGACCGTGAAGAGAACGGGAACCTTCTTACGAACGAGCGTGAGGTGATTCAAAGGTGGTGGCAGCACTACGAAGAGCACCTGAACGGCGATGTGGCAGACAACGGTGGCGGTATGGTAATGAACCTAGGAGCACGCGCGCAGGACATACTTCTTCCGGGTCCAGATCTGCAGGAAATCCAGAAGGAGATCGGCCGGCTGAAAAACAACAAAGCCCCTGGAGTTGACCAACTACCAGGAGGATTCTATCACAAACGCCCGAATGACACTCGCCCGAATTCCATTCGACCGAATGACAAACGCCCGAATGTAACAGTCGCCCGAATTCCATTCGCCCGAAAAGACCAAACGCCCGAAAAGACCATTCGCCCGAATGGACCACTCGCCCGAATGGACCATTCGCCCGAATAGGTCATATATTTATGAATATTTCCAGATTCTATAACAACATGTTATTTTTCCTAATCATATTAAAAGAAAAAAAGAGAATCACCTGGAATATATGAACGTTTGTCTAGTTTTTCATTCTTTTCTGCTATTTTCATTCTATATGTCTTCTTAGCATGCAGTGGTCGTAGGGTATCAGTGGTCGCATTTCTTTCTTCTAGTTGGAACTGTTTTGGAACGCCATAAAACGGAGGACTTCCTCATTTCAAAAGCGAATTCCACTTATTGTGCCACCCTAAAATGTTATTGGAAGTTCGATGAATACTGTTTAGGGTTTTTTTTTCATAGACCGATCATAGTGAAGGGGAGAAAAGTGGGTCTCTAGTGGTCTTTTTGTGCGTTGATTTGCGACCATTCATATAAGTCCGCTACGTTAGGCATAATGGTTACACATTACGAACGTTAGGGATAATGTACGTTAGGCATAATGGTCGTTTGGCATAATTCTGCCTTCTTTATGTCATGGGCTGTTCTTTGGGTCATTTATGTATAACGTTCATTATACCTAACGGGTACACCCCATTCGCATAATACTTGCTTTCATAAAAAAATTACGTTTCTTTGGGCAAGATTTTCGAACCTCCTTTAATGCCTTTGTTATATCTTAACATGAAAAAAGTGCAAAGGTAACACACTTTGTATAGGCAAGTTAAAGTCTGTAATTCTTCCCGTATGCCGATTGTAATCCCAATCGCTGATGTTTTCTAAAAACAAAACTTTGGTTGAGGAGAAAGAAACATCCTTAAAACTTGAATTTGGGAAGACACGTTCCTCAGCATTAATCTCAGCCATCTTAACATCCAATAGTTCATTCATTTTTTTTCAGTTATTTAGTTAACATCTAAACAGGTAATACTGAATCAACAATTTGACGCCACAATGCACGGTTCGAGGCCACATCTCTCCATCCTCGGATACGCCCCACGCTCGCCAAGTCGTTCTGCACCTGGTCTGCCCATCTCGCTCGCTGCGCTCCACGCCGTCTCGTACCTGCCGGATCGGAAGCGAACACCATCTTTGCAGGGTTGCTGTCCGGCATTCTTGCAACATGTCCTGCCCATCGTACCCTTCCGGCTTTAGCTACCTTCTGGATACTGGGTTCGCCGTAGAGTTGGGCGAGCTCATGGTTCATTCTTCGCCGCCACACACCGTCTTCTTGCACACCGCCAAAGATGGTCCTAAGCACCCGTCTCTCGAATACTCCGAGTGCTTGCAAGTCCTCCTCGAGCATTGTCCATGTTTCATGTCCGTAGAGGACAACCGGTCTTATAAGCGTCTTGTACATGACACATTTGGTCCGGTGGCGAATCTTTTTCGACCGCAGTTTCTTCTGGAGCCCGTAGTAGGCCCGACTTCCACAGATGATGCGCCTTCGTATTTCACGACTAACGTTGTTGTCAGCCGTTAGCAAGGATCCGAGGTAGACGAATTCCTCGACCACCTCGAAGGTATCCCCGTCTATCGTAACACTGCTTACCAGGCGGGCCCTGTCGCGCTCGGTTCCGCCCACAAGCATGTACTTTGTCTTTGACGCATTCACCACCTGTCCAACTTTTGTTGCTTCACGTTTCAGGCGGGTGTACAGTTCTGCCACCTTTGCAAATGTTCGGCCGACAATGTCCATGTCATCCGCGAAGCAAATAAATTGACTGGATCTGTTGAAAATCGTACCCCGGCTGTTACACCCGGCTCTCCGCATGACACCTTCTAGCACAATGTTGAACAACAGGCACGAAAGTCCATCACCTTGTCTTAGTCCCCGGCGCGATTCGAACGAACTGGAGTGTTCGCCCGAAATCTTCACACAGTTTTGCACACCATCCACCGTTGCTTTGATCAGTCTGGTAAGCTTCCCAGGGAAGCTGTTCTCGTCCATACTGTCGTATGCCGCCTTGAAATCAACGAACAGATGGTGCGTTGGGACCTGGTATTCACGGAATTTTTGAAAGATTTGCCGTACAGTAAAGATCTGGTCCGTTGTCGAGCGGCCGTCAACGAAGCCGGCTTGATAACTTCCCACGAACTCGTTCACTAATGGTGACAGACGACGGAAGATGATCTGGGATATCACTTTGTAGGCGACATTGAGGATGGTGATCGCTCGAAAGTTCTCACACTCCAGTTTGTCGCCTTTCTTGTAGATGGGGCATAAAACCCCTTCCTTCCACTCCTCCTTCCACGGCGAAGCCTCAATAAAGAAATAAAAGAAGTCGACCGAAATCTAACCTGGCAACAGGTTAAAGCGATAGCCGGGCATCGCTCAGGATGGAGATCTTTCAAGTCGGCCCTTTGCACCACCGGAGGTGTACAGGATCCATAAGTAGTAAGTAAGTTCCACTCCTCCGGTAGCTGTTCGGTTTCCCAGATTCTGACTATCAGTTTGTGCAGGCAAGTGGACAGCTTTTCCGGGCCCATCTTGATGAGCTCAGCTCCGATACCATCCTTACCAGCTGCTTTATTGGTCTTTAGCTGTTGAATGGCATCCTTAACTTCCCTCAAGGTGGGGGCTGGTTGGCTTCCGTCGTCCGCTGAACTGACGTAGTCATCTCCTCCGCTGCCTTGACTTTCACTGCCTGTACTCTCAGCGCCATTCAGATGTTCCTCGTAGTGCTGCTTCCACCTTTCGATCACCGCACGTTCGTCCGTCAAGATGCTCCCATCCTTATCCCGGCACATTTCGGCTCGCGGCACGAAGCCTTTGCGGGATGCGTTGAGCTTCTGATAGAACTTGCGTGTATCTTGAGAACGGCAAAGCTGTTCCATCTCCTCGCACTCCGCTTCTTCCAGGCGGCGTTTCTTCTCCTGAAAAAGGCGGGTCTGCTGTCTCCGCTTCCGTCTATAACGTTCCACGTTCTGCCGGGTACCTTGCTGCAGCGCGACCGCCCACGCTGCGTCCTTCTCCTCCAGAATCTGTCTGCACTCTTCGTCGAACCAATCGTTCCGTCGACCTCGTCCCATATACCCGACGTTGTTCTCCGCTGCGTCGTTAATGGCTGCTTTAACTGTACTCCAGCAGTCCTCAAGAGGGGCCCCATCGAGCTCACCCTCTTCCGGCAACGCTGCCTCGAGATGCTGCGCGTATGCAGTGGCGACATCAGGTTGCTTCAGTCGCTCTAGGTCGTACCGCGGCGGTCGTCGGTACCGAACATTGTTGATGACGGATAGTTTTGGGCGCAGTTTAACCATCACCAGATAGTGGTCAGAGTCGATGTTAGCTCCACGATATGTCCTGACGTCGATAATGTCGGAGAAGTGCCGTCCATCAATCAGAACGTGGTCGATTTGTGATTCTGTCTGCAGTGGTGATCTCCAGGTGTACCGATACGGGAGGCTGTGTTGGAAGTAGGTGCTGCGAATGGCCATATTCTTGGAGGCGGCGAAATCAATTAGTCGTAGGCCGTTTTCGTTCGTCAGCCGGTGAGCGCTGAACTTTCCAATAGTCGGTCTAAACTCCTCCTCTTGGCCAACCTGAGCGTTCAAATCTCCTATGATGATTTTGACGTCGTGGCTTGGGCAGCTGTCGTACTCACGTTCCAGCTGCGCGTAGAATGCGTCCTTATCATCATCAGTGCTTCCGGAGTGTGGGCTATGGACGTTGATTACGCTGAAGTTGAAGAACCGGCCTTTGATCCTCAACCTGCACATTCTTTCATTGATCGGCCACCACCCGATCACGCGCCTTTGCATATCGCCCATCACTATGAAAGCTGTTCCCTGCTCGTGTGTGTTGCCGCAGCTCTGGTAGATGGTATGATTACCTCTAAACGTTCGCACCATTGATCCCTTCCAACAAACCTCCTGCAGCGCTACGATGCCGAATCCACGGTCCTTGAGCACATCGGCGAGTATGCGTGTGCTCCCGATGAAGTTGAGAGATTTGCAGTTCCACGAACCGAGTTTCCAATCGCTAGTCCCTTTTCGTCGCAGTGGTCTTCGCCAATGGTTCCGGTCCGTACTCTCTTGTTGATTGTTCGTTGCTTATGATTTTTTAAAGGCTGGCTTGCAGGGCCTGACACCAAACCCAAATCATCCAATAGTATATACTCTTAATCTAACGTATACTGATAAATTGCGTTCCATCAATGAACAAAAGGCTGTATCATACGTTCCCGTGTTTTAGCATTAATGCCAAGGGAAAGAATTGACGGTGTTGACCATCGCCTACAGTTCCGTGAATTGTGAATACTTGAGCAAATTGTTGTGGAGCAGTTGAGAATGTTCCGTCAATTATCCAAATCTTGGCTTGTGTCTACAACACTGAATGATGAGTTGAAGGAAACATGGATAGTCGATCGCAAGAAAGGTGCTGCGTCCAATGTTGTCATATAGTATCAGTCGTTTTTGGTTATCTTTAAAACGAATTTTGCTTGAACCTTAATACTTAGGGAAGAAATCATGCCTCCAAACATTTAGAAAGAATAATGTATGAAAAAAAGAAGGGTGAATTCCTATTTGCGCCTCTTATTTTTGACGTTTGGTTTGAATAAATACCCTTGCAACGTTATTTCGCTACAGCTAATTATTCCGTCAGGTTTTGATTCATTTCAGGATGTTTGTGGACTGATATAAATGACAGCATACATAAAACATATTTTAATATCTGAATCTCTTGAATGCCTTTGTTATATCTTAACATGAAAAAAGTGCTAAGGTAACACATTTTTCATAGGCAAGTTGAAGTCTGTAATCCTTCCCGTATGCCGATTGTAATCCCAATCGCTGATGTTTTCTAAAAACAAAATTTTGGTTGAGGAGAAAGAAACATCCTTGAAACTTGAATTTGGGAAGACACGTTCCTCAATATTAATCTCAGCCATCTTAAATTCCAATAGTATATACTCTGGATCTAACGTACCTTTAATGAATAAAAGGCTGTATCATATGTTCCTGTGTTTTAGCATTAATACCAAGGGAACGTATCGACGGTGTTGCCCTTCACCTACAGTTCCGTGAATTTTGAACACTTCAGCAAATTGTGGTGGAGCAGTTGAGAATGCTCCGTGAATTATCCAAATCTTAGCTTGTGCTTACAGCACTGAATGATGTGTTGAAGGAAATAGAAAGATCGTCCCATCATTATCATGGATAGTCGATCGCAAGAAAGGTTCTGCGCCCAATGTTGTCATATAGCATCTGTCGATATGCACATATACATCGTCACATTCTGATGGTTATAACAGTTCATTACGTTGTCACCGGCGTTACATTATACGACGTGGCTCGTTTTTGCTTAGCTTCAAAATGAATTTTGCTTGAACCTTAATACTTAGGGAAGAAATCGTGTCTTCAATACATTTAGAAAGAACAGTGTATGCAGAAAAGAAGGGTGAATTCCTATTTGGGCCTCTTATTTTTGACGATTGGTTTAAATAAATACCCTTGCAACGTTATTTTTCGCAACAGTTCTAATTATTCCGTCAGGTTTTGATTCATTTCAAGATGTTTGTGGACCGGTATAAGTGACCAGCATACATAAAACATATTTTAATATCAGATTCTCTCAACAATGCTGAGCGATTGAAACTGACTTTTTTTTTATGAATGGATTGCAAGACAGTGATGAGTAGATTTTATTTATAATCAATGTTAAATGGAGTCTCTGATTTTGGTCTCTGTACCCTGGGGAAAAAGTCTGCGGGACGAATTCCCGAGGTGTGGTGAGGCTACCTTAAAGGACTTATTTGAAGAAATCAAGTCATTATTTGAATATTATGAAAAAGAAAGTACATAACGTCGTTAATTTTGTTATTATTTCACATATAAACGAAACGAATATTTAGATACATGTGAGAGACGTACGTCTTGTGTACAACACGTGTACAACAAAATATGAGATAAGTAGGAAATCAAATATTCTTTTTCTTTTATTAGTCACAAAAACTTTTTTCATCAAGTAAGGTGAAAAGTTTTTCCGGGCATATAGTCTATTCGGGCGAATGATCCATTCGGGCGAATGGTCTTTTCAGGCGAATGGTCCATTCGGGCGAATGGTCTTTTCGGGTGTTTGGTCTATTCGGGCGAATGGAATTCGGGCGTCTGTCATTCGGGCGAATGGAATTCGGGCGAGTGTCATTCGGGCGTTTGTGATAGAACCGATACAATCGATCGAGATCAGTTATGGCAGCTAATGCACGAACACGGACTTCCGGATAAACTGACAAGGTTCTCCAAGGGGACGATGGATCGGGTATGTGCGTAGTTCGAGTTTCAGGGGCATTCTCGAGTCCCTTCGAAACGCGCAGAGGGTTACGGCAAGGTGATGGTTTTCGTTTCTGCAGGGATCGACACGGATGGTACGATTTTCACGAAGTCCGTCCAGTTATTTGGTTTCGCCGACGACATTGATATTATGACACGCAACTTTGAGAGGATCGAGGAAGCCTACATCAGACTGAAAAGCGAAGCTAAACGGATTGGACTAGTCATCAACACGCTCAAGAGAGGACAACGTAAGCCACCCACCACTAGTTTGTATTGGGGGTGACGAAATCGAGGTGGTTGGAGAATTTGTGTACTTGTGATCACTGATGACCTTCGATAACGATACCAGCAGAGAAATTCGGAGACGCATCATGGCACGATATCGTACGTACTTTGGATTCCGTAAAACGCTCCGATCGAATAGAGTTCGCCGCCGTAGCAAACTGACTACAGTTGGCTCTCTTTATCCATATGTCGATGGTTTTCTCGGTATCTTCAAACTACATACATTTGGGCTGTCTAGATCTCGATAACCTCCCTATCTCGATATCTCTCTATCTCGATGTGTTCTGGTCATATTTTGTTCCGGGTTCTCTCTCCCTATGTCGATGTATTCAAATTTATTGGCTACTAGACCATTTTTGGACAATAACAAACGCCTCAAAACAAGAGATGACATTTGTTTTGTTGTCGTTTTTCGTAGCAACGAGCTTATTTCCATATAGTACCCATTTGAATTTTTCTTCCATTCCTCGATCTCTCCTTATCTCGATGGTCCCTTCAATATACAGATGTGGAGAGGCGACTGTATCTACAAAACGCTTATTAGACCGGTAAATGTCTGGTAAATGGAGGCCCAACGAGCCAGTTTTCGAAAGGAAAGTGCTGCGTACCATCTATGTCGGACGGTATGTGGTTGAGGCAAATGAACCACGAGTTGCATCAGCTGTTTGGAGAACCATACATCCCAAGTAACACCGATAACATCTTTTTTTTGCGGAGGCTTAAGATACTTGTTGTATGACGGTTAGAAAGATGAAATGCAAAACATAACATGTTCGATGTAAGTTGTGAAAAGGTTTTTGTTGAACATACTTCTTTTTGATTATAGAAGATGTTTTGTATTACATTTTCACGACTTGCTGATAACATGTTATTTTTTGACATTTGTTTTGGTTTTCAAGATGTTTTATTTTACACTCTCAAGACATAAAACATGTCGCCAGGATGATTTCACGAACTTACAATTAACATGTTTATTTTTGACATTTGTTTAGTTAGAAGATGTATAGTTATGATGCGGGCTCAGCTGAAATCGGTGATTTGAACTTTATTTCAACATCTCTTCAGATCTAAGCAATGGATATTTTTCATCGACTCTATCGTCTGTCTAGAACTCGCCATATTGCTGTTCTGCACATTTGAGCATGTGTTTACAAGATGAATTTTTAAATTTTATGTTTTTGATAAAGTGCGTATTTTTCTCCAATCAATGGCGCATGAAATTAGGAGAAGTAAAATAAAAAATTCCACGATGAGTCTTCAGTGGCATATGAAGCATCGTCACGAATTTCAAATGCTATGTACCTATATTTATTATATTTCATTTTATCAAAATGGAATTCATAGCTAAATTTATGCATGCATTTTTTCATCCAATCTTGTAAATAATATTTTGGCATGAAAAATTTGTCAACAACTTTTTTGTATTCAATTTGATTCGATGTTGAGAAAATGTTATTGAATACTCACTTCCAACTTATCTTTAGTTTTGTTAATGTTTTACGATTTCTTTCGTGCGACTGAAAGATGCTAAAAATTTCAACAATTTTTGCGCTGTTTCGGTCGTGTGAAGGTAATGAAACAAGTTTATATACCAAAAAATTAACAACCTATATGTTTGAAAGATGCATTTTTTACTCTCATTCAACAAACTGTGTTACTTGGGATCGTTCGCACCACGAAAATCGGAAGACTTCGGTGGGCCGAGCACGTAGCCAGAATGTCGGACAGTAATCCGGTGAAAATGGTTCTCGACAACGATCCGACGGGAACAAGAAGGCGAGGTGCTCAGCGATCAAGGTGGAGGACGATTTGCTGACCCTACGTAGACTGCGTGGTTGGCGACGTGCAGTCTTGGACCGTGCGGAATGGAGAAGACTTCTATGCACTGCACAGGCCACTCCGGCCTTAGTCTGGTAATAATAAAACTTTTATGTGGAAGTTATTCAGCTACTTTTAATTATTGCTGAATGAACAATCGGACAAAGAGGGCTTAAACAGAATCAGGATTGAGGATGATGGACAAGCAGTGGAGCCATCAACGCTAGACGGAGTGAGAAGGCTGTTCGAGAGTGGAGCCACCAACGCTAGACGAAGTGAGAAGGCTGTTGAGAGCTAAAGCACGGTAAGGCCTAGCATCTAAAATGTAGGAGTGACTGGACGAACGAAAACATCCACTATGTGATTGAAATAATTTGAGAGGGAGAAAAAATGCCTTGAGTGACTTGATGGCCTATCTACAAGACAGGGCAAAGACTCGATTGTGCTAATTATCTTGGTTAACGCTCCTCAATACGGCCTAAGAGGTAATCTCCCGAGTTTTGTTCAGCAGACTTCGTCCATTTTCGGAGTTTCTTTTTGTCGGCGAATATCAAAGCGGTTTTCGAAAAGTATGATCAGCAATGGATCAAATATTCACTCTGCGACAAATCCTTGATAAATACCGGGAATACAACTTACGGACTCATCTATTTGAGGGTTTTAAGAAATCCATGCGAGATCCATCAAAAAAGACTTACATGTACCTTCCAGAGCTTGAGTGAAACACCACTTGATTAGGGACCGGGCATAGGAACTACGAGTGACTCGTTCAAAAAGATTGCTTTCTTTGTTGAAGAAGGAAAAAATATAATCCTGTTCTCCGACGCGAAAAGCTTTTCAGCATCGATGCTGATGCCAACGGCCGCACGGACCGGTTCATTTGAACGAAGGAAATTGTGGATATTCTGGAGAAAATGAAGTTTGAATTCCAAACCAATCCGGCTGATGTCATGATGTTTGGCTTGGTGGCCATTTATGTTGGGTTTAAAATCAATACCGAATTATTTATCGGTATATTGAAGGACCAAGTGCTTCCCTGGGTGAAGGCCAAATTCTCCGATGACCGTAACGTTGTCCTACGGCATGATGGAGCGCCATGTCATACGACCAATCGACCCAACAATGGCAGAAGAACAAAATAAAATTTTGGTCGAAAGATTTGTGGTCCCCTGGAAGTCCGGAGCTTGATCCGTTGGGTTATACGATTGGGGCGTATGTTGAAGCACGAGCATACAAATCATCGCACCCTTGTGTGAAGACCCTAGTTTCAGCTCTAACATGCACATGGCAGTCGATGTCGGAGCCGGAGGACTGGGTTTGAAAGGGGTGTTTTAGCACCGGCGTCGTCTTGAAGATATTATTAATAAAAATTGAGCACATATTCAGCAAATTTGTTTGAAAGGGCCTTATAATGATAACTGAACTCGAAAATGTTGATATTATCGCTTGGAGCAGTTCAAATGGGATTTAAAAAAAAATGGAACTAATTTTCGCATTATTTTCTGCCGTATTCTGTAGAAAATGGCTTTTCGGCTAAGCTTATTGGGCTGATTCGTACCACGCCGTATGGATGTGAAATATACGTTTTGAGGCTGCAAGTAGGACTTTCTATGGTTTGCCTAGCCAGCTAAAGTCTCGCAGCTTACATACACGGAGAAAACTAGTTCTGTATACATCGTTGATTCATCCAGTCAGGTGTGACCATGAAGTATGGACGTTAATATGTGCAGACTATTGAATTCTCGCAGTGATTAAGCGAGAAATACTGCGTGTGTTACTTGGTAAAAAATGGTGAACGCCGTAGACGCATGAATTACGAGTTGTACCAAGTGTTCAAACATAAAGCAGGGTGATAAAATACGGCAGATTACAATGGGTTGGACATGTAATGAATATGTCGGAAAAGAGACCATTAAAAGTGATGTTTAGCTGAGAACCTGGACGGGGACGCAATAATGTTAAGAAAACGAGGTTGACTTGACGCTTGACTTGCAATCCGAATACACGATTTCGAGCCATCAAGTGTTGCAAGTATCAGCGTAATCATTTACTTCGGAAAACAATTTACTTACTTACTTATGGGTCCTGTACACCTCCGGAGGTGCAAAAGGGCCAACTTGAAAGATCTCCATCCTGAGTGATGTCCAGCTATCGCTTTAACCTGTTTCCAAGTTAGATTTCGGTCGACTTCTTTTATGTCTTTATTGAGGCTTCGCCGTCATGAGCCTCTGCTGCGATATCCCGCTGGGTTCCAGTCTAATGCTTGTTTACAGATTTCGTTTTCACCCTTACGTAGAGTGTGGCCGACCCAGACCCACTTCCGATCCCGAATTTCTGTTGCTATCGGCCTCTGGTGACAACGACGATGGAGCTCGTTGTTTGAGCTGTTGCTTTGTTGTTGCCTTTGTTTGTTGCCTTGAGTTGCCAGCTGTGAGGCAACCAGGCCCGAATTATATACCGCAGGCTTCTGTTTATGAACACCTATAGCCGTTGAGTGTTCTCCACTGATACACACCATTTTTCGCTAGCGTATAACAGCGCAGATTTCACGTTAGAGTTGAAATTTCGTATTTTGGTGCGTTCACTTATCTGCCTGTTTTTCCACATATTTCTTAAACTCGCAAAGGCTGATTCGGTCTTGGTACCACCGTCTGACGCCATTCGGCTACCAAGAAACTGGAAGAGGTTACCGTGTTTACATCCAACGATTTGGTTTTGTTAACGTTGATAACTAAACCTGCTGAAGAGGAAAGCTCGGCAAGGTCGTTGAGCTTATTCTGCATTTTCGTAGGCAATGAATATCAAGTTAAGGGACTCTCGGAATTCGTTGACCTGCTCCAGAATGATAAGGAGCGTGACGAAATGGACATAATTTGCCAAAGCTGATGTCCTGTCAGTCACTGTTATTGCCAAAGTTGTAGTTCTGAAATTTATCAAGGATCTGCAAGCTCAACATCTGATCCCTTGTTGACCGGACTAAAGAAGCGCTCCTCAAGCAATCTCAATCTGTTAGACACAATACCTACGCGGCAGATTTGTGTGCGTCGAGCTCAGCACTTCCTCGACAGCAAAATGCGTTAATTTCAAATTTTTAAAGGAAAAATTGCCAACATTGGTTCGTTTCATTCTACATATTATTGTCACTTCCCAAACTCGACTACAATATACAGAGAATCCAACGGCCAAATTTCGACTTAATAGCTTTTTAAATAGTGTTTTGTATATTGACATTAATAAGTCTGTGCGTCAAACCCACAACCCACTAGAGACCTATATATCTCTTTTCAAGGGTGACACAAATCTATAAAAAATCTATAATCCGTATTTACCCGGTTTTATTAACTGACCAGCTGAACGCAAATCAGACCGAAAATCATGAAATATTAATGTCCATAAAGGCTGTACGTACAGCCAGCCAGCTTATTTATAAATTCCAACACAACACCGGTGTAGGTAATGTCGTCAAAATCGAAGCTGACCTTCGGGGAAAGGTGCCGCTGACATTGAATCAATATTTCAAATCTTACTCCATCAGTTGCATAGCACTTTTCGGTTTGTCCTATGTTCCCTTGGAATTATTCGTAATATATACCTACTACCAGTTCGGCAAATCTAACTCTTAATTTAGATGGCCTATGGATACAAACCATAAGTATTACTAGAAATGAGACGCGTCCAGTCCCAAGTGCTTAGCATGGTTAATGCCCCTATCGATAGAGCCAACGGAGTCCCCCCGGCTAGAGAATACACATCATTAATTGTCACCACTTGACCTTGGGTTGGTTTTTATCGAACATGACGAAACCTTGGAAATGCTGGTGGGTGATAAATCGATCACGGTATTGAGAATTGATTCAAAAAGGTCTGTTTAGTAGAAGGTGTGAGGGAATATCAGTCATAGTAGATGTTCCATAATTTATGAGACGTGATGTTCTCATACTGTAGTAGTAGTCGCAAAAAGACGTTACGGGTAAAATGTTTGCCTTTCAAGGACACTATGTGACTAATCGGGTTGTTTTCCACTTCTTTATAATCCCAAACATATTCGTTGGATTACATTTTAATCTAATAGAACGATGTTTAAATAAAAAATTTGAAATGCGTGAATAAATTGAGGGAGTCAAAAGTTCCGAGTCTTAGGGAACCGCCGACATATGTAGGTCTGGGCGAGACGTATTGTGAATTACTCAGGTGAATCGGGATCTTCGCCATTAGTTTGCACCGTGCGAACTGGTAGAAGCCCCTGAAGTGTGATGCACTGGGTGGATTAAAGTGCCATTATATCCCAGTACTCCTTGGATATGATTTCACTGTGAGCTAAATCCAAACTCGATTCCGACAACAGTCGGTTGCGTTTGAATCACAAGCATGTGCTTCTGTTTGTCGAAGCACAAGTTTGTGATTCAAACGCAACTGACTGTTGTATAATTCTGGTACACATAGTTGGGTAGAGATAAAAGGTGTTAAATGTTGTCAAAGCAGGCAATTTACTGATATCCCATCGTTATTAGCTGGTTATGGAACAACTTCTCGCAAGGGAAGCCTTTGTATAATTGGTAATACGTCCGTGTTCTTAATGGAATAGTGTGGGTTCAAGTCATAAAACATCTTAAAATGGCAAACTTAACTATGTGTATCAAAATTAAACATCTTTTTTTAAAAAAAAAAGTAAAAATATGACTTCCCTCACAAATCATTAATCAAGATTAACAAATAATGTAATAATGCTTACTGCAGAAACAAATTACAAAATAAAAACTAATAAAATTTCTTTTCATTGCCTTGTTTTTGATGGGATGATAATATGAGATGAGGTTCATGTGATGAAGTTCTAGTTGTGGAAGGATGAAAATAGGGACACCCTGATTTATCCACATAGCGTTAATGGGGCCTTTCACGTCCATTTAACAGAAGTACAGTATTGACCCGATTTTGTCACTCCCCGATTTTGTCTACCCCCGATTTTGTCACGTCCCGATTTTGTCACGTTTTCGACCCTATTTTGTCACCCCAAATTTTTTTGAAAATTTTAGTTATTCTTTTTATTTATATAAATAATAAATAATACTGCAAACAACGTTGATTTCCATGAAATAAATTTCACCGCTAGTAGTTCATTATGAATGACTTCTGAGTACCTGGGAAGGATTCTATAAGCATTTTCGACAAGAAAGAACTGGTACCGTTCACGCATTTTGCCTTTCTATAAAATGATTCATATTTGTGAAATGGAATAAAAAATTTAAAATATTTTTTTTACCGATTTTGTCACATACCCTGTTTTATCACCCCAAAATTCACCAGGGGGGTGATAAAATCGGGATATTACTGTAGTGCAATGCAATCGAATCACAACCTGCATTGTTCCCTCCATCTGTTTATCGACTACAACTACAACACTGAATGCATCATTACTCATGACGAAGAGTATATATAATATGCGGGCTCGCGATCCAGAAGCCACCGTTCGCCGCCGACTATAGGAAAGGAACAGAACGTTCACCGCTACACGTTTATCGAACGGGGTAGTGAATTCGAGCGTGCCTTTAATTTCCTATTATCAACAAGTAGCTGATAGCTGAACAGGGAGAAGTTTCCGGGAAAATGAAGGCCAAGATCCCCAGTGGAGTTCCCTGTTAGCAAAAAGTACGTAATACGCGATGATACATACGTGCAATAAATTATGATGGTTCTAATCGACATGCCGATGCGGGTCGTTTCGCTTCGATCGATTCTCAGTCAGTGCAGTCAGTGGTTGTCTGCATGGGAGTTTCTCCCTTTCGATTGGGTGATGTAATTCTTGTTGATTCTGAACTCATGGTGGCTGGTTTAGTTGCAAAAGTGCGTATGACTTGAATGGATCGATTAAAAGGAGGTCAATGGGCTTATTAAAATGTTTCCTTAACTTTATAACTTTATGACAATTCTTTACTTTATCTTTTTGGTGACTCTACGTTCCTACTTGATCGCAATCCACTTCATTCTACCATTGCTTTAAAATCTTGTGTGGCATTCAACATCCAGATATAGTGGATACGATTAACTATTTTGATCAGTCAGACACTCTATCCACCAAATGGCCAATCGTATACGCTATAGCGTGTAATGAATCAGCGAATCGATAATCTTCTTCACCCTTAAAGGTCCTACAATTCCCATTTCCATTTCACTGTAACAAATTCATCTCATCTCGAAACAAAAGAATAAAGGCTCCCCCAGACTTAAGACTTAAGCGATACCAACGGCGACAGAATAGCAGTCGCCAAGCGATAGAATCACGTCGTGATCGTCGTATCGCGTGTGTTTAAGGGAACCTTAAAGGATTTTATGTTATGTTTATGTGTTTTACATGCGTTGGCATTCCTGCAAATGTACATCGTAATTTCGAACTCGTGAAATGGTTTACATCTATGCAACAACAACAATGTTTGGTGGCATATCAGCAGCAGTGGTTGCACATTGCCACCACTTTCTATGACGTACAGCTCTGGGTGCTAACATTTAAAAGTGCATACGGTAAGTGGAAAATTTCCTTCGCGATCATCGATGTCAATATTGCACGCGTTCAGGAAAATATGCATGACTAATTTTAAAACAATGATCATAAGGAAGCAGCACAGTGGCCGGAAGCTAAAAGAAATTTTAAACTGAATTTGAAAATAACTTACAGATCTAGGATAATGACAAGTGGTGGAACTGAATCGAATAGTACTAACTCGTCTTATGACAAGCAAATTAAATTGCTAAAATATTGCAGTAGTGTTTTTTCCTTTTACAAATTCGTCACCATAATAGACAACACGGCACGGCAAATGCTGGGTAAAGCGTACCATTGGTACTTCGCATACCTGAAGGAATAAAATAGACCCCATCTCGCGGTCCTTAGCCTCTTACCCAGCAACTCCTATCCCTACCTCCCCGCGGTGCTGGCCGGGATACGAGCAACCTTAGGGAAGATCGGGTAACCAACCCCGGTGGGAGCTATGGTCGTATGCTGACAGGGAAGGGGGGGTTTGCTCCTCTCCGGAGGTGCAAATCTTATTGAGCGTCTGTTCTCCATGTCAGGATCGGCTCACAACAGCGTCTGTTCTTCATGTTAGGGGCGGCTGATCATCGTCCGAGTGAAACTGTGCACCATGGTCCTCCGGAAATTTAGGGGGTTTGGTGTCAGGCCCTGCAAGCCAGCCTTTAAAAAATCATAAGCAACGAACAATCAACAAGAGAGTACGGACCGGAACCATCGGCGAAGACCACTGCAACGAAAAGGGACTAGCGATTGGAAACTCGGTTCGTGGAACTGCAAATCTCTCAACTTCATCGGGAGCACACGCATACTCGCCGATGTGCTCAAGGACCGTGGATTCGGCATCGTAGCGCTGCAGGAGGTTTGTTGGAAGGGATCAATGGTGCGAACGTTTAGAGGTAATCATACCATCTACCAGAGCTGCGGCAACACACACGAGCTGGGAACAGCTTTCATAGTGATGGGCGATATGCAAAGGCGCGTGATCGGGTGGTGGCCGATCAATGAAAGAATGTGCAGGTTGAGGATCAAAGGCCGGTTCTTCAACTTCAGCATAATCAACGTCCATAGCCCACACTCCGGAAGCACTGATGATGATAAGGACGCATTCTACGCGCAGCTGGAACGTGAGTACGACAGCTGCCCAAGCCACGACGTCAAAATCATCATAGGAGATTTGAACGCTCAGGTTGGCCAAGAGGAGGAGTTTAGACCGACTATTGGAAAGTTCAGCGCTCACCGGCTGACGAACGAAAACGGCCTACGACTAATTGATTTCGCCGCCTCCAAGAATATGGCCATTCGTAGCACCTACTTCCAACACAGCTTCCCGTATCGGTACACCTGGAGATCGCCACTGCAGACAGAATCACAAATCGACCACGTTCTGATTGATGGACGGCACTTCTCCGACATTATCGACGTCAGGACATATCGTGGCGCTAACATCGACTCTGACCACTATCTGGTGATGGTTAAACTGCGCCCAAAACTATCCGTCATCAACAATGTTCGGTACCGACGACCGCCGCGGTACGACCTAGAGCGACTGAAGCAACCTGAAGTCGCCACTGCATACGCGCAGCATCTCGAGGCAGCGTTGCCGGAAGAGGGTGAGCTCGATGGGCCCCTCTTGAGGACTGCTGGAATACAGTCAAAGCAGCCATTAACGACGCAGCGGAGAGCAACGTCGGGTATATGGGTCGAAGTCGACGGAACGATTGGTTCGACGAAGAGTGCAGACAGATTCTGGAGGAGAAGGACGCAGCGCGGGCGGTCGCGCTGCAGCAAGGTACCCGGCAGAACGTGGAACGTTATAGACGGAAGCGGAGACAGCAGACCCGCCTTTTTCAGGAGAAGAAACGCCGCCTGGAAGAAGCGGAGTGCGAGGAGATGGAACAGCTGTGCCGTTCTCAAGATACACGCAAGTTCTATCAGAAGCTCAACGCATCCCGCAAAGGCTTCGTGCCGCGAGCCGAAATGTGCCGGGATAAGGATGGGAGCATCTTGACGGACGAACGTGTGGTGATCGAAAGGTGGAAGCAGCACTACGAGGAACATCTGAATGGCGCTGAGAGTACAGGCAATGAAAGTCAAGGCAGCGGAGGAGATGACTACGTCAGTTCAGCGGACGATGGAAGCCAACCAGCCCCCACCTTGAGGGAAGTTAAGGATGCCATTCAACAGCTAAAGACCAATAAAGCAGCTGGTAAGGATGGTATCGGAGCTGAGCTCATCAAGATGGGCCCGGAAAAGCTGGCCACTTGCCTGCACAAACTGATAGTCAGAATCTGGGAAAACGAACAGCTACCGGAGGAGTGGAAGGAAGGGGTTATATGCCCCATCTACAAGAAAGGCGACAAACTGGAGTGTGAGAACTTTCGAGCGATCACCATCCTTAATGCCGCCTACAAAGTGATATCCCAGATCATCTTCCGTCGTCTGTCACCATTAGTGAACGAGTTCGTGGGAAGTTATCAAGCCGGCTTCGTTGACGGCCGCTCGACAACGGACCAGATCTTTACTGTACGGCAAATCCTTCAAAAATGCCGTGAATACCAGGTCCCAACGCACCATCTGTTCGTTGATTTCAAGGCGGCATACGACAGTATAGACCGCGTAGAGCTATGGAAAATTATGGACGAGAACAGCTTCCTGGAAAGCTCACCAGACTGATCAAAGCAACGGTGGATGGTGTGCAAAACTGTGTGAAGATCTCGGGCGAACACTCCAGTTCGTTCGAATCGCGCCGGGGACTAAGACAAGGTGATGGACTTTCGTGCCTGTTGTTCAACATTGCGCTAGAAGGTGTCATGCGGAGAGCCGGGTGTAACAGCCGGGGTACGATTTTCAACAGATCCAGTCAATTTATTTGCTTCGCGGATGACATGGACATTGTCGGCCGAACATTTGCAAAGGTGGCAGAACTGTACACCCGCCTGAAACGTGAAGCAACAAAAGTTGGACTGGTGGTGAATGCGTCAAAGACAAAGTACATGCTTGTGGGTGGAACCGAGCGCGACAGGGTCCGCCTGGGAAGCAGTGTTACGATAGACGGGGATACCTTCGAAGTGGTCGAGGAATTCGTCTACCTCGGATCCTTGCTAACGGCTGACAACAACGTTAGTCGTGAAATACGAAGGCGTATCATCTGTGGAAGTCGGGCCTACTACGGGCTTCAGAAGAAACTGCGGTCGAAAAAGATTCGCCACCGCACCAAATGTGTCATGTACAAGACGTTAATAAGACCGGTAGTCCTCTACGGACATGAAACATGGACAATGCTCGAGGAGGACTTGCAAGCACTCGGAGTATTCGAGAGACGGGTGCTTAGGACCATCTTTGGCGGTGTACAAAGAAGACGGTGTGTGGCGGCGAAGAATGAACCATGAGCTCGCCCAGCTCTACGGCGAACCCAGTATCCAGAAGGTAGCTAAAGCCGGAAGGGTACGATGGGCAGGGCATGTTGCAAGAATGCCGGACAGCAACCCTGCAAAGATGGTGTTCGCTTCCGATCCGGCAGGTACGAGACGACGTGGAGCGCAGCGAGCGAGATGGGCAGACCAGGTGCAGAACGACTTGGCGAGCGTGGGGCGTATTCGAGGATGGAGAGATGCGGCCTCGAACCGTGTATTGTGGCGTCAAATTGTTGATTCAGTGTTATCTGTATAGATGTAGACTAAATAAATGAATGAATCATGTGTTTTACATGCGTTGGCATTCCTGCTGCAAATGTACATCGCAATTTCGAACTCGTGAAATGGTTTACATCTATGCAACAACAACAATCTTTGGCGGCATATCAGCAGCAGTGGTTGCACATTGCCACCACTTTCTATGACGCACAGCTCTGGGTGCTAACATTTAAAAGTGCATACAGTAAGTGGAAAATTTCCTTCACGATCATCGATGTCAATATTGCACGCGTTCAGGAAAATATGCATGACTAATTTTAAAACAATGATCATGAGGAAGCAGCACAGTGGCCGGAAGCTAAAAGAAATTTTAAACTGAATTTGAAAATAACTTACAGATCTAGGATAATGACAAGTGGTGGAACTGAATCGAATAGTACTAACTCGTCTTATGACAAGCAAATTAAATTGCTAAAATATTGCAGTAGTGTTTTTTCCTTCTACAAATTCGTCACCATAATAGACAACCGAGAAAGAAAAAATGCTAACGTGGTAATTGTGTGTGCACACATGTGTACACATGTGTACAAACTAGAGGCCTGAATAAGAGAAACGCGGATAGAAAATATATCTCTGCCAACACTGCATTCAATTTTCTTCATCAAAGAACAACAAATGACAAGGAAGAAATGGTTTATGTAGATAAAATCTCACAATCCGCTATTTTATGTGTCCACATCACATAACAATAGAATCCAATAAACAATGGAATTTCATTTCATAATCTATAAATGACTTGCATATATTATTGCAAACTAATGTAAAATACATTCAATTTTGTTTATTTAAAAATGGCATAAAATCTAAATTGGCCGTTTTCAGTGTTTGAGCCAACATTTTGGCTGCTTGACAGGTCTCCAGGCGTTTCTCTTATTCAGGCCTCTAGTACAAACTAACCCCCACAGTCTGGCAGTGATGTTATGGAAGAAAGCTGTCTGATAAAATAGTCAGATTTAATCCGGTAGTTAGAAAGTGCTAGCTCTACTGCAGCTCCTGTGACCCATTTCAGAGTGCCTGGTATTTCATGTCCATTCCAAGGTCACTATCACTAACAGTAAGCCCCGCCTGATTATGCTACCGTTTATCAAATGGATAAAGGTATCAAAATCAAACTTCCGGATTCAAAATATATATTCCGTGTATGGTAGAAAATCGAAAATTTGTTTTCAATAAAATGAAATATCTGCAGTTATCAGACGTCGCAACTCATTTCTGATTAGTGCGCATGATAGTACATCTATGTATGCATGATGCGCACTACTAATGACATAAATCAAATTGTCGCGTCTCGCGTCGCAGCGCGAGTGCTCAATCGCGCGGTCCGGTTTGGTGGCGGCCCGACAATATAATATATTTTGAATTCAGCGCGCATTTAGTTTAATTCATTAGACCAGCAATTCCGCTCATATCTTGGGTGGAAACGCATTTTCCCGTGCGTTTATTGCACGCAAAAAAATAGGGTTCATGAATTCGCGAACGAACAACGGTGTATTTTTTCATGAACAACAGCCACGGATTCTGGAACACAGTCACGTTTTCTGGAACGTTCTGGAAAACGTGACTGGTGCTCCCGAATCCATGATTTAAATGGGTATACCCCGTTAGGCGTAAGTACGTTAGGCATAAAGACGTTGGGCATAAGTACGATAGGCATAATTGACATTAGGCATAACGGACGTTAGGCATAATATACGTTAAGCATAATGGATGATAGGCATAAAATCATCTAAAGAACAGCCCATGACATAAAGAAGGCTGAATTATGCCAAACGTCTATTATGCCTAGCGTACATTATGCATAACGTCCGTTATGCCTAGCGTCTATTATGCCTAACGTACTTATGCCTAACGTCCTTATGCCTAACGTCGCGGACCTGATTTAAATCACGGTGTATTTTTGCTGGTTCATGAATTCGGGAACGACTTGTCTTGCGTGCGTAAGATATATAAGGTACACTGGGGGAAGTGGAAAAAGGGGGTAATTGTAAAAAACGACTCGAAAATTTGGAATTGTACATACTTTACAGTTTTTACCACATCATAACATTATGCAAGAATATGCTTTGATGCTCATACTAATACTATGTTGAAATTTGTATAATACATACACTAACACGGTTAACGCTTGAACTGTAATTTAAGGTTTCGCGAAAAGTTGATTTTTGCATTCATAAAATCAATTCTTATTTGCCATAATTGTCCCTTTTTCAAGTGAATTTATATCACAGGTTACTATTACAATACAATTAAACTAATCCCATTCAATTTGTAGTGGTTTGTACCATGAGAGCAAATAATTAAAAGATTTTACACTTACCCCTGGGGGAAGTGGATAATGCTCTAATTACGCAATTTTTTTTCTTCCCTTCAGGGTTTATTTCGATATCTGTGATCCATTTCCCCCAGTGTACCTTACATTGTTTATCATACTGTAGTTCAAAAACTTTTCAAGACTTTCTTTGCAGTCTAAGATGATAATGGAAAAAAGATGTGTGGTATTATTACGGGAAGAAATGGCCCTATGTTCAGAAAAGAGAATTTAGCCTTCCGCTAAGAATCAAATCGATAGCTATGTACATATTGGGTATGGTTGGTAAATTATTGTGTAAGATATGGGTGGATGACAGTTGAAGAATGAAGATTTGGTTTGATCTCACCGAATTTAATCCGTGATGTAGTTAGTCGTCATCAGCAACCATGAAACCGCTCCTACACCGACGAAGAGGAAATCTGCTCTGGGTCCGTTTGTAGCCATCGTTCCTTAAACCATCCCAGATGGCTGTAAAACACTTTCGCAACATTTGGTGGAGTGTGCAGCTTTTTGAAGAGCTTGCAGTTTTCAGTTGATGGTTTTCACTTAACTTGTAGCACTTTTCTGTCTTGAAAACTTCGGATATCCAAAACCAATCTTTACACAAAATGATTGGGAAGGCAAAAAATAAAAATTAAAAAATGCTAACGTGGTAATTGGGTCCTAAAATGAAGAATCGATATTCGATTTAATTTCAGGGAATGATAAAGGGGCCCTCCCTAGCCGTGCGGTAAGACGCGCGGCTACAAAGCAAGACCATGCTGAGGGTGGCTGGGTTCGATTCCCGGTGCCGGTCTAGGCAATTTTCGAATAAATAATATTATCATCGTGTTAGACTCATGATATACGAATGCAAAAATGCTAACCTGGCTTAGAAACCTCGCAGTTAATAACTGTGAAAGTGCTTAATGAACACTAAGCTGCGAGGCGGCTCTGTCCCAGTGTGGGGATGTAATGCCAATAAGAAGAAGAAGAATGATAAAGTTGATCATCCTAAACGCGTCAGCTTTCTTTTGACTCAAAAATCGAAAGGAACATTGTTTAATTTGAAATTTGAAAATAGATGAAAAATGTTTTCACGACATTTTCGGTCTTGTTGACGTACGGAATAATATGATTCAAACGCACTAGCAAAACACCGCAGGGCACTTGACTCAACCTTTGACAGTTAATATATGGGCCTGACGTTTTGGGTTGATGGTTGATTTGTTCTGAAATGTTGCACAGCTCAAAATTTGCCTCAAAATGTCTTAAACACAAAAAATATTATTTTTACTGATTTAGACTTTTACCAGAATTTTTATAACATCGGTTAAAGTATTCTTGGCCGATGCACTATCGTTTGCAACCATAAACGAGGTAGGGCTTTAGGACCCAATTCTCCCATTTTATTTATTTATAAGACTAAGGCCGGAGTGGCCTGTGCTGCACATAAAAGTCTTCTCCATTCAGCTCGGTCCATGGCTGCACTTCGTCAGCCACGGAGTCTGCGGACGGTCCGCAAATCGTCCTCCACCTGATCGATCCACCTTGCCCGCTGTGCACCTCGCCTTCTTGTTCCCGTCGAATCGTTGTCGAGAACCATTTTCACCGGATTATTGTCCGACATTCTGGCCACGTGCCCGGCCCACCGCAGTCTTCCGATTTTCGCGGTGTGAACGATGGATGGTTCTCCCAACAGCTGATGCAACTCGTGGTTCATTCGCCTCCTCCACGTACCGTCCGCCATCTGCACCCCACCATAGATGGTACGCAACACTTTCCGTTCGAAAGCTCCCAGTGCGCGTTGGTCCTCCACGAGCATCGTCCAGGTCTCGTGTCCGTAGAGAACTACCGGTCTTATAAGCGTTTTGTAGATAGTCAGTTTGGTACGGCGGCGAACTCTATTCGATCGGAGCGTTTTGCGGAGTCCAAAGTACGTACGATTTCCTGCCACTATGCTTGTCCGAATTTCTCTGCTGGTATCGTTATCGGCGGTCACGGTCACAAGTACACGAACTCTTCAACCACCTCGATTTCGTCACCACCGATAGAAACTCGTGGTGGGTGGCTTACATTGACCTCTCTTGAGCCTCTTCCTATCATGTACTTCGTCTTCGACGTGTTGATGACTAGTCCAATCCGTTCAGCTTCGCTTTTCAGTCTGATGTAGGCTTCCTCAATCCTCTCAAAGTTACGTGCCATGATATCAATGTCGTCGGCGAAACCAAATAACTGGACGGACCTCGTGAAAATCGTACCACTCGTGTCAATCCTTGCCCTTCGTATTACTCCCTCCAAAGCGATGTTGAAAGAAAGACCATCACCTTGCCGTAACCCTCTGCGCGTTTCGAAGGGGCTCGAGAATGCCCCTGAAACTCGAACTACGCACATCACCCGATCCATCGTCGCCTTGATCAACTGTATAAGTTTATCCGGAAATCCGTTTTCGTGCATTAGCTGCCATAGCTGGTCCCGATCGATTGTATCATATGCGGCTTTGAAGACGATAAATAGATGATGTGTGGGTACGTTGTATTCGCGGCCGTTCACCCATAAATCCCGCCTGGTACTGCCCCACGAACTCCCTTGCAATTGGTGTTAGTCGGCGGCATAAAATTTGGGAGAGTACCTTGTAGGCGGCGTTCAGCAATGTGATTGCGCGGTAGTTGCTACAATCCAGCTTATCGCCCTTTTTGTAGATGGGAAACACGACACCTCCCATCCACTCCTGCGGTAGAACCTCGTCCTCCCAAACCTTGGTAATCACCCAGTGCAGCGCTCTAGCCAGTGCCTCTCCACCGTGTTTAAACAGCTCTCCTGGTAGTTGGTCAACTCCAGGGGCTTTGTTGTTTTTCAGCCGGCCGATCTCCTTCTGGATTTCCTGGAGATTCGGAGCCGGAAGTCGCATGTCCTGCGCGCGTGCTCATAGGTTCATTACCATACCGCCACCGTTGTCTGCCATATCGCCGTTCAGGTGCTTTTCGTAGTGCTGCCGCCATCTTCGGATCACCTCACCCTCGTTTGTAAGAAGGTTCCCGTTTATGTCCTTACACATATCGGGCTGTGGCACGTGGCCTTTACGTGAACGGTTCAACTTCTCATAGAACTTTCGTGCGTTATTAGCTCGGTACAGTTCCTCCGTGGGGCCCTCCTTAGCCGTGCGGTAAGATGCGCGGCTACAAAGCAAGACGATGCTGAGGGTGGCTGGGTTCGATTCGGTCGGTCGGTTCGATCGGTCTAGGAAATTTTCGGAATGGAAATTGTCTCGACTTCCCTGGGCATAAAAGTATCATCATGTTAGCCTCATGATATACTAATGCAGAAATGGTAACTTGGCTTAGAAACCTCGCAGTTAATAACTGTGGAAGTGCTTAATGGACACTAAGCTGCGAGGCGGCAATGTTCCCAGTGGGGGATGTAATGCCAATGAAGAAGAAGAAGACAGTTCCTCCGTCTCTTCACGGTCTCGATCTTCCTGCTGGCGCTATTTCCTCCGGAAAATCAAGTTTTGTCTGTTCCGCGCCCGCGTGTTGATCACCGTCGAGAGTTTTGAGCGCAGACATACTGCAACGAGGTAGTGGTCGGACTCAATATTCGGACTGCGGTAAGTGCGTACGTTCGTGATGTCGGAGAAGAATTTACCGTCGATTAGAACGTGGTCGATTTGGTTTTCCGTTACTTGATTAGGTGATTTCCATGTGGCCTTGTGGATATTCTTGCGGGGGAAGAAAGTGCTTCGGACTACCATTCCGGACTACAATTCCCCCATTTGCTTCCACTATAATCAACTTTACATATTTCGTCTCTCAGTGTTTTGTTATCGATGTTTTCATGTAACAAAACACTGAAAAAGTTTTCAAGTAGAGAACGAAATACGTATCTGTTGATACATGATAATGAAATAAACATGTGGATTCGTAAGAATTTTCGCAAAACCATAGGGGAACTGGGGGTAGGACGCCCACGTTAAGGAAAATGCCATTTTTATCAATGAAAACCACCATTTCAGCCAGTTTTCATCAGCGCATACTAAAGAACAGCATATCTGCGACTGACTACCGATGACAGATATCTAATTGTACATTTTATTGCACAGAAATTTGATTTTTAAAAAGCACCCGAAAAATATTGATTTTGAAACCATGCGGGGTGAGATGCGCCAGTGGATGGGTTAAAACGCGCATGTGTTTATCGTACTGATTTTCATTTTAATTGCCTACATTAAGGCAATTAACCGAATGTTTCAGCTGTTTCGGTCATACGAAATGAGCATGGACGTACTGCCCCACACCGACCTTAGAAGTTTGAAGGCCCATCAAATCGTTTTAAGACGACGATTTCGTGTGGAACATAAAGAACACGAGTAAGCAGCATGGCTCATGGCTCAATTTTCAATTTACCAATGAATAACAGCGATAGAAAGACTAAATTTCACCGAGCTAGAATTGCATCAAAACACGCAAAAATCATTTTTTCGAGTTTTTCATGTGTAACTAGATAAAAATCATGAAATCTAGAGTGCTTTGAAAATAGGTCGTATGTGCAAAAGAGAGTCTCTCTTTGGATCTATTCTCTTTCGATTATTACGAAACTATTCAAAAGTTTACTTCGAATTTCTTGGCAGAAATCCAAAGACAATAGTTTTGTCTATCATGCTGAAGTGGAAATGTAGCAAAACATGCAAAACTAGCCGAAATATTACCGAAAGAGAGCGTGATCAAAGAGAATCTCTCTTTTGCACATACGACCTATTCTCAAAGCAATCTAGAAATATATGTATCCAATGGCAATATTTTTCATTGATTCATCGTATAGACTATTTAAAATAATCACAATGGGGATATTTAACCTTATTCAGGGGTGGCGCGTTTTAACCCCTATGGGCGTGTTACCCCCACTTCCCCTACGATTTTTTTTAAATAGCGCCAGAAATTTAACGGCCTCCGCGGCGTAAATAAAAGTGTGTAACTATCATAATATTGTGCCTTGCAACAAAATGACAACTTCCGTGATCATTTTCCACGGCTCTTATGGATGTGTAAAATATATCTGCAGTGCAAATAGCACGTACCGTCGTTCGGGGTGTCATTGGGCCTAGGGGGTAAGATTGGGCCAAAACGAAAAATGTTTCAACTCCTAATATCTCAGAAACTGTTACGAATTTTGATGAAAACTTCAAACGGTTCGAAATTATATTAAAATTCACGTCTAGGAAATCACAAAACAAATTCCAAGAACTAATTGTGCTCGTACCATAGTGCTTGGAATTTGAATGTAATACTATTGATTGAATGAACCCGTATTAAAATAGTGTCAGTAATAACCCACAAAAATATTACATAACTATTTTTTAGATCGATGGATACCTGGTTATCATGTTACGATAATCTGTTGTTGTTTTATCGAATTTTATGAATATTTTCATAGCGGTTCTGGTTTTTCGTAACAACGAGCAATGCGCGCTAAAAAGGGGTGAGATTGGGCCAAGCTTTTGGTTGATTTGCCATACATTGTTGGTAAGAGCCTTAATGTAGGCAATTATTTTTAGTGAACGATTGAATCGTTGCATCGTCACCGCTGAACTTTATTGTATTTGGCCCAATGTCACCCCCTGTGAGGGGTGAGAATGGGCCAATTTTGACTATTTGACGCTTATTTTTCGTTGCGACTAAAAATAAGCGGAGGAGTATTGTACCCAAGGGGTGTCTCACATAGATTAAATTTAATTTATCTGCAGAAATTAACGAAGTAACCAAAGCGACTTTATTTCGATTTCAATTGAGTTTGGTTATAAGACCAATTGCTGATTTTAGCAACGTAACGTATAAACCATCTGTCAAATCAAACGATGACAGTGATAGTAAACAATAAGTATTATCCCGCTCGGAAAGATCTTCTAGAAGTCTCCCGCGATATCTCTGAGACAAAAAAATGAGTCTTCTAGACATTTTTCTTCGATGTCTAGAACCTGTCACACCTCAAATCCGCCTTAAATGCAACAACCGTTTCTACCTCAAATTTACGGCGAATAAACCGTTTGAACCGGTATGGAATTGACAGATAGAATCTCTTCGATATTTCTTAGACATCTCTTAGACATGGGTACCTCTATTCTAGTAGATTTTTGCTAGATTTAATGGAGACACGGGTACCAGAATAGTGATATTTCTTCTTCTTATCATTCTTATTTAGGAATTTTCGGTTTGTTTACACATTTAAAATTAAAAAGCTGAACATTCACTTTTTTTATTTTTCTTTTTTCTTGTTTGCTTACGTATAAAATAATCTTATAAATAGACTAGTCCATAGTCCTGCATATTTGCTGCGATGTGTTCCTGCTGTTCAACGTATGTATCGTTTTAAGTTTGACCACAGCGGGTCTAGATTTTTGGCGAAAGACTGTGTCTTGTGTGGACTTGTTGAATATTATTTCTTCCGTTGCTCTTGTACATCATTACACCGGTAGCTTGTAAAACCGGGTAGATGTAAAGGCTCAGCCGGATTTCCTTATATTTTCCCGACATCTCCTTGTACTGCGGCAGGAGCGTCTGTCTGGTCATCGTAGAAATACTGTCCAAAAACCACGAAATTTTCGTTAACCACACTACACTGCAGGAAAAGTGTCGTCTTGAAGGGGTCAATACACAGGCTAGCAAAGTGACAGTCATCCTCGCAGTCATCTGCATGTGCTGGATCTTGTAGATCAGAGGTTCCCAAACTTTTGGAAATGCGACCCACCCAGCAGAATTCCATATTACTTGCGACCCACTTGTTACTAAATGCATTGATTTTGTGGAATTAGATAAAAATAAGTTCGCGTTAGATTGGACAAATCATAATAAATTGCTTTTTATCCCATCGATTTGGGTTGGATTTGGATTTATTCAGATTGGTTTTGAATTGGATTTCGATTTGATGAGAATTAGATTTGAATTAGATTTGGATTGGAGTTGAATTAGATTTGGATTGGATTTTAAATATATTTGGATTTGATTTAGATTGGATTCGAATTGGATTAGGATTGGTTTTGGATTGGGTTCGGGGCTTAGGTTTGGATTGTATAGGACTTCTTTCTACTTGCCCAAATATCGTATAACAAAAGAAAGGCCGTTGACCTCGTCAGGTTGCTCTTTAATCATCGAATCATTACTGAGATCCTAATTTAAAATATGGAATAGATTTGTGAGACAAAATAGTAACAAAATTATGAATTAAGATTTGTCTTTCGCGACCCACCACTGAACAGCCCACGACCCCCCTGGGGGTCGCGACCCACAGTTTGGGAACCTCTGTTGTAGATCATTTTTCAGAAAAAAATGTAGGTCCACTTTGCAGTATACCTATAGGTTCCATCTGCGCCTGCGTTCTGAAGGTGAACCCGGTCGGCTGTTTGCCAAAAATCGAGTCCACTCCAATGTCCTGTGCTGAAAAAAAAAACCTTTTTTAATATTTCAAATCCTGGGATTCCGATAGAATCCCTGCGGGTATTCCGACAACAATTCCGTGGTGATCCTAGCGAAAATCTTTCGAGGGTTCCGATAGAATTTTTGTTTTGGAAATTCCGATGCAGGAAACCTTATGAAATTCTTATCAGTTTTGTTCGCCGCCAACTCACCGAAACACCCAAGCCGTACCGTTTTTTTGCAAATCAATTGCAACCTTTTTCTATGAAAATTTACTTCACGATCTCGAGATTTTTCTCGAGCTGAAAAGGAAGTAAAAAAGATGGTGACTACGCGCGAAGAAAACTAAACCGAATGAACGGGCTAAACCGTTTCAACGGATTCAACTGATTCAATGTGCGAATGTATAGAAAAAAACAAACAAACACACTAAAAAAATCGAAAGGCAATAAACATTTGGTTTGGGTCCAAACTTATTTTGAAACTTGGCTAAGGTGGTTTGCGTCCTATCCAGGTAGATTCCTGTTCGCTTTTAGACATCCTTCCGTGCGGGATGGAAAGAAAATATTTATATGTGAACTATCAGAAAACGTCTATACATTACAGCAAGCAAAGAAAACATGCTCATTGCTAACCATTAGTTAGAGTTATAGTACCAGATAGTTACACCATTGTAACATTAATAAGATATTAATAAGTTTTTTTTGGGGCTTTGTTTTTACCTGGGTTCATATTAATAAGCTTAGCGCGAAGAGATTAAACAGGAAGCAAGATGCTCTTCCACTTCACGAAAGTAGATGTTGCACATATGTATATGATATAGATGTTATCCCCAATTTCAGCCGAATTCCAATAGACGAAATTTTTATAATTTCTTGGGCTTAGTGAATAACAGCTGGCCTTCGTAGCTTAGATTTAAATTTCTAAGCTACGAAGGCCAGCTGTTACATCCCACATCATACGCATTTCTTCAGTTGTAGAACTAAGTTTGTGGTAGCAAGTGCAGAAGCCCGGAAATGACTCGGGTACCTAATACGGGTTATGAATATCCAAGTATTTCTACATGGGATCATAGCATATAATAATAAAGCTTTTACAGGATGACGAATATAACATCTGTGCTGTAATTATTCAAATCCAAGTTCGAAGTCAACAGAATAATAAATTTGTAGGCAACGGGCAACAACAGCTTAGTTTTTGTTAATATTGCTGAACGCAATAAAATTTCCAAAGCTATTTTCAGCTGTTTTCCTTGTAAATCATCTCGGCAAGGGTTAGTTTACAATCTGAAAGAAACAATGAATATATTATTACATAATGTAAAAAAAATATCAAATTAGAAATCATAATATCCATATTATCCATTTCCTTGTTGGTCAAAAAATAAACAACTTGATGTCATTGGTAACTTAGAAAATCCAAGCTTGCTTGGACTAAAAATAGAGTTCAGTGTCGCAGAACGTGTGTTGCAAAATTGATCAAGTTGTAGCTATGAATGCCATTCGCTTCAAATCGAATTTATTTCGATTCAAATTCGCTGTGATTGTTAACAGTGAGACACCCCTTGATTGTATCGCACATAAAATAATGGCCTTGGAAAAAGATCGCGAAAGTTTTTTTTATGAACGGTACAACACTTTTTTTTGGCTTATAAGTATGAACAGTTACTATTGAGGATCAAAGTAAGCCGATTGTAACTGGTCGCATTTTTTTTCGCAGACGTCAATAGTCTTTTATATATGTAAAATTTTAGCATTTGGTAACGTTCCCAATAAGATCGAAGCGGTGAAGAAAATTCAGGTGAACCTGCTGGTGAAGAAAATGGAGTTCCATCAGTGAGTATCTTCAAATAACCAACGATAAGTACGCTCCCAAGTTCGAGACTCCGATGACACGCCGGGGCCGAATTTTCCGAAGTGTTATGGTTGACCGTGTTCAAAATTATTACGGGCTGGCAAGCGATACTACTAGAGACAGATGAGCCCTACTACTAGAGACAGATGTAGGCGGCTCCACAGCTTGTCCATCGTCGCTAATATTTATTCTGTACACCGATGCACCGTCACTTACACTATTCAACAAAGTCTCGAAGTGTCCACCTGGCAGCCACTTCGGTTTTATCTGTCAGCAAATTTCCTTCCTGGTCGTTGCACATGACGAGAGATGGCGCTGTTTTTCTCCGCATGCCGTTGGCAGTCTCATAAAACCTCCGCATATCGTTCTGCTCCATTCTTTTCTGCGCCTCACTACTAACTTGTTCTTCGTACTCTTTTTTCTTCCTGCGGTGGGTTCGTTTTTCGGCTGCTCTTGCTTCCTTGTTATTTATTTATTTATCATCAGACTAAGGCCGGAGTGGCCTGTGCTGCACATAAAAGACTTCTCCATTCAGCTCGGTCCATGGCTGCACTTCGCCAACCACGCAGTCTGCGGAGGGTCCGCAAGTCGTCCTCCACCTGATCGATCCACCTTGCCCGCTGTGCACCTCGCCTTCTTGTTCCCGTCGGATCGTTGTCGAGAACCATTTTCACCGGATTGCTGTCCGACATTCTGGCTACGTGCCCGGCCCACCGCAGTCTTCCGATTTTCGCGGTGTGAACGATGGATGGTTCTCCCAACAGCTGATGCAACTCGTGGTTCATTCGCCTCCTCCACGTACCGTCCGCCATCTGCACCCCACCATCTTGCTTCCTTGTACCGATCTCTATTTGATCGGGTACCGTCAACTGGGGGGAAGATGATAATTGAGGTGAAGATGATCTTTTTATGTGTCAGTCAAAAGTGCCAAATTTTTTTATGAAACGGTAGTCAACAATATTCTCCGTTCAAGTAATGTTACCGCTAGGTAGAAATCCGAGTTTTTCGATAATAATCATGAAAATGTATTTTGTGGAAGAAAGAGTGAGATAGTCATAAATGACGCTATTTTCGTTTCAAATATTGACTTCGTAGACTTCTTTACGTAGTAAATTCAACATTCATACAAATAACCTAGTGTATTTTGACTACTAGGTCATAATGATTTTATTAGAGCTGTCTTGAACAACTTCACCCCAAACCAGATTACTCAAAAAATGTGTGATAATTTAATTTATTTTAATAAATGCGAATGCATTTCAGAAAACTGAAGTTGTTGATTATTGCAACGTATATCACTACATGTTTTGAAAATATTTGTTTCGATTTAAAATGTAAACACACATTGTTATTGCATGTTTTGTCTTAAAAATGATAATCTTCCCACCAGTTGACGGTACCTGACACCAACATTCGAATTATGGCAACGTTCTTCTCGTCTGTCACTCTCTGACACTCCACATCGAGCCAACCCGTCGCCTCTGTGCAGTACATACCACTTCTCGTGGTGTTGTGCTCACCGCTGCATGGATCGACTCCCATATATCGTTGATGTTGTCGCTAACATTGATTGCCCTTATCCGTTCGTCGTGCTTCTGGCGGTACTCAGTTGATGCTCTTTCCGCCGACAATCGCTGGATATTGTAACGCATCTTTCGCTGTGATCTTTCGTTTGATACAGTTGACAACCGTGATCGAATTTTACTGACAACGAGGTAGTGATCAGAGTCAATTTTCGGACCTCTGAACACATCGCACATCGATAACATCCGGGAAATGGCGCCCATCCACTAGAACATGGTCTATCTGGTTGCAAGTTTCACCATTTGGGTTTCTCCAGGTGTGCTTTCGGATGTTCTTTCATGCAAAGTAGGTGCTACTGATGGCCATCCCTCTGGCAGCAGCAAAATTTACTAGCCGTAGGCCGTTGTCATTGGTGTCGTAGTGAAGGCTCTCCCTACCGATTATGGGACGGAAAAAATCCTCTCTACCGACCTAAGCGTTAGCGTCTTCGATAACAATTTTCACGTCATGCTTTGGGCACTCTTCGTAGGCTTTATCAAGACATTCATAAAACGTGTCCTTCATGTCGTCGGATTTATCGTTTGTCAGTGCGTAAACGTTGATTAGGCTGTAATTGAAGAATTTGCCCCGTATCCTCAACACACAGATTCGTTCGCTAATGGGTTTCCACCACATCACTCGCTTCATCTGCTTGCCCATCACTACGAAACCAACTCCATGCTCTACTTTTTCACCGCCGCTATGATAGATGTTATACTTGAATCCAGTGTTGGTCGTGGGGTCCACGGGTCGGAATTCACGTTCTCCGGATCTGGACCATCGGACTTCTTGAATAGCGGCCACGTTCACTCCAACCTTCTGCAGTTCGCGAGCCAGAAGGCTCACTCGTCCAGGTTCATTTAGGGTCCTGACATTCCAGGTACCGAGTTTCCAATCATAGTCCTTATTTCGTTGCCGAGTCGGTTGCCAAAAATAACGTTCTCTTTTTCTTCTATCTCCATTTTTCGTAGTATTTGCTACGTAGTATAAGTACCTTACTGGGGCCGCGTTACCTACATCGCGATGATGGGGCTGCCACCTTAGGTATAGCTGACGCGATACAGCATTTCGTTAATCAACCGCTGGGTACCAGGCAGACGCTGTTTGAGCCGCACCTCCTGGTGAACAGACGCTTTGGTAATATGATCCATAAATCTTGCTAAATGATCCATACATTTTAAAAAATGTGTGGATCAATTAATATAATTTAATTGGCCTTCTCTCCAAACAAAATTATGGATCATATAAACAAAATTATGGATCATATGACCAAAATTATGGATCATATTACTGAAATTATGGATCATAATCAGGATAAAAATTGCGCAAATTTGAAATTTTATGGATCAAAATATAGTTTTATGGATCATAAAGTTATTCTTTATGGAATCTCTCGAACTATTTTATATATTTATGGCAGCGTTTTATGGAACATTCAGATGTTATTTACGGATCGTTTTTCATTTTTTATGGATCGTTTTTGCACATTGAACGGTGCACAGTAAGGGCTGCCGTGCGACATCTATACCGACGCGGCATCTCACCCCGACTTACCCTATATAATTATAATCCAATATTTCAATACATTGGATATGAAGCGTTGATTTTTCCTTAACCGAATGATCTATGAAAATTAAAAATCCATAGAGAAACGGCTGAGATATTAATATTTAAAGTCTATCATATTTTCGTGACGTTTTTCGATTTATCGCAATTGCAAAGTGTAGGTACTCCGGTATAGAAAGCACAGACGTAGTCCCACGTCAAAAACGAAGCGAGAGATGTTTTGGATTTCTTCCGATAGTTTATTGGTTGCCCCCTACCGTGCGCAATAATAATCTCGTTATCGTATGAATAAGCAGCATGGTAATGCGATCATCTCGTCTGGACATATAAAGCGTAAAGGTATCGCAGACGTCGCGTCCTTATCTGCAACTAGCAAACACGCTGTGATTGAACAAATGAGCGCGAGAGCGTTTTGTCTCGGATTTCCAGCAAATGCTCCATCACAGAATAGCGATGGGGATGCTGAGGCTGTATGTACATAGAGGCGGGATCTAATCTCGCACCGCTCTACTCGAGCTTGTCCTGTTGGGTAGTAGGTATAAAGTTTCCAGTCATTGCCAGGCGAGCTATCAGTAGTGTTGTAAACTTGAGACAAGAAACGATTCTTTCCCATTCGATCGGGCGGTTGTGCTTTTGTTAGGACGATATAATACGCATAGAGCGCGAAAGCAAGATGACCATCAACGAGAAAACCCGGCTGTTGCCTAAGGAGTACCAGAAATCTTACGTGATTCCGATTCCTCAGGAGGACCTCAACAACAATACCAGCGAGAGCATACTTCGAGAATAGTAAGTGTCGAAAGGTGCCGAAAGGGTTGATGGTTGTTCGTTCACTGAAGAGAAATGTATATTCAACACGTGTTTGTGTCGGCAATCGTGCGTACGTGCAACAACAGACAGGCCACGGTGTGATGGATGCTAATGATGGTGATGGCATTGTCACACTTCTTGGAATTGTTCAAACGCGAGTGCTCCGTAAATTTATCATACTGACCGTTCGATGGCCCAGCTATAAGAGCAGAAACAATGTGCCAGGGATTTCTGTGATATCGATTTCTTATCAATCGTAATCGAAACGATCAGAATAAGTGTTTGTCACGCAGGGGGTGTAATCTTCTGTAAATTATTGGCGAGTTAATCGTTTTGATTGAGGAAACCATCGGTACATCACCATGTGCGTGCGCTTGTGTATGATTCTGGCCCAGAAGTTCTGGGCATTGTTAAAGCGATGCAACAATAGCATCTATTTTTGATTTCCCTTTCTAATTAACTTTTTCTGGGAAAAATATACTCGGATCATTTTATTTGAGCAGTCGAAGGAAAGGTACAATGAACTTTTTTTCAACACCAATACCTACCAAACACAAACTTTATGTGTTGTTGGCTATGGAGTTTCCAATTTACTAGTATCAAAAATAGTATTTATAGGAAGGGAACTGAAACGAGAATTTAAAAAAGAGTGAGATAGTAGTGATAAAAATATCTATAAAGAGTATGTTCTGAATAGAAAATTATTCAAGAGCTTGTTTAGTAGAATACCTTAGCTTGTCATGAAACGAGTTAGTGCTATTCAATTTAATTCCACTACTTGATACTCACTCAACTTAACTTGAAGCGAAGCTACAATCAAGTGGAGGAATTAAATGGAATAGGACAAACCCGCCTCATGATAAGTGAGTTTTTTTGTCTAACCGAGTGAAATGACTCGGGTTTCAGAAAGTTTCCTATCAGTAAAGAAATTTTGTTTTGCAATCAGCCGCTTTCGATTTAGCAACCAAATTAAGGCATTTAATGGCACGGTAGCTTATTTCACCCATCCACCGCATTTGAAAACGAGTCCCAAACGGAGGAATTCAAAAACAATGGCTATTGGGTTGAACTGGAATTTCGACTGTTTGAACCTACCGTAATGTTCAATCATCAGGGACCTTTTTTTCGGATTCAATTGAAAGCCAATCTTTTTAGCAGTCAGTCCTTGTGATATAGGGGAAGATCCCCCAGCGCCGGACACCTCCCAATTCCGGACACTTCTAAAAACGGCACTTGCAGAGATCCCTCCATCATCTTATGTAGTACAAAAGAAAGCCATTGAAAAGTCCTTTACCTGCATGGATTCGCTCTCCGTTGCTACACCACTGAGCCGGATTGAATCTTTCCACTTTTACAAAACGGTATTTTCATATAAACACCTACTTGAAAATCGTCACAGTTCTCGATACAATCATTGATTGATGCTGTTAATCACCACACAATAATTCTGATGTTGTTCTCATGTTATTTATAATTCTCTCGATCTCAAAAAGTGAAAAAATATAGTTTTCAAGCGTTTGGAAGTAATTTGGATGAGTGAATATATCTTTTCAATCAAATAAAAAATTATTATAAATAATACCATCTGGCATCATGTCGGCGTTGAACGTGCATATTTTTGTTCAGAATCTCAAAAATTTCGACCCAGAGAAAGGACTTGTTTTGGGTTCACGAACCGAGATTATTTGGTTTTCTGATCGGAGCTCTTTTTGGCTTTCGGGAGGAACTCTTCGGGGTTTTTGAATCGATTCTTCTTGGACTTCTGAACAAAATCATTTAGGGCTTCGGTGGGAAATCCCATTAGTATTCATTTCGGAAATCTGTTCAGAAGTCCAGAACGCTCCAATCGAAAGCCCAAAAGTATTATTTTCGGAATACCAAAAGTATTCCGTTCGGAACTCTAGAATGATTTTGTTCAGGATCCCATCATAATTCCGACTGGAAGTCCAAAAGGATTTCTTTGGGAAGCCCAGAATAATTTCTTTCGAAAGCCCAAAAGATATTCGTTCAGAAGCGTTATTAAACCCAGAAGGACTACGTTCGGAAGTTCACATAATTCTGTGCGGAAATCCGTATGAACGGATATCTTTTGGGCACATTAATGGAATTATTTTGGGCTTTCGAACGGAATCATTTAGGGCTTCAAAATGGATTTATTTTGGGTTTCTGATTTGAATCTTTTTAGGCTTCCGAAAGGAATCAAAAAATCTTTCCGTTTGCAATTCTAAAAGAATTATGTTTGGCACCCAAAAGAAATGCCGTTCAGAAGCATAAAAGGCTCTGCTCGAAATTTCAAAATGATACCGTTCGAAAACCATAACGATTTAGTTAGAAAACCCAAAATTGTTCAATTGGAAAGCCCAACAGTATTCTATTTGGAAGCCCAAAGTTTTCGAAAACAACAAATGTCTGTAAAAGTCTGTAACTTCACGCAAAAGTCTATATAATGTCTATAATTAGTATGGTGTCTGTATGCAAGACCAAATGTTTGTATAAATACAGACATGTATGTATGTCTGGCATCCCTGATTTTAGGGCTCAGAATAAAAAAACACACGCGTCAAAACGGACTTCAACTGTAGACGGACTTTATCAAACGAAAACTGAACTGCGTTTATTTTGAGAGTAACGCAGTGTTGACCTCGTTGGAACAGCACATAATACACGGACATCCTGACATACAAATCTCCGGCCATTCATTTCAACAATAAAAAAAAATGACGTGACGAAACGAAAACACATTCACCCGCGAGCACGGCACACTTCGATCATTTTTCGAAATTTTCTTAGATATGCTTCTTTGAATTTTCAAAGAAATGTCTTGAGGATTTTCCAAAGGAATTTCTGGATTTATCCCCTAAGTAATTTCCGGAGGTATTCTTGGGAAACTTTAAGGGTTCTTTCTAGAATTACGTAACGCTAAATTTGGTGATTTTGGACCCCCACCCTCCCCCACGTAACACTTTTTGTATGGAAGGTTTGATTTTTTTGTATGAACCGTAACGCTCGGCTTGACCCCCTCCCTCCCCTTCAGCGTTACGTAATTTGTGAAAGAACCCTAAGAATGTCGAATATCCCTTCAAGAGTTCCTTTATAAATTCCGTTAGGAATTCGTTCGCAAATTCCTGAGAAAATTCTCTGAAATTTCGTCCTAGAATTGTGGATGAGATTCTTGCTGAAAATTCCGGAGGATTTACTTGAGAAATTTCCGAAGTAATGGAGTTTGGAAAAAAAAACATGCGACGCGATGCCTACCTATTTCACCTATAATAGCCTATTTCAATAAAATAGATTGCATTGTATTTTATAGACCACAAAATACACTTATTGATGATATATAATACTTATTGATGGTCAATATTCTTTCACGTTCTTCTTCTTCTTCATCTTATTGGCATTACATCCCCACACTGGGACAGAGCCGCCTCGCGGCTTAGTGTTCATTAAGCACTTCCACAGTTATTAACTGCGAGGTTTCTAAGCCAGGTTACCATTTTTGCATTCGTATATCATGAGGCTAACACGATGATAATTTTATGCCCAGGGAAGTCGAGACAATTTCCAATCCGAAAATTGCCTAGACCGGCACCAGGAATCGAACCCAGCAACCCTCAGCATGGTCTTGCTTTGTAGCCGCGCGTCTTACCGCACGGCTAAGGTCTTTCATGTGTTAAATGCAATTAAGAGTTCGGATATGTTTTTGCCTTTCTCGTACACCAAGGTGTAACGAAAACGCTGTATATTCACTTCCAAGACGATTTTGCGATAGAAGGTCTGGAGACCCATAGTGTTATATACCAATCGACTCAGCTCAACGAATTGAGATGATGTCTGTCTGTGTGTATGTGTGGGTCTGTGTGTATGTATGTGCGCAAAATCAAACTCACTCATCTTTTAGTCACTTATTTTTTATTTATTTATTAACAAACTCCATATAGGAATATAAATAATCACCTACTGTTTTTCAAAGCTTATGCTACTATGCAACATCTAATACCAATGACTATACACTAAATAAATTATTTAAATTTCTTTTAAAAGTAGAAAAACTTCTTTCACTCCTTTGATTTCGAGGTAGATCATTCCAAATTTGTATGGCTCGTAAACGATAAGATTGTTTTAAACTATTTGAAAGGCATCTAAGAACGATGAGTAATGAACTTCTTGAAGAGCGCGCATGTCTGAAGAAATCTCGAAGGTAAATTGGAGGGTCGTTTATAATTTTGAATGTTTGGATACAGATTCTAAGCTTTAAATGACTTGTAAAATCACATCCAAGTATTGCCTTTTTATAATTAGATATATGTATGGTCGAACTTTTTCAGATTAAATGCATATCTGGTGACTGCATTGAACACCTGGTTAAGTTTTCTTGAATTTTTCTTAGTTACAAGGCCAAATAAAATATCTACATATTCAAACAATGGAACTAAGAGAGACCTAACCAATTGAACCCGGATATTTTGGGGAGTACAATGTCTCAGTAAGACAAGCGAATGTAAGGCATTATAAATTTTACTGCAAACGGCATTAACCTGGGATGTCCAGTTTAAGTTAGAATCCATCATTAACCCAAGATTTCTAACTACATTAGAATATTGAATGATATCGTTACCCACTCTTTTTGATGGTACATTACCAAGAACGGCACGTTTAGTGTGAAAATAATCGTTTGAGTTTTTCCTCCGTCCGTTATTTATGCACCATAGCAAGATACTCTGAATGTCATGGAAAACTGATCTAAGTAGAAATTATACTTCAACTTGTTACACAACTGTCTATGGTCAATAGAATCGAATGCTTTACTGAAATCCAGAAGGGCCAATAAAGTGACCATTTTGTTGTCTAATGCTTCTCTAATGTCGTTTTCAACATTAATACTTGTGACACATATATGATACCAATATCACTGTACAGCATAAAATCATATGTCTGTCACCCAAAATCACGTTGGTATCACGATAGCACGATGATTTCCGTACCCTGCCCTTCGACCGTTGTTTTGTACGAAACAGAACATAATTTGTTGTTTGAAATGTCAAATACGCCGTTTGACATATGAAATAAAAACAAACATTTGCAAGCTGACTGAGTAAAAATCGTTTTTTCTGAAATTCCAGATGATATTTTTCACAACATTGCCAAAATAATTATTTGTAAGCCCATTATTTACTACAATTATGCTCTGAAGATGACTTCCTATTGATTTTGCCAGTTCTTGGGTTGTTACCGGGAAGATCTACCGTCACTTTTGCATGGTATTCAATAGTTTGAGTTCTGTATCGTGTGATTTTGAACATTTTGTGCAAGGATTCCATGGGTTTTAATTGGAATGAAGTCTAGGGATTGGAAAGTATGCGGAATAATTGATTTGCCATTAGTCAGCATCTACTTTTTAAATGGGAAGAATGTTTTGTACCGTTGTATCTATGACCCAATTGGACGGTGCTGGCTTTATCCTTCAAAAACACCCCAAACCATAGAATAAAATGATTAACGTCCGCAGAAATAATCGTCCTGCGGAATATTTGCAAAAACAAGCATATTTCTGCTAAAATACTAAAATGAAGAATTGGAAAACTTTGACGTTTTCATATCGATGAATGAACTGCTGACGCGAATTCACAATTTATTCAAAAAATATGGGTAAGTATTGTGTAATACTCATAAAAAACTATAGTGACAGTTTATGATTTCTATACGTTTTGATGAAAAATATAGTTTTGGAAAGCGGTAGTTTCAGTTTCAGTTTCAAAACAAGCTGTCAAATAGATTCAACGGTGGAAAGAAAAGATGTGTGTCATCTTGTCACTGTACGCGTACAGCGTGATACGAAAATCATTGTGCGGAAATCATATATCTGTCGATAGTATAAGAGCAGTCACAGTGCTGCATGATTTCCGATATCCAGACTGGAAAGTACATAATAGATGGTTGGGTGCCAAATACTCATTTAGTTGCTTAGAGAGTAATGATTCGAATATTTTTGAAAGTGCACAAAGAATACTTATTTGTTCCTTCTTTTATTTATTAGGCACTCTGTGTTACTTAACCGCTACTGTGCCGAGATCAACTGTGGTATTCTGCCGTACAGAATCCATACAGAATCTATTTTTAGATTTCCATTGCTCATTATTGTTGTCGTTGCCAGTCCATCTCATCGTGAGTCCATTGTATCCGTTTGTCCATGTCGTGCTTCCAATGATCGTTGCATTGTTCGATTGCCATTAAGCCGGGTCCGTTGGAGGAATGCCTCCGAGAAGATCAATTTGTCAGTCGTCATCAGGCAGCCGTACGGTATGACGCGTTCCCCAATACGCTACCGCATGGGCTGCGCATCCGGCGACTGACGAGGGTTTGGTGGAGGGGCTGGGAATCGAACCCATGACCATCCGCTTGTGAGGCGAACGTGTAGCCAACTACGCTACGGGACCCCCATAAAGAATACTTATTGGACGATACTCTTTTTCGGTAACAGGGTGATCAGTCTTACCTATTGGAATTACTTTTGCGATTTCCCAATCAAGGGGGAAATCTGAGGAAGTAATACAATAATTAAAGATGTTTTCAATGTATTTGAGAGTAACACTTAAGGACATTTTTAAAACATTGAGCGGAATTAAATCGTTTCCAACAGCATCACACGAAGCAGGAACGAACTCAGAGAGTATTTCATTATTTGTAACACACCTAAATGAGAGATTCGGATGTGTTCCAACATCATCATTTTGATTGAAGCTAAGTGGTGTGTAGTGAGCAACAAAGAATGAGTTGAGGGTATCTGCATTAACATCCCCTCCACCCATATTATTATTTGTTTGTTTTAAGCCTAATCGTTCAATGTTTTTCCAAAGTTGCTTAGCAGGAAGGTCAGCGCTTAGTTGGGAGGAGAAATATTCTCGTTTCATACGATTGACCTCTCGATTTGTTAAGTTGCGAAGACAGGTGAAATTTCTCCATTTACTCTGACTCTCTCTATCGTGTTTCCAACATTCATAAGCTTTGGACCAAGATGAATACACAGCTAGGTGTTGCAGTCTGCCCAATTTATGGACGAGAAGAAGGCGGGGGTGAAAAATTCATTTTCGGTGCAAAACATAAACAAACCGTCTGGCTCTCCCATACTAAAATCCAAGATGGCTGAATCGTGAATTTGGCAGATTGGAACACCTAGTGGTGTATTCATCTTGCTTTGGACCGATTTTTAATCAATCGATGGATACGAGTGTTGATCCAAGGAGTGCTTGGATCTTTGACCGTTTTTTCCTGAGCGGGGCATGCTTATCAAGAATGGCGAAAAATAGATCATTGAAGCATTTTAGTTTCACATTAATCTCTGCGTAGTTGAGTACAGCATCAAAATCTACGCAGCGCAAATCTGCCAAGAAAGAGGATTGATCTATTTTGTGATAATCATGTGTCCAGTAAACATCAGCACAAGTTTTAGGAAGCCTAAATTTGTAATCAATGCAAACGAAATCGTGATCACTGATTCCACCCACAGACGATTGATAAACGTTGTTTAAGTTCTGAGTGCAATTACCTGTAAATATATCAATGGTTGATGCAGAACTGGGCCTGTGGAAAGTTGGATAAGTGGGAATTAGCTGCATGATAATGCAGTTTCAATGTATTGTTAGAATTTTCCATCTTCAAATTTATGTTAAAATCGCCTGTCATCAGAATGTTGGGTTCTGTAGCTGCAATTTCAGAAAAAAGCTAAACATTGCATCGAGTTTCGTTATTGCAACATCTGGGGGTTTATACACGACTCCACAGACTAAGTTAGCCTGTTTTAATTTGATAAACAAATAGTCAATTTCGCTTTCTTTTTCAGATTTTGTGATTACGGAGTATTTGATGTTTTTCCTCAAATAAAAGGCGACACCTCCTCTTGATTTTTTCCTATTTTGACGATCAGATCTGATAATCTTGTAGCCCTCAAGCTCTACTGACATGCTGGTGTTAGAAGGTTTGAGCCAAGTATCCACTACAGATAAAACATCTAGTTTTGAATTTACTACGAATGAGCGATAGTTTTCAATGTTGCTATTTAAACTCCTTGCATTATGGAGTGCTATTTTCATAAAATTATTAGAATGTTTCTCTAGAATAGTTTTCATTTTCAAATAATCAAGTAAATAGAGCTTAATTATCGATTCGTATATAGGCGCATCGAACAACGAAGGAGCTAAAGAAGTATTTGAATCAGTTTGTGCATTGGTATTACGAAGTGCATTACTTACGCTAATCATTTCGGAACTAGCCGGCTTGGTAGGCTCACGTTTTTTGGCTGAAACTCGCGAATTTCTACACCTTCTGGCCAATAAAACGGATCGTTAATTACAGCGACAAGGTCTTCAGAAACAGAGAGTTTAAATGATACGAATGATAGTTCGTTAATATCCTTATTTCGTGGCACTAGCTTAACACAATTTAGCGTAGAACGGTCGACGTTGATGGTTTCTCGCGTCGCCCCCCCCCCTGAATTGTGGAAAGATTGAACGGGTACTGAAATGAATTCCCTCAAACATGTGCACTTTACGATCCAATCATATACAGAAATAGGTGGTTGAAATTCAAAAGATTCCCAAAACTTATTAGGGCATCCAGGATCCATAATATATGAAAGTTCAAAACAACTCGAAACATGTCGGGCTCAAAAATTCTCCTTGAAGTCCTTCTAGAAGCTCCCCTGGGAACTTCTGAATTCCTCCGGAAAGTTATCCACAAATTCCTATGAAAATCGTTCGAAAATCCTTCTCATGTAATTGTAATTCCTGCATATCTAGGAACCCCCCCCCCTAATTTTTTTTTAGGAAATTCACGAGGAAATTCCTTGAAGATTTCTTTTTTTCTCTCCAAGATTTACTTCTAGATATTTCTTCGGCTATTCTCTCTTCAGGAAGAATCCGGCATTTCCTTCAGGAATGCATTCGAGAGTTCCGTCAAGAATACATACGGAATTTCTTCCCAAAATTCTACCAGAAGTTTCTTCAAAAATTTATGACGGAAATCCTACGATTTAGCTCCATAATTTCACTTGTAAATCTATAAGAAATTCCTTCGGAAATTCTTTTAGGAACTTCTCCGGGCATTCCTCTAGGAACTCTTCCTTTAATTCCTCCGGGATTACTTCCAGGAAATTTTCCGGGAATACCTCCAAACATTCAATAGCGAAATAATCTAGCATTCCAATCTGGAATTCTTTTCGCAATTACTTCAGAATGTCCTTCAAGAAATCATCAAGAAATATCTTCACGAATTTCCCCAGAAATTCTTACAGGTATTTTTTCGGGAGTTTCTTCAGGTACTTCTCCAGGAATTCCTTCAGGAATTTCTTCGGGAGATTTTCCGCGGAAGTGTACTAGAATTCCTTCCGGACTTCACTCGGAATTTACTCGGATATCTGCCAAGAGTTCTTCCAGAAATTTCTTCAGAACAATCCGCAGGTATTTTCTTCAGCAATTCATCTGGAAATACTGAAATGAATGGAACTCCCACAAGCACTTCCGGAGGAATTCTCACATGGAAGTCCTGAAATAATTCGTAGAGAAGTTCCTAAAGGAATTTCCGAAAAAATATCTGAAGGAATTCCCAGAAACATATCAGGAGGAATTAATGCAGAAATTCTCAGATGAAATCCTGAAAGTATTCCCAGATGAATTGCTGAAGAAAATACCTGCGGATGTTCCGAAGAAATTTCTGGAAGAACTCTTGGCAGATACTGCTGGTGGATCTCCCGGAGGTATTCCCGAAGGAACTGCCGGATGAGCTCCCGTAAGATCTCCCGTAAGAACTCCCGGAGGAATTTCAGGAGGAACTCCTAGTAGAATTCCTAGAAGACCTCCCGGATGAGCTCCCAGAGAAACTATCGGAAGAACTTCGGAAGGAATTTCCAGCTTAATTTCTGAAGAAAGCGTAAATGATTTCCCGAAAAAAGCCTGAATAATTTCCTGGAATAGCTTCTGGTGGAACTCCCGGAGGAATTTCCGGAGAAACTCCCGGATGAATTGCTGGTGGAGTTTCCGGAGGAACTCTCGAAGGAATTTTCTGGAAGAATTTCTGAAGAAACTCCCGGGAGAATTTTCAAAGGAACCCCGGGGAAACTACCAGAAGCATTCTCGGAAACAAGAGAATTCATCTTATAGACAAATTTCATCTAGCTGAAACCTTTTGTTGGGGTTTGTAGCTGGACCATCATCATCATCAGAGGACCTCCCGGAGAGTTCCCTGAGGAGCTCGCAGAGAAATTCTCGGAGGAGCTTCTGGTGGAAAATATTTATAAATTCCTGAAGAAGCCTAAATAAATTCCAATTCTGCCGAAATTCGCGGAAGAATTTTCAGAGGAACTGCCGATAGAACTACCGGAATAATTCTCGAAGGAAATCCTAGAGAAATTCTTGGAGGAAATGCCGGTGGAACTCCTGGAAGAATTCCAGGAGGAGTTTTCGTAGAAACTCCTGGAGGATCTCCCAGTGGAAATCTTGAAGTTTCCACCGGAATTCTTTCAGGATTTCATTGCGAATTAATCTAGGAATTTCTCCGAAAATTCCATTGTTGATTTCATTTTCGGTATAATTTCTGTATAAATTTCCGGTGGAATTCCTTGAGAAATTCTTTGAAATTTTCACAAGAAATTACTCGAAACAATTCACGGAAAATTTTATGGAATTTACACAAGAAATGCGAAGATTTTTCGTGAAATTCTCAGGAATGTTTACTGGCAATTCTGCGGAATTCCCACGGAATATTCTTATTCTTAAAAATTATGGGAAACAGCACGAAATTATATGAATTATTGCAGGGAATTCTGCAGAACTTATAAATATTAAGTTCGTGAAGATTTTCTTGGAGTAAATAATGGTGGAATTTTTGGATCAATTCCCGGCAAAATTTATGGTGGAATTCCTGAAGACACTGCCGAAGAAGTTGCTGGAGGCATTCCTAAAGAATCCCTGATAGAATTTCGGATAGAATGCCAGGAGCAATTGTCGAAGGAATTCCTGGAGAAAGCTTGCATATCCAGCTTTCCACGCTCGCCATAATGGCGGATGCTATAAAACTTTTGACGTAAACTGCTTCCCGACACTGAACTGAAATTTTCATCTCAGTAAGCGTTGATGTCTTTCGCTACCAATGACAACCAAAAGTTTGTTATTTTCTGTCAACAAGAGGAAATCTTATCTTTGAAAAATACTTTTGTTGCTAAATATTTTCTAACAAATATTTTTTATTTCAGATGGTATGGAATTGGAATTGCAATAGAATTGGTGCTCAGGTAGTACTTGTCTTTTAAGGGCTGTGATTACCGCGTAATTTACCGAATCGTGATGTGGCCAAACACGGAATTTACTCACAACTGGCATATGTATATTCAACAAGATCTGTTCTGATACGCATTCTACTGCACTATAGTTCTGTAGTAACAACTTCATTCATATGTTCATCGGTTCCGTTTCACATTCCATTTTTATTAAAGTTAACATTCGAATATGCGTGTCAATGAAGTCAATGAAAAACTAGGATCTCTGTAGACTTTTTCCAGTGGGCGTTTTCTTATTTACATTTGAATGCTGCTTGAAACGGAAGAAGATTGGCATTATCGTTAACGTCAACGGTGGTCAACTGATCTTGAAATGATAGTTTCAGCATTTTTTTTTTTGCCGAAAATAAGAAATATTTTGCATATGGTTTTTCGTTTATTAGCTGCATTTGTTTTTTTTTATCCGTGAATTTGCAGTCCATTAGAAAAAAAAACATACATGGAAAGCCTATAGTACATCGATGAAATTTTCACCAAGCAGCAGAATGCGATGTGATGATTTCGAAGCATCAAGCGGAGAGAATCATATTTTTGTTTCAGATGAATTTTCCATTTTACCAGCTACTAATCCATGGTACTTTTTCCTTTATGCTCAAATTCCGAGCAACAGTACTTGAAACCTTTGTGTACTGAACTTCTTCATAGAATAGTTTGCCGGTATAACTAATCATTGACTTTCGCAACATATAAAAACATCTTGGAGGTTACAATATTTAATAGAATGACCTCTTTTTCTGAAAAGAAGTAACATATTAATTAAAAGAAATGAATATATTCTTATTTTGAATGATAAAAATAAACCGCTTTGATCATGCACAGACTTCTTGTTGACAGAAAATAACAAATTTTGGGCTGTCATTAGTAACGAATTTTCTTCGCTTACTGAGACGAAAATTTCAGTTCAGTGTCGGGAAGCAGTTTACGTCAAAAATATTATAGCATCCGCCATTATGGCGAGCGTGGAAAGCTGGATTGATTTTTCTGCCTATTTTATAATAAATATTATTTTAGAGAGGATTTGCTTAGAAATTCAGATGTATGGTTCTAGTTTTCTTAAACTTATGGAAGTATGCAGGATTTTTATAATAATTGTTATAGCCGATTTTATATTCTTTCTGAATACTAAGTTCGTTAATATTTTTCTCACTTTATTTTAAAATATCTGATGAGCAATAAATCACGCATTTTTAAATCCATTATTGTTTTAATCATTATTGTTTCGTTTGGTTTGGATTTGGTTTCATGTGTTAATATTCATGTGTTTTTATAAAACTACTATAAAACTACGATTTAGAAGACCAAAAAAGTTGCCCCCCCTTCTCGAAATCCTGGCTACGCCCATGGTGTTACGTGCTATCAGGATGTCTGCTTGATTTTTTTTAATACAAGAAGTATGGTAAATGTACCGGTTTTGGCCATTTTAGTGCCTAATTTATTCATAATAATAAGGGATATACCTCCTGTTAGAGCTAATAAAACCCTCGAAAAGTGCTTTACTTTTGGAGTAAGACGAGAAACTGACCAAATGAGAAACATGGCTAAGCTTCTCGGAATTGGAATTTAGCATTTTCTCTGTAACTTGCCCATCAGATAATATTGCAAAGACGATTTGTTTACCTGCAGTTTTTACCGAAGTTACCAATATCATATAGTAATTTTCATACAAACTTTAAATGTGTGCTCACTGCTTAGCACAAAATTTAGGATGACTCCAAAAATGGCAAATGAGGGGGTTAAAAGCAGAGTGGTAGTGTTGTGCTGAATCATTATCAGACGATAACTTTTTACGTGAAAACAGTAAGCAAGTTGTTGCCGGCAATAACTTCTCAAATTTTGTGCTCAAACGATAATAAACACAGAATTTCCATTCAAACATTAATCTTTACTAATATCAGCTAATTGTCTACAGTCCCGTTATATCTTCTTTTTTTCATTGTGGTTTCATGGTAGTGAGGAAAAAGTGTTCAAAATGTAATGGTAGATGCTTCATATCAAGATACGATTTTCAAACGATTCTCAATCGCTGGCGAGTATTTATCACTTGATATTTCAATAGTAAGATTGCAGGTGAGTTTTGATCATTCTCGATTAGGTAACATTTTGGTCAAATTTGAGTTGAATTCAGCAAAAAATGCTTTCAAACTTGAGCTTTGTGTCAATATGTTGATATAGTTTGTACAATGTTTATAAAAAATGTGAAAATTCTTAGAACATTATTTGTTATTTGAACTTCCATACGATTTAAAATATTGAAATGCTTTGCACCCATTTTTCTCAAAACTAACTTTTTGTCACCTTACACCCCTTTGCGTTTGACCCACTCAAATGTGATCATTAAAGATTAGAGGAGCGAAAAATTATAAATTTGAATCACCAAACAAACACTGCAGAGCGCAAGACGAATTGAACGATTTTAAAATCTTGCAAATTAGTTAATCCGTCCGTGTGTTAGATCGCCACAAGATAAACCTCAACTTATTTTTATTTATATGGATTTGTTCACTCTTCGCCTCTTCGTTCGTTTCAAATCGATGCACTTCATCGATTGAAATCAACCCGCTCTGTGCAACCGCACTAATGCACAGCATGCTACTTATCCTTTATCTTTACCACCCTGTTATCGGCTTATTAAGTGCGCATCTGCTTTCAACCTTTCAATGGTTATTGATTTGCAAACAACATACAATCGTATGAATCATATGGGCATCACGATGCGCAAAATGTACTTTGTAAATCAATAAACACAGCGATCAAATATTCTCGGCTCGAGTTGGAATTTTGAAAGTATTTGGGTACGAAATACTGTTACCATTTCCATTTCACCAAATATATCTTTATCTCATCGTGAAAAGGAGAAATTCCAATCTCGTCGCATTTATTTGCTAACTTGCGTAGCGTATTCACTAGTCACTGCTGAAAAAAATCACAAAAATTAAAAACAAATTAAAATTCCTTTTCATTGCATTGTTTTTGATAGTACCTATAAAACATAGGAGCTTGTATGAGTCCTGCCCATATGAGTCAAGAAATTTCAAGTTTCATTGTTCTTCAGTTCCTATTTCCTATAGGTAATTGCCGCAATCGATGGAAAGGGTAACCTCTGCAATTGCCAAAAATAGGTATCAGTTCCGAAAATTTCAAGATTCACAAGTCCCAACAAATACGTGCGAATTTCACAAACCAGTGAGCAATCAATCGTCAAGAAGATTGATTACTGCCCAAACAAGCCTTTGTTGCCGTGCTTCCAGAGGGGGTCGAGGTTAACGTCAATGCCGTTAGAAAATGTTGAACCCCCGAAATTCTCCAATCAACTTCGCCGCAGTTTCCATGGTCCGCTGCGGCTGGATGCTGATAAAAGTAAATAACGTCGTAACGTGATCGGATGCTCGATGCTTTCGCCGCCGGCTTCTTCCGAATCGCATGTCATCGTCGACGTTAATCGCGCGTCGTTGTCGGGACTGGAGCAGCCCCGCAAACACGTGATTGGACTCGATTTTAGTTTTTTTTCTTACGGAGTGGTATCACCAGAGAATTCAGCGTTAAAATATGTGAAAAGCAGATTTATTGATTTCTCAAGAGTATATTTAATTGATGACGCAGAGAAGCTACATTTTTGCAATTTTTGATAAACAACGTAGTATAAATGTTAAAATATGGAAGCTATATTTTGCTTTGATTTCTAAGCCAAATATGCTGTTTCTATCGCAAACAACTTGTAATACCAATTTAACCATTTATTTAATCTTTCTTGTAATTTCAGTGACTCGTACGCTCTAACTAAGGAAGAACTAACCAAATACATTCAAGATCCTTTCTGGAATCGAGTTCGATACATAAGCTTCTCCCTCTATTGGATCTTGTGTCTGATAGCGCTTCTGACGTCCTTTTACATAGCCCTGGGTGCCCTAGACGGAGGATTTTGTGACGGGGACATTCCCGGGAACTCGGGTTATCCGACGCTGAACAATGGAACAGCAGTACCTCCGACGACAAACGATTCGGCGGCAGTACCAGGATCCGATAACGGCGGTGTAGTACTACGAATGATGAATCAACCGTCCTGAACCGCCCGAACGCCCATTCGGTTAGCTCGAATAAGCTGTGATCAAAGTTAAACCTCACTTTTATGTTAGAGACGACAACTTCCGACAACGGATTACTATCCAAACGAAGCGGAGAAAGTATAACGCGCAACGACGCAACTATTTATTATGACGATGTTAGGACTATAAGGACGCATGAATTCATCTGTTTGTAAATAGTCGATTCGCATTCTCATTGATAGGATTATTAGCTCATCATATCTTGTGCACATCCCTATAGCTTATCAGTGCTTGCTCAGAACTGGGAGGGAAACGATTCCCCGACCCCTTATCAGATTACCGTTGCACATGAATAAGATTCAATCATGCGAGCGGGTCTTGATCTTGCTTGGCGGGCTGCTGAGATCCGACCTTCGTCGCGTCCAGCCAACAAGTATTGAACGCAACGCGGCTCGGTGACGTATGCTCGTGCGAGCGAACGCAAAAGGAAAAACTGATGTAATATCGAGCAGAAGTTGACTCAGAATATTCTAATCTGAGACATCGCCATGATTACGGGCGCATCGTGTTTTGTCATTGACATTGTGAACTGAACGTGCAGTAAGTTACTGTGAATATTTTTAGAAATAATAAATAAGTTTTGAAAAACATCGAACCCGTCTGCATTTAATATTATGATGACCGATGGAGGAATTTCAAGGTTCACGAGAATCCTTGACTGAACAAAAGTGGGTCACTGATTGGCGAAAAATGCATCGCATCGCTGCCGCTTAATGTTTTCTTGCAGTGATTAACCTGGTTACCTAATAGATTGAACGTAACATTTACGAATTCATAAAATCACTGGAAATACAAAGCTTCGACATTACTGTAGCAGTGGGGTGATAGTGAAAAGAGTCGCTATAATAACTAATGTTGCGATATGTTTTCGCTTGGTTTAATGATAGGAACCCCCTAAGAGGTTACGATATGTACGTAATGTGATATAAAAAGTATGATTAGCAGTAGACATATAATCAGCACAGTAAACAATGTAGTAGTTATGGCCAACAGACATTATCGGAACAACTAAGAAATTTTGAATTAATGAACACTGTGTATAGGAGTTACTTCATAGTTCATGATTTATTGGGGTAGGGGTAATACACTGTTAAGATTACCAGCCTTATGACTTGATATCATATTAAATTAATTCAATACGTTTTTCAAACGTACATTTATTTTGAGAGCTCATTTGCCATGAAGCGTTACGGAGCCAAAATTTTAGTATTCTTAGGGGTACATAGGGCCGACGTAAAATATCTTCATCCTCGCTTTAGCCATGAGCCCGCTGCGTGCACGCAACGTTAAAAAAACGCTACGTGGGATCGGTACGATGACGCTGTGTTACTTCTTAAATTTCTTTATTGAGGCTTCACCGCCATGAGCCTCTGGGTCTGCCTCTGCTACGATGTCCCGCTGGGTTCCATTCTAATGCTTGTTTACAAATTTTGTTTCCACCCCTACGTAGAGTGTGGCCGACCAGCCCTTTTCCCGAATTTCTTTTGCTATTGCGAGAAGATTGAAAAATTCGAACCGGGGTCCGACGGTCGACTGTCGGAAAGCTGTTCCGCAAACGTCAAATCACTTGTTGCACGGTAAAAATGTTTGGTTTATTTTTTCGGTGTGAATGTTGATTATTAAAATCAACGAGAATATGCTACTTTAAACGAGTGTTACATGCCGCTATATTTTTTAAACAAGTTTAATGGTACTTTAAAGGCATTTTGTCATATATTTATATGATTTTGAAACATTTTAGATTTCTCGAATCTTCTTGATATCAAGAAATATCAACACTTTTCGTACAGTGCATGCCATTTTGAAGTTTCCGACGCTCAGTCTGCTTCTTCTTCTTTGCTCCGCAAAATTAGAATTTTTCTCTTTTCTCGCAATATCGGCTTCTGGTGAAAACGACGATGGGGCTTTGTTGTTTGAGATCTCGTTGTAAGGCCACCAGGCCTGAAATATATACCGCAGACATCTGTTGATGAACACCTGCAGTGAGTGTTCTGCACTGATACAGACCATGTTTCGCTAGCGTATAACAGCCCAGATTTCACGTTAGAGTTGAAAATTCGTATTTTGGTGCATTCACTTATCTGCCTGTTTTTCCAGATATTTCTTAAACTCGCTAAGGTAGCCCTTGCTTTCTTGATCCGTGCGCCTATGTCGATCTTGATACCGCCGTCTGACGCCTTTTGGCTTCCAAGATTTTGGAAGCTTTCAACATTCTCCACTGATTGCCCGGCTACTGTGAAACTGGATGGGGTCACCGTGTTTACATCCAACGATTTGGTTTGGTTGACGTTAGCGACTAAAGCTTCCGAAGAGGAGCGCTCGGCAAGGTCGTTGAGCTTACTCTGCATATTAGAGCGCCGTTGAGCGAGGAGTGCAACGTCATCAGCCAATTCGAAGTCGTTTAGGTGTTCCATGGTTATAGGCTGCCATAACAGCCCGCGGTTTGGTTCACGGTCAATCGCACCTACCAGAATCTCGTCGATTACGATGAGGAACAGTAACGGTGATAGAATACATTCTTGCATTACACCGGATGGCATCGGACAAGACCCCATTGTGTTCTCCTGAGATCCCCATCGATCTTCTCCTGAATCCGGACTAGGATAACTTTGCATAGAACTTTGAGAACGGTACAGAGCAACATAATGCCTCGCCAGTTATCGCATACAATCAGGACACCCTTTTTGGGCACCTTCACTAAGATATCTTGCATCCAGTCGACCGGGAAAGTTGTGGTGTCCCAGATATTACGAAATAAACGATGCAGTAGTTGAGAGGATGTCATGGGGTCAGCTTTGAGCATCTCGGCTGATATGCGATCGACCCCTGGGGCTTTATTCGATTTCATGCTTTGGATGGCTGTTTGAACCTCTAGCAGTGATGGAGCTTCGGTATTTACGCATGTTATACGCCGGATCCTAGGCAGATCATGCCGAGGTTGTGGTGGCCTGGCTGGCACTTGAAAAAGTTGTTCGAAGTGCTCGAAGCTGGGTCAGTCAATAACTGACCATTCGCGTCTTTCACAGGCATCGTTGCATTAATCTTCACCCCGCTTAAGCGTCGTGAGATTTCGTAGAGGAGGCGAATATCCCCGGTTGCTGCGGCTCTCTCCTTCGTCGGCCAGACATTCCGCCCACGCTCGCTTGCCCCGTCGACTGGACCGTTTTACTTTCTTCTCCAGAGCCGAGTATCGTTGACGAGCTAAGACTTTGGCTCCTCTGGTTATTGATCGCTCTATCGCGACTTTGGCTTCTCTTCGCTCCTCTATCTTCCTCCAGGTCTTATCGGTGATCCATTGTTTTCTCTGGGTGCGCAGTTCGCCCAGATTATTCTCGCTGGTGGTGATGAAGGCATTCTTGGAGGCGGTCCATTGGTCTTCCACGCTGCCACCTTCCGGAATATCAGCAGCACGTGTCTCCAGTTTTTCAACGAAGGACCGTTTCACCGTAGCATCTTCCAGTCGGCGTGTGTTGAACCTTCGTCCAACTCTCTCCTTCTGCCGACGAATCCGCGCAATGCGCAGGCGTATTTCACCGATGAGGAGGTGATGAGCAGACGCGATATCGGCACTACGTTTATTCCGTACATCAAGAAGACTCCGTTTCCATTTTCGGCTGATGCAGACGTGGCCTATTTGATTTATGCGAAGCTGTCACGGGAGACCCACGTGGCTTTGTGAACCGGTCGATGAGGGAAGAGCGATCCCCCGATCACCATGTCGTTATTACCACAAAATTCTGCGAACAGCTCTCCGTTTTTGCTCATTTCTCCGAGACCATGGCGTCTCATAATGCGCTCATGGTTCGAGTTGTCGGATCCGATCTTCGCATTGAAGTCGCTCATACAGATCTTGTTATCACCCTTCGGAATTCTGTCTACGGCGGCATTGAGACTGTAGAAGTTCTCTTTGTCTTGCAGATCGGCAGCATCGGTTGGCGCATAACATTGGATTATAGTAAGGTTTCGGACCCGTGTTCTAAATCTGGCAACGATTATCCTTTCACTTATAGGTTCCCACTTCATAAGCGCAGAGTGTGCCTGAGCGCTTAGTAGGAAGCCAACTCCGCGATGCCGGGGAGTGTGTTCACCTCATAAACCAAAGTATAGCAGAACTTGTCCAGACGGTGTTCTGTGTTCTCCAAAGTTTGGTCAACGGACTTCACTCAGTCCCAGGATCTCAAGCTTCATGCGGCGTTCCTCATTGGCAAGTTGTGCCAATATACCCTGCTGAATTAGGGTTAAAAGTTCCGTTTTCATATTCTTGTCCGTTGTTTCGCGCTAAGAGTCGTTGCCGTAAAATCAGTCCGTATTCTGTCATTATCGGATTCTCGAACAAATTGATGTTTCGGGAACAGTAGGTTGTTGGCCAAGGTTCCCTGTTCACTGGGATGGGGCTTCAATCTTAGGTATAGCTTCCGGGGAATAGCATTTCATACTCAGCCGCTGGATGCCAAATAAGGCGCTGTTGGAGGCGCTCCTCCTTGGTGTCAAAGTTGGGTCAAATTTGTTTAAAGTCCCACCCAACACCAGGACTAGGCTAGAGTGCTTTGAGCGGCACACGGTCGCTCTGATAGGGCCTGCTCGCGAGCACATGCAGCATTTTATAAAAGTTCAACAGAGCCCACTGTCGAACCCAACCACATCCTAGGCTGGCCCCACAGGACGCACCCTCTCACTCTAGCTGATGTCAGACCAGTGTAAGCGTGAGTATTGGAACTTGTGAGGACCAGAGCTATGGTTCTGCCGTCTGATGCTAACCGCCGTCTGGCTGTCAAGAATCGTCACGAGAACCACCCAAAAAGTGGCTCTGAAAAAAGTGCATGGGCAGCATTGTGCGTATGCCCAGAATAAGGCAATGGTTGGACATTATCGACGTCAGGACATATCGTGGCGCTAACATCGACTCTGGCCACTATCTGGCGATGGTTAAACTGCACCCAAAACTATCCGTCATCAATAATGTTCGGTACCGAAGACCACCGCGGTACGACTTAGAGCGACTGAAGCGACCTAACGACGCAGCGGAGAACAACGTCGGGTATGTTGGACGGGTTGGTTCGACGAAGGGTGCAGACAAATTTTGGAGGAGAAGGACGCTGCGTAGGCGGTCGCGCTGCAGCAAGGTACTCGTCAGAACATGGAACGTTATAGACGGAAGCGGAGACAGCAGACCCGCCTTTTTCAGGAGAAGAAACGCCGCGCTGCCTGGAAGAAGCGGTGGTGATCGAAAGGTGGAAGCACCACTACGAGGAACATTTAAATAGCGCTGAGAGAACAGTCAGTGAAAGTCAAGGCAGCGGAGGAGATGACTACGTCAGCTCAGCGGACGATGGAAGCCAACCAGCCCCCCCCACCTTGAGGGAAGTTAAGGATGCCATCCAACAGCTAAAGACCAACAAAGCAGCTGGTAAGGATGGTATCGGAGCTGAGCTCATCAAGATGGGCCCGGAAAAGCTGGTCACTTGCCTGCACCGGAGGAGTGGAAAGAAGGGCTTATATGCTTATATTTCGAGCGATCACCATCCTTAATGCCGCCTACAAAGTGATATCCCAGATCATATTCCGCCGTCTGTCACCATTAGTGAATGAGTTCGTGGGAAGTTATCAAGCCGCCTTCGTTGACGGCTGCTCGATAATGGATCAGATCTTTACTGTACGGCAAATTCTTCAAAAATGCCGTGAATACCAGGTTCCAACGCACCAATTGTATATTGATTGCAAGGCAGCATACGACAGTATAGACCGCGTAGAGCTATGGAAAATTATGGACGAGAATAGCTTCCCTGGGAAGCTTACCAGACTGATCAAAGCACACGGTGTGCAAAACTGTGTGAAGATTTCGGGCGAACACTCCAGTTCGTTCGAATCGCGCCAGGGACTAAGACAAAGTGATGGACTTTCGTGCCTGTTGTTCAACATTGGGCTAGAAGGTATCATGCGGAGAGCCAGGTGTAACAGCCGGGGTACGTCTTTCAACAGGTCCAGTAAATTTATTTGTTTCGGGGATGACATGGACATTGCCGGCCAAACATGTGCAAAGGTGGCAGAACTGTACACCCGCCTGAAACGTGAAGCAACAAGAGTTGGACTGGTGGGTTGGTTGGAATGCATCGAAGACAAAGTACATGCTTGTGGGCGGAACCGAGCGTAACAGGATCCGCCGGGGAAGCAGTGTTACGATAGACGGGGGTACCTTCGAGCTGGTTGAGGAATTCGTCTACCTTGGATCCTTGCTAACGGCTGATAACAATGTTAGTCGTGAAATACGAAGGCGCATCATCTGTGGAAGTCGGGCCTACTATGGGCTCCAGAAGAAACTGCGGTCAAAAAAGATTCACCACCGCACCAAATGTGTCATGTACAAGACGCTGGTAAGCTCGGTTGTCCTCTACGGACATGAAACGTGGACAATGATCGAGGAGGACTTGCAAGCACTGCAAGCAAGATGGTGTTCGTTTCCGATCCGGTAGGTACGAGACGGCGTGGAGCACAGCGAGCAAGGTGGGCAGACCAGGTACAAAACGACTTGGCGAGCGTTGGGCGCCTTCGAGGATGGAGAAATGCGGCCTCGAACCGTGAATTTGGTGTCAAATTGTTGATTCAGTGTTATCTGTTTAGATGTAGACTAAATTAATGAAATGAAATGAATGTGTGTGTAAAAGTAGCAATACACAAACAACTTATTCAAATGAAAGCCTAGACTTGAAATTGAGTGATTGAATCAAAATTATGCTCATAAATAGTGTATGTTTGCTGAAAAACGCAAAAATTGTTGTGGGTGCCAACAGCTGTCGCACCCTGCCAATGATGCATTCTACGTCCCTATCTGTTTTCCAACCCAGACTATAAAATGTACGAGAATCTACGAGCTCGATCTCATTTTCTCCTCACGCCGGTTCGATCCAAGAATTCTTACACATGGATGTAAATGTAAGCATTCCCTTTAATCCCAAAAGTATTTCTCTTCAATTCCAATATGTTTACCATTCAAATTCGAGTGATATAACATTTGGGAACTCAGTTCTCAGTCACTCTTCGATTTCAAGTTTATTCACAATTTTATTTAAATTGAAATACACTTGAGTTTGCCCTACTGGTTAGCAACAGTGACTTCGAAGTGTAAAACACTTTCGTTTCGATTGTTTTGATGGCAAGGTAAGGGCAATCGAAAGTGCTTTACACTTTATTGAAGAGTGTTTCACTTTGAAAAAAATAAACATGTGCATTATTGATTGGACTGTTAGTAAATCGGGTTTCGCGTTTCCAGCGAAAGAGGCAAGTCGCAAAAGATTGAGCAGGTTCTAAAAAGTAAGTTGAACTTAAATAATGTAATACAATTAATCCTTAACTTGGAATTTAGATAAATATTTGTCTAAAGATGATGTTTTTAATAATTCTATTTAAAGAAACCAAATAGTGAAAAATTCAATGATAAGAGCCAGTATTGTAACAACAGACTACCATGGCTAGTCTTTATTAGATATTCGAATTATTTAAAAGTAACTTGCAATATCAATCATTAAGTTTTAATCTTTCACAGTTCCCGGCGGATCATTATCCAACATATGGTGTTCGAGAGCAATAGGCGGTGGACAACTATTTCATAATAATGCTGTTATATTTTTAAGGGTGATTTTTTTTTTTTTTGTTGTCAGACTAAGGCCGGAGTGGCCTGTGCTGCACATAAAAGTCTTCTCCATTCAGCTCGGTCCATGGCTGCACTTCGCCAACCACGCAGTCTGCGGAGGGTCCACAAATCGTCCTCCACCTGATCGATCCACCTTGCCCGCTGTGCACCTCGCCTTCTTGTTCCCGTCGGATCATTGTCGAGAACTATTTTCACCGGATTACTGTCCGACATTCTGGCTACGTGCCCGGCCCACCGCAGTCTTCCGATTTTCGCGGCGTGAACGATGGATGGTTCTCCCAACAGCTGATGCAACTCGTGGTTCATTCGCTTCCTCCACGTACCGTACCTCCACGTACCACGCAACACGATATGTAAGTAATATGGTATAAATAGTATGATTAACAGTAGACATATAATGAGCACAGTAAACAATCTAGTAGTTACAGTCAACAGATTTATAGACTTATAGTAGTATATTTATAGTAGTTATAGCCAACAGATATAGACATTATCGGAACAACTAAGAAAATTTCGTATTAATGACACTGTGTAGGAGTTACTTCATAGTTCATGGTGTATTAGAGTAGGGGTTATACACTGTTAAAATAACCAGTCTTATCAATTGATATCATATTTAATGAATTCAAGACGTTTTTGAAACGTACATTTATTTGGAGGGCGTTACGGAGCCAAAATTTTAGTATTCTTAGGGGTACATAGGGCCGTCGTAAAATATCTTCATCCTCGCATTAGCCTTGACCTCAAACCACCTTGAACCCAGATCAGATTCCTGGCGACTCCCTTTATTGAGGCCCGCGTTGAAAAAATGCTACGGTGGCATTAGTGCGATGACGCTGTGTTACCGCTTCTTCCCGATGCACACCTGCGTCCTTTTAACGCCGTATCCACGCAGTGTTGAAAGACGCTACGTGGGCATCGATCGCTTTCAAAGTCACTGTTGAGTTGATATCGGTTTTTGATGCACACATTCCAGCGAGACCCAGTTGTGCGGTTGATGAATACTTGCAGTTCTGCGTGATTTCTGCTGATATACACCTAATTTCATAGGCGTATAACAACACAGGTTTCACAGATCTGATTGGATCTCCATATGTTTCGTAAACTCGCAAAACCAGCCCTTGCCTTTTTGATATGTGCTCCTATGTCAATCTTGGTTCTGCCTAAAATACTAGAATAAGAGATTCACCTGGTCTGCCCACCTCCCTCGCGGCGCTTCACGCCATCTCGTACCTGCCGGATCGGAAGCGAACACCATCGTTGCAGGGTTGCTGTCCGGCATTCTTGCAACATGTCCTGCCCATCGTACCCTTCCGCCTTTAACTATCTTCTGGATACTGGGTTGGACGTAGAGCTGGGCGAGCTCGTGGTTCATTCTTCGCCTCCACACACCGTCTTCTTGCACACCGCCAAAGATGGTCCTAAGCACCCTCCAAGTAACCAAAAGTTCCTTTTAGAGTACGTTTTTCGCTTAAGCAGCTTAGCGAAGTTGATTAAGCGAAAAACGTACTCTTTAAGGAAATTTTGGTTACTTGGGCCGTCTCTCGAATACTTCGAGTGCTTGCAAGTCTTCCTCGAGCATTGTCCATGTTTCATGTCCGTAGAGGACTACCGGTCTTATCAGTGTCTTGTAGATGACACATTTGGTGCGGTGGCGAATCTTTTTTGACCGCAGTTTCTTCTGGAGCCCGTAGTAGGCCCGACTTCCTCAGATGATGCGCCTTCGTATTTCACGACTAACATTGTTATCAGCCGTCAGCAAGGATGCAAGGTAGACGAATTCCTCGACCACCTCGAAGCAGGGTTGGGAAAAATCAAATTTTCATAAAATCGAGGATGATCAAACGCACCCGCGATCTTACTTTTAAATTATCAAGTGATAAAAACTCGCCAGTGATTAAGAATCGTTTGAAAATCGTATCTTGATTTGAAGCACTTACCGTTACATTTTGAACACTTTTTCTTTACTACCATGAAACCATAACGCCAAATAGAAGATATAACGGGTCTGTTGACAATTAGCTGATCATAGTAAAGATTAATGTTTGAATGAAAATTCTGTGTTTATTATCGTTTGAGTACGTAATTTGAGAAGTTGTCGCCGGTGACATCTAGCCTACTGTTTTCACGTGAAAAGTTGTCACATGAAAATGGCAATCATTATCGTCTGATAATGATTCAGCACAACACTGCCTCGAAGGTATCTCCGTCTATCGTAACACTGCTTCCCAGGCGGGCCCTGTCGCGCTCGGCTCCGCCCACAAGCATGTATTTTGTCTTTAACGCATTCATCATACAATTCTGCCACCTTTGCAAATGTTCGGCCGACAATGTCCATGTCATCCGCGAAACAAATAAATTGACTGGATCTGTTGAAAATCGTACCCCGGCTGTTACACCCGGCTCTCCGCATGACACTTTCTAGCGCAATGTTGAACAACAGGCACGAAAGTCCATCACCTTGTCTTAGTCCATGGCGCGATTCGAACGAACTGTAGTGTTCGCCCGAAATCTTCACACAGTTTTGCACACCATCCACCGTTGCTTTGATCAGTCTGGTAAGCTTCACAGGGAAGCTGTTCTCGTCCAGAATTTCATATAGCTCTACGCGGTCTAGACTGTCGTATGCCGCCTTGAAATCAACGAATAGATGGTGCGTTGGGACCTGGTATTCACGGCATTTTTGAAATATTGCCGTACAGTAAAGATCTGGTCCGTTGTTGAGCGGCCGTCAACGAAGCCGGCTTGATAACTTCCCACGAACTCATTCACTAATGGTGACAGACGTCGGAAGATGATCTGAGATATCACTTTGTTGGCGGCATTAAGGATGGTGATCGCTCGAAAGTTCTCACACTCCAGCTTGTCGCCTTTCTAGTAGATGGGGCATATAACCCCTTCCTTCCACTCCTCCGGTAGCTTTTCAGTTTCCCAGATTCTGACTATCAATTTGTGCAGGCTCAGCTCCGATACCATCCTTACCAGCTGCTTTATTAGTCTGTTGGATGGCATCCTTAACTTCCCTCAAGGTGGGGGCTGGTTGGCTTCCATCGTCCGCTGAACTGCTGTAGTCATCTTCTCCACTGCCTTGACTTTCACTGCCTGTACTCTCAGCGCTATTCAAATGTTCCTCGTAGTGCTGCTTCCACCTTTCGATCACCACACGCTCGTTCGTCAAGATACTCCCATCCTTATCCCGGCACATTTTGGCTCGCGACACGAAGCCTTTGCGGGATGCTTTGAGCTTCTGATAGAACTTGCGTGTTTCTTGAGAACGGCACACCTGTTCCATCTCCTCGCACCCGCTTGCTAGCAGGAATGGATAGAAGGTGTCGTGTGTCCCATCTAAAAAAAGAGCGATAGTCTGGATTGTAGCAACTACAGCGAAATCACATTGCTGAACACCGCCTACAAGGTACTCTCCCAAATTTTATGCCGTCGACTAGCACCAATTGCAAGGGAGTTCGTGGGGCAGTACCAGGCGAGTTTTATGGGCAAACGCTCCACCACGGACGTGTTCGCCGTACGTCAGGTATTGCAGAAATGCCGCGAATACAACGTGCCCACGCATCATCTATTCATCGACTTCAACGACTTCATACGAAGAGCATGGACTAACATGAGTGGTACAATTTTCAATAAGTCCGTCCAGCTATTTGGCTTCGCCGACGACATAGATATTATGGCACGTAACTTTGAGAAGATGAAGGAAGCCTTCATCAGACTGAAGAGGGAAGCTAAGCGGATCGGACTAGTCATTAACACGTCGAAGACGAAGTACATGATAGGAAGAGGTTCAAGAGAAGACAATGTGAGCCACCCACCGCGAGTTTGCATCGGTGGTGACGAAATCGAGGTGGTAGAAGAATTTGTGTACTTGGGCTCACTTGTGACTGCCGAAAATGATACCAGCAGAGAAAATCGGAGACGCATAGTGGCTGGAAATCGTACACCCAACCGGTGATTGTTAGATTTTCTAACAATTCTGTATAAGAATCTACCAACACCTGTATAAAAACTGGGCATATGCGAAATTGTTAGATTCTTATACAAAAAATGTAAGAAAAGCTTACAATATTGTTAGATTCTTATACAATATTTGTATAAGAATCTAGCAATTTCGCATATGCCCTGTTCTTATACAGGTTTTGGTAGATTCTTATACAGAATTGTTAGAAAATCTGACAACCGCCGGTTGGGTGTACGTACTTCGAACAGGACGATCCGGTCGAATAGACAAAACGCTCATTAGACTGGTAGTCCTCTACGGACATGAGAACTGAACGATGCTTGTGGAGGACCGACGCGCACTTGGAGTTTTTGAAAGGGAAGTGCTGCGTACCATCTATGGTGGGGTGCAGATGGTGGACGGTACGTAGAGGAGGCGAATGAACCACGAGTTGCATCAGCTGCTGGGAGAACCATCCATCGTTCACACCGCGAAAAACGGATGACTGGGGTGGGCCGGGCACGTAGCCAGAATGTCGGACAGTAACCCGGTGAAAATGGCTCTCGACAACGATCCGACGGGTACAAGAAGGCGAGGTGCGCAGCGGGCAAGGCGGATCGATCAGGTGGAAGATGACTTGCGGACCCTCCGTATACTGTGTGGTTGGCGACGTGTAGCCATGGACCAAGTTCAATGGATAAGACTCTTATATACCGCACAGGACACTTCGGCCTTAGTCTGAATAAATAATATAATGAATTACGTTTAAATAGTTTCCATATAATTTGGAAGCAACTGCTGCAAACTCGCCACGCTTGTGTCCAGTTGGTAAGGGCAGATCGCCCTGCCTACACTGGGCGGTTTGACCAGTGAAACATATTTTCTAAAAACGTTACATTTTTGAAGATGGAAGCAATTTTATATCACATTAACCACTGAAAAAAGTTATTTTGTTACCCAACTGAGTGTTCCAGTGCAAGATTTGCGGACAGTGTGCTAGCGTCGCTCCAGAATGTTGAGCAAACAAACATTGAAAGTTACATCAAAACTGTAACTTTTGATATTTTGCTATTATTTTCATTATGTAATACAAAAATACTTCCACATTTACATAGTATGATGGTTTTACAAATATTCAAAGGTACCAACTGATTTTGACCCTTAGTTAGTTTTTTTTTTCTAGAAATCAAAGTGGGGCGTTTTGGCCAGGTGCGGTGCATTATACCGTTTTACCCTATATAGTCGCATTTTATGTTATCCCTTATGATGATGGTTTGCGTTCCGCTAGGGGTACAGATTTATTTTTTAGACAAATTTGAATTCAAAATAATTTCACATTATTCATGAGATATTGGTTAGATATTTTTAATAGGATAGGATTTTTACTCGACAGATTGCCAATTGAATTGGTTTTTTTTTTAAATTTTATTAACATTTCGTTAGGTTTTAACAATTTAAAATCACCGCGATGTATACACTTTGCAAAAAGAGATCTGTCTGTTCGCTTATCCGCAGCCTTCTTGAATACGCCGTCCAAGTATGGGCCCCTTACTAGGAAAGCCATGCATCTCGAATCGAAAGAGTCCAACGTTCTTTTGTACGTTTCGTGTTGCCGAAATTGGGACCATGGAATCCGCTCGATTTGACCCCTTGAAATCTTCATTTCTTGCAAACTACTTGTAGAAAACAGTTAAAGTTCAAGTTTTTTTTAAAAACTCTTTAATAATTGAATGGGAAACTTGAACTTTAACTGGTTCCAACAACGATTTCTGGTTGTCTTACCCTAATTGGCAACCGGATAGACTGCCCAGATTTTCTACGTCAGGCGAACTTCTATGTTCCAGCACGCCGTTCCCACCAACGTCCCCTATTTGATACAAATCGGCATCACACTATGTTTGGACAAAACCACCCGTTGGGAAAATGTTTCAAATGCTCAATATCAGTAGAGACTGTGTTAAAAATAGCATATGGCAATTACATTAGTTATAAGAATATCAGTCTGTGCAGCTTAAGCTAAAGACGGAGAAATAAATAAATAAAAATTTTGTAACTGAAACCGTTGGTAACAACTTCAACCGATGGATGGAATACATAATAGTTATAATGAATGCTGAATCTTACAGCAATTACGACAATATGCCAACATGAACCATTAGAATGTTTTGTCGAAACCATCCTGCCGGAGCAACAAGGAATGACTTGGAATCGAATCAATAAATTTCTATAGATGTCAACATTTTATCGTTATTTCACCCTGAAGCATTTATTCCTGATTTTCTTTGCACTTGGTACAATTTTTTGTTTGCATCGGTATGTATGTAGCATACAGCATTTCGAAACAAGAGAACAGCAGATCCTTTCATGACTTTGTCAACTCACCTGTTACAGTACAATAAAACGAGGTTGCATTGTCTAGACTCCACTAGGACTTCAACTACCACCAGCACTTGCCACCATTCATACAAATCGATCGCCTACTAATGGGTCCCTTTCATTGATTGATTGTCCCGTCCGTATTTCGACACTGAAGGCCTAAATTACTGAACCGAACAAACGGACGCCCCCATCCTTGTTTCTTGTCCCACGTCAGCACACAAATCCAGTCATCGTCGCCCGAGGCCGAAGGATTCCCTCATTTAATATTCATCATCCTACGCGCACGGGCTGCAGTTCGGTTCCGGACGCGAGGTAACAATTCAATTTACTAAGCACCAGTCGACCATAAAAGCTGGAGAGGGCCACTCGCGCCAATCTACCTGAGCCCGATGTGCGTTGCGATGATCTTCGAGGTAGCGGAAATCTAAGGGCTTGGCGAAAACAACGACGACAATGAACCCATCGGGATCGGTGCGGTACTTCGGTGACACCGCCGGCGACAACGTCGGAAACGATAAGACATTATTTGCACCACTTATGTTCTTTTGAGCCGTGAAGTGCTGAGCCGAGGAAGCTACGGGTTGACTATAAGCCCACAGGTGGAGAGCAGCTCCAGACGGAGACAGATAACTGTCGTCGATAGTAACAGATTTGACGCCGGTTTACGGTTTCCCTTTGCGAATTGCAACAAGTTTACGGTGTGAGTTATGACAGGGTGTGGGGGTGGGTTTCGAATGCTGATTCAATAAGAGGGTAGTTCATTTATTGATGATGGCTCATTTGCTGCGAACCAATAAGGGCGATAACATCTGAACGTGGCTCCGTCACGAGTTAATCGGCGTGCAGAGCTGGAACCGAACTGTGATCTTGTGTGCAGTATTAGATTAAGTTTAGTGTTAAACAAAGTTCGAAAGGACTAGAGCGAAGATGAAGTTGGTGCTTTTTACAGTGCTTTTATTTGAGGGAGCTGCTCTCTTAAGCGGTAATCCTTTATTCTTTGAAAGGTGCGTTGAATACTGGATTTAAGCAGATTTTTGAAAATTGAAATAATAAGTGATTTATTTATTTTTACAAATGCAGCCATAGACCGAGGATGGTAGTGAGCAAACTGGATATTACGGATTCTACAATCGATAGCGATCGGATAAGCACATTGGTAGATAATTATACAGAAGAACAGAGCGCGAGTGAAATTGTCTATGCAGATGTAGATGAAAATGAAGTGAACAATGAGAAGCGGGTGAGTTCTTCCAACAGAGCATCAACAGACGGAAGTATCACGGATTCTATCAATGAAGATGTAACTACACAGACTACAGAAGATTCCACAGTATTGGAAGCTGAAACACAAAGTACGGATTTTGAGCAGACACAGTCGATTGCGACAGGTTCTCCAGAGGTTACGGCCAGCACTGAAACTGAAGTCCCAAGTACGACTCAAAAGACAACTGAACCTTCCGTAGAAAGTACAACACAAACCGACGAATCAACCGAAGTAGTAACTGGTACAGATGAGTCAACTCAAAATGAGTCCACTGCCACCGAACAGACATCAAGCACTCAAACGAGTACAGAGAATACACCAGAATCATCACAGACAGAAGCTCAGTCCACCGAGACATCAATCGAAACTACGGACTCAAGCGTAACAGAAAGTTCAACGGAGAGCGTAAACTCATCGACGAAGACAACTGAGCATGAAATTGGTTCAACTGTCACAGAAACTGTAACTGATCCAACTCTTTCAAACAGTGAGTCGGCCACAATGACGACTGAATCTGGAACAGAACCTACCGACACAACAGTTTCTGAAATCGAAACAACTCCCGAAGCAACTGATTCCACAGTCTCCAATGCAAACACAGAAACAGTGACTACTAGCGAAACAACCGAAAGTGTAGCACAAACAGAATCCACTGCATCTTCAACAGAGCCCGAATCTACTGACACAACCACAGTAAATACGTCGGAGGCCACTGAAGAGACATCGCAAACACAATCCACTGAATCGGAAAGTGAATCCTCTGTGGCAACGGATTCATCTTCGACAGTTACGGATGCAGGCACTACGCAAACCGAAATCGAATCTACTGAACCGGGGCTCACAGTGACAGATTCAACGCAGACAGAAACAGCTGAATCTTCTACAGTTACATCCACGGGTACAGAAATCGGTACCACGCAAAGCGAAACAGAAACTTCGGAGTCAGGTTCTACGGCAGCGGAAACAGGATCAACAGGAATTGAAACAACTGAAGACCTTACTCAAACAGAAAGCACATCATCAGAAAGTGAATCAACTTCAGCATCGGATTCTACACCACCAATTACCGAAATAAGTACTACACAAACCGAAACAGAATCTACCGAATCGAGTTCTACGACAACGGAATCCAAATCGACTCAAACAGAAACTTCGACGGCGAATCCATCTGAAACAACTGAGGACATAACTGAAACAGAATCCACTGTTACGGAAACTGCGTCTTCGACAGTTACGGATTCTACGCCGACTCCCACCGAAACCGAAACCACGCAAGACGGAACCGAATCCACCGAACCGAGTTCTACAGAGACAGGATCAACTCAAACAGAAACAACTGAATCTTCTACAGTTACCGAAAGCGGTACAACTCAAACTGAAACAGATTCTACCGCGCCAGATTCCACAGTCACAGAAACAGGATCAACAGAATCTGAAACAACTGAAGGCAATACTGAAACAGAATCCACTACTCAGACAGCTACAGAATCTACCGAGTCAAGCGCTATTTCAACAGAAACTGAAAGCACCCAATCAGAAACCACGACGGCAAATCCTTCAGAAACAACTGAAGGCTTAACTGAAACAGAATCCACTACTCAGACAGTGACCGAAATAAGTACTACACAAACCGATACAGAATCTACCGAGTCGAGCGTTATATCTACAGAAACTGAAACGACCCAAACAGAAACTACGACGGCAAATTCATCTAAAACAACTGAAACAGAATCCCCTGTTACTGAAACTGCGTCTTCGACAGTTACGGATTCTACACCGACACCCTCTGAAACGGGCACCACGCAAGATGGAACCGAATCCACCGAACCGAGTTTTACTGAGACTGAAGCTTCTACAGTTACCGAAGCGAGTACAACTCAAACCGAAACAGAATCTACAGTGACGGAAACAGGTTCAACAGAAACTGAAACAACTGAAGGTATAACTGAAACAGAATCCACAGCCTTAGGAAGTGAATCTACTTCGGCTACGGACTCTACACACACAGTTACCGAAATAGATACTACGCAAAAAATAACGACGGAAGCCGAATCGACCCAAACAGAAACTTCGACGATGAATCCTTCAGAACCCACTGAAGGTATTACTGAAACAGAATCCACTGTTACTGAAACTGTATCGACAGAAACGGATGCTACACCGACTACTACCGAAACCGGTACATCGCAAGATAGACCAGAATCCACCGAATCGAATTCTACGGTGACGGAAACAGAAACGACTACACCGAATTCGTCGGCAACGGAATCTACTGAGCCTACAGAATCCACTGTTACCGATAGCAGCTCTACCGACAATCCGGAGTTGACAACAGTGTCTACTGAATCCGGCACAACCGTAACAGAGCCCGTTTCAACTGAAACCACCGATTCCAGTGCCGAAACCGGAACCACCGGTGATCCATCTGGAACTGAATCTCCTACCGCTGAAACAGAATCGTCTGTCCCGGAGGCAGAAACTACTGCCTCAACGGATCCTGCGGGCACAGAAGCTGCGTCATCAGAACCAAATTCCACCGAGCCACCTGTAACAGAAGGCCTGAATGGCACTACGACAACCGTTACAGTTCCAGAGAGTACGACATCGGAAACGGAATCAACGGGAAGCACGACTGAAACGGAGTCCTCCGAGGTCAAGCCAACTGGGACAACGGAAGGATCGTCCGAGACATCCACCATCCCGGGCGTGACTAATTCAAGCAGTGCAACAACGACTACAACGGTGGTGGCACCTACTACGACAACCACAACGACGACCACCGCTACACCAACGGGCACCGAGAGTACGGTGACTCCGGCTGGTTCAACGGCAACGACCACGTCTAGTCCCGGGGGATCCACGGCTACGGTGACTGCTGCCAGCAGTGCAGTTTGTCTATTGATTACTTCAATAGTGGGATTTTTGCTTAGTCATTAAAGTGTATGCGTTGCGTGAGTAGTAACAGGAATACCAACTGATAACGGAGAGGGTTGTGCTGTAACCACTTGACGCTAGGGAATTATGTATAATAGATAGGATTTGTACGCAGTCGGTATCCGTTTTTAAGTGGTCAAGGGGTTGCCTTGATTCTGTTGTATATTATCGTAACCAGTTCATAGGTAATTGCGCGGTAACATTAGTTTACTATCAGTTCGTACCAAATAGCTAAGATTCGATGTGCGCGTTGTGTTTCCGACTTTGAGTTGCGATGATAATGTCGAGTCCTCTGAAGAGAGATAGTTGGAAGTTGTTCAATAAATTAAGTTTGATGTTAGACATAATGTTTCCGTAAGTTTCAGTTGAGCCCTGATATGGTTCAATTCGTGTAACTGACAACAATTCCTTTGAAAGAACTATATCCCTAGAATTATTTGAGAATTTTCGCATTATCTTATTCTTTTTTGTCTTAGGAAATTTTTGTGTCCAGGAAAGTCGAGACAATGCTTTGAATCCGGATTTTTTTTTGTCTGAGGTTTAACTGAGACAGTTGAGCAGGGTTCTTGATTTGCAGAGAAAAATAATGGAAATTTTATTTTTTATTTTTTATAAAATCCATCAAAAACAAATAGAAAAAACTCAAAGGTGCAGCCCAATCGGGATGTACACAAAGGTGACGTTGAACTACGTAGCTGTATATAATATACATGGGTGGCATTGCGAACGGATTTCCGGATAAACTGACACGGTTGATCAAAGCGACGATGGATCGGGTGATGTGCGTAGTTCGAGTTTCAGGGGCATTCTCGAGTCCCTTCGAAACGCGCAGAGGGTTACGGCAAGGTGATGGTCTTTCGTGTCTGCTATTCAACATCGCTTTGGAAGGGGTAATACGAAGAGCAGGGATTAACACAAGTGGTACAATTTTCAATAAGTCCCTCCAGCTATTTGGCTTCGCTGACGACATAGATATTATGGCACGTAACTTTGAGAAGTTGGAGGAAGCCTACATCAGACTGAAGAGGGAAGCTAAGCGGATCGGACTAGTCATCAACACGTCGAAGACGAAGTACATGATGGGAAGGGGTTCAAGAGAAGACAATGTGAGCCACCCACCACGAGTTTGCATCGGTGGTGACGAAATCGAGGTGGTAGAAGAATGTGTGTACTTGGGCTCACTGGTGACTGCCGAAAATGATACCAGCAGAGAAATTCGGAGACGCATAGTGGCTGGAAATCGTACGTACTTTGGACTCCGCAAGACGCTCCGATCGAATAGAGTTCGCCGCCGTACCAAACTGACAATCTACAAAACGCTCATTAGACCGGTAGTCCTCTACGGACACGAGACCTGGACGATGCTCGTGGAGGACCACTTGGAGTTTCTGAAAGGTAAGTGCTGCGTAGCATCTATGGTGGGGTGCAGATGGCGGACGGTACGTGGAGGAGGCAAATGAACCACGAGTTGCATGAGCTGCTGCGAGAACCATCCATCGTTCACAAATCGGACGACTGTTGTGGGCCGGGCAAGTAGCCAGAATGTTGGACAGTAACCCGGTGAAAATGGTTATCGACAACGGTCCGACGGGCACAAAAAGGCGAAGTGCGCAGCGGGCAAGGTGGATCGATCAGGTGGAAGAAGACTTGCGGACCCTCCGTAGACTGCGTGGTTGGCGACGTGTAGCCATGGACCGACTCGAATGGATAAGTCTTTTATAGCACAGGCCACTTCAGCCTTAGTCTGAATAAATAATAATAATAAGGTGGCATTGCGCATCTCGAATCTTCTTCTTCTTCTTCTTCTTATTGGCATTACATCCCCACACTGGGCCAGAGCCGCCTCGCAGCTTAGTGTTCATTAAGCACTTCCACAGTTATTAACTGCGAGGTTTCTAAGCCAGGTTACCATTTTTGCATTCGTATATCATGAGGCTAGCACGATGATATTTTTATGCCCAGGAAAGTCGAGACAATTTCCAATCCGAAAATTGCCTAGACCGGCAACGGGAATCGAACCCAGCCACCCTCAGCATGGTCTTGCTTTGTAGCTGCGCATCTTACCGCACGGCTAAGGAGGGCCCCTAGTATGTAATCTTGAATCGAATCACTCAATTCATACGTTTGAGGTTTTGGCTTTCAGTCTTTTGGGATCAAAAACGGGGTTTTATGTTTTCATCCGACGTTTCGGACATATGTATTGTGCCTTTTTTCAAGGAGTCTGTGGACAATGAATGTGTTTATGTTGTATGCTTAGTGTACTTACTAACTATGATCCGTTTTGTTGTCACATTAGCCCTCAGCATAGGACCTATTTGTCACCACAATTCGCTACAACGATAAAAACAACGTTATCCGGAGCACTCACGGTATAGGCGGTCATTTTTTGGATCAATTAAACTTACTTTGCCCTGTCTTGTGTGAGGTAGGGCGGAAATTTGAATTGACCCGGCTCGCAGAAACTTTTTGATGCACTTTGCTGTTTGGCGCCACTTTTACTCTGGTTGTGTCGGGTTGTGTTGTGATGGCTGTCCTAGCTGTTGTTCGGCTCTACTACATCTATTGTTTTTCAATGTATGTAGTATGCCGGCGCACGTACTACTCAAATTGTCTGTGTCTGTACGTTTATTGACTGTGTGTTGTGTGTTTACAATGTGACAAGTTTCGAGAATGTGTAAATTTTGTATCTTAAAACTAGAGTCTAATATTTGTGTGCGGTCGAATGCAAAGACGTGCTGGTTGACGATGGAGTGATCGAGTAGCGCTGTTCGTTCCCGAAGGCTAACTATCTCTTGGTCCTCCGCAGTTTTGCCTTGATCCCACATGCTTTGCAGTTTGTTGGAACAGGAGCGGTGGCTGGAAATTTGCTGCTGGTACGACCAGAAAGTTAAAACCGAGTGGTAGGTACATGAAACCAATAGCCTCCGGTTGTTTCATTAACTACCACTCGGCATACAGTTTAAGGCTCAAAGTGAACGTCGCCACAAACTTCATTCACCGAGTGATGGATTTCTCCACCAACCTAGATACAAGAACCACCAAAAACATAATTTTCTCCCAACTCAAGCTGAACGATTACTCCACACGTATAATAAACCGCCTGATTGATCGATCGAGAGAACGACAAGTCACCACCAATGATGACGTCAGGCCAAACGAAGACACTGTGTATCGGTCGATGGTACACGTCGGACAGCTATCAAACAAAATTCAAAAAAGTTTGAAAAAAGACTATCCGAACGTCACCATTAGCACAAAGAATGCAAAAACCGTCGGAAAGATGCTGCCGCCGGTAAAAGATGTAGTAGACCAAGGCGACCGGTCGAATGTGATTTACAGGATCTCATGCGAAAGTTGCCCAGCGTGCTACGTAGGTATGACGTCAAACAAACTAAAAACGAGGATTTCCAGCCACCGCTCCTGTTCCAACAGACTGCAAAGCATGTGAGATCAAGGCATGCTGAGGACCAAGAGATAGCTAGCCTTCGGGAACGAATAGCGCTACTCGATCACTCCATCGTCAACCAGCACGTCTTTGCATTCGACCGCACACAAATATTAGACTCTAGTTTTAAGATACAAAATTTACACATTCTTGAAACTTGTCACATTGTAAACACACAACACACAGTAAATAAACGTACAGACACAGACAATTTGAGTAGTACGTGCGCCGGCATACTACATACATTGAAAAACAATAGATGTAGTAGAGCCGATCAACAGATAGGACAGCCATCACAACACAACCCGACACAACCAGAGTAAAAGTGGCGCCAAACAGAAAAGTGCACCAAAAAGTTTCTGCGAGCCGGGTCAATTCAAATTTCCGCCCTACCTCACACAAGACAGGGCAAAGCCTACACCGTGAGTGCTCCGGATAACGTTGTTTTTATCGTTGTAGCGAATTGTGGTGACAAATATGTCCTATGCTGAGGGCTAATGTGACAACAAAACGGATCATAGTTAGTAAGTACACTAAGCATACAACATAAACACATTCATTGTCCACAGACTCCTTGAAAAAGGCACAATACATGTGTCCGAAACGTCGGATGAAAACATAAAACCCCGTTTTTGATCCCAAAAGACTGAAAGCCAAAACCTCAAACGTCGCCATCTTAGTCGAATCAATTAGGTCAATTCATACGTTTTTGCATTGTTTCGAAAAAATTGCGGCATTATGTATTTCGTTCGACTTCATTCAGTCGCAGTAAAAGATTTCGAATGGTTATGTACTAGCTCAATCGAGTATGTTCTGTCAAACGAAATGTAAACAGAAAGAATAAGAGATAGCTGTCTCCGTGTTGAGTATGCCGCCCGCTGGAGAGACAACCTTTTAGCGCATGGCGAATGTGAGTAAACAAAGAGAATTAAGAGTAATTTCATCTGCGTGTAGCATGTTGCCTGTTGGAAAGGCATCCTTCAGGGCATGAATTGGCAGTTTATTTATAAACAAGCAAATTGTGCTCAATGACTATAAAAAGCAATATTATTTATTGAGCAGTTACAATCGATTTAAATATTATGCCGATACGATATGTTTTTTAAATTGAGATATTGTTACGACACAAATTATAAGTTTTATGTTTATTCGAGTTCATGCCACAGATCCAATTTTGAGCTGAATAATTTAAAGCTAAAGAAGGATTCGATAATAAATTCTCGCGTTTAGTTTCATAGGGTCTTAACTGTATTGATCGATTTCTCTTAATCGATTCTATATTTTGTTAATAACTCAATTGTTCCAAAAGCTACAACCGTGGTTATTGATTCTGGTGCAAGATACAATCATCCTTTATCACGCCAAACCATTAAATCATCGACAAACTAGCGCAATTCGGTACAATAATAAAAAGAAAACATCGACAAAGAGAAATCGATCAATACAGTTACGCCCCTATGAAACTAAGCGCGATACTTACTTTGATGTTACCATGTGTTTTAGTTAAATGCACTTGGGTCATCTCTTGCGCGTTTTTTTATTTATCTCAACTATTGTAGATTTTGGAATATACACGTTTTTACGCAGATTTTCCCCATAGATTTTTCACGCGGTTTATCGAAATCGTTAAGAAATACGTGAAAACTGCAAAAAACTATTTTAGTTGAAGTCGTTTATACGCGGATTTCGGGATTAGAGATTGCATATTGTCTGGAAACTATAAAAGTAGGTATACTAATGACATTCTTTCCTTCAAGATACAATAATGAAAGATTAATTTTCTTCCCGTAGAAAAATAAATACAAATATAACTAAAAACTTTCAGCAAGAAATGACTTTCGAACAACATTCGAAAGCTATAAAGGTGGCGAGTGTTTTTCATTCGACTTGAGTCGTTTTTTCAGTGTGCTATCGAGTTTCCATAATTCCAAAACATCTCGTTATTCTTGTACCTCCTTGAACATACTCGAAAGATGAGTCGTTTTCGAGATCGAATCGAAAGCCGTAATGCTGAACATGTTCGTCTCGATAGAATTACGTTCGAATCGAGATGCGCAATGCCACCCCAGCTTTTCTATTTTTCTGTTCGATGGGACCAAAGCAAGCGATTTTAAAGCCCAGGGTGAATCTCTTTTCGTTGTTTATCCTGTGCTCCTGAGATTTCTTTTTTATCTATTGCATTTATTTGACAGGCTCAGGCGTGTATAACACTTAACGGAGCCGAGACTCTTTATGATATTTAAAAACTATATCATTATTATTAACAGTTAGTAAGGGGAAAGGGACATTGACCAAGATACTCGTGGTGACTCAAGGTTAGATTGCGTAATTTCAGGATGGACAGGGTTGGGATTTTGGTTTTGGGTTTTTTCAGCTGCTCATCTGGGTATTTGACGTCAAAAACGTTGTAGCGTAGCGTCGTGCTCCAGTTGTGGTTCGTCAGGGAGCATCTTCCGGATGGCCAGAGCTTCATGGTACACGGAACAATAAGACAAAGACAAGAAAAAAAACTTGGAAAGAAAAAAAAAATGAAATATTAGACTTTGATGTCAGACGAGCAAAGAAAGACATAGATAGCCTGCATATATACCACATCGCGATCCCCCAAAACACTTCTTACTTCCCTGTAGGGTTGTTAACTCGGGCCACAAGGGTATCCAATAGTTGCTCTCTGGAGGCGTCGTTTTCCGAGCAATACCAAACTACGTGATCGATGTCATCGTAACCGGCTCCACACCTACATATATTGCTATCGACCAGGTTTATTCTATAGAGATGTGCGTTTAGTGAATAGTGATTGGACATAAGCCTCGACATCGTGCGGATGAAGCCTCGACTTAAGTCCTCACCTCTGAACCACGCTCGCGCAGAAACTTTAGGAACTATGGAAAATAGCCACCGTCCAAGTTCATTGTGTGACCAAATCATTTGCCAATTTTGAAGAGTACTTTCACGGACTAATGGAAAAAACTCGTTATTCGAGATTTGTCTATCATAAACTTCACCTTCCTGTGCGCCCACCTTTGCTAGCGAGTCCGCCTTCTCATTGCCATAGATTAGGCAATGGGATGGGACCCATACAAAGGTAATCTTGAATGATCTTTCGACCAAATCACGCATCTGCTCTCTTATATTTGTAAGAAAGTAAGATGCGTGCTTAACAGGTTTCATCGACCGGAGTGCCTCGATAGAACTAAGACTATCCGAGAAGATGAAATAATGGTCTACGGGCTCATCGGAAATTATCCCTAAAGCGAAGTTAATTGCTGCCAGCTCAGCAACATAAACCGAACACAGTTCCTGAAGTTTTCGGAAGGTGATTGAATTTATATTGAAGATACCGAAGCCAGTGGATCCGTTGATGCGAGAACCATCAGTGAAATATCTGTTGTTGCAATCGCCATGTTCATATTTTTCGGAAAAAATAGGGGGAATGGAAAGATTTCGAAGATGATCTGGTATTCCTTGAATAGCATGTTTCATGGACAGATCGTATTCAATGGAGGAACTGTCGTTGATGAAGCTAACTCGTGGTGGATTATAACATGGAAGACAAAGATCTGTCGATATGTAGTTGAGGTAGACCCTCAGGAATCTTGACTAACGAATCAGTTCAAGCATATTATCGAAATTTTCTAAGACAAGTGTGTTACTTGTTCCACATTTGATCAGTATTCTAAGTGAGAGTTCTCAGTAGCGGTGCTTTAAAGAAGTGACTCCAGTAAGCACCTCCAGGCTCATGTTATGCGTTGAATGCATACAGCCAAGAGCAATACGCAGTGCTCCTGAGATTGAATGAGTATTACGAACCATGGTGATGGTTTTGGACCCAGGTTTTTTTTACGCGGTTAAAATTAATTAATTTCTCAGTTTACCTGGACTTTTACCGCTTTTTAAATACTCCCTGAATTTTCTTAGTTTTTTTTGTGATTTTTTTCGTGGGGTAAACTCATTGTTTTGTTGACGCTGAAGGTCTTAAACGACTAAAGCCAAACCGTGTAGAAAAAAAAACCTGAGTGTATAATTTTTAGACCAACATTTGAAAAGGATGATAAAAATAAAATTTTCTAATAATCAAGGATGAAAAACACTCTTAAACGATCACATATCCAAATTATCGATTGATAAAAACTTTCTAGAGAGTAAGAATCGTTCGATAATCTTGATTCGAAGCAATGGTAAATGCTACTTTTGAACTTATTTTCCTACGTAACACCGAAACACAATGCCAAACATCCGATTGAACTTCATTGTTGACCCGATTTTGTTTAAAAAAATGTATAATTTTAATCATTCTTTTTATTTTCGCAACTAACAATTATTTTCATGTAATATATTTCATCGCCCGTGATTTATTTTGAATCATTTCTGAGTACCTTTCACGGATTTTGTAAGCCTTTCCGACAAGAAATAACGGGAGCTGTTCACGCATTTTGCCTTTACAAGTCATAAACTAAATATTTCGTTTCCGATTTTGTCACATTTTATCACACCAAAAATCATCAGGGGGGGGGGGGGTGGTGATAAAATCGAGAAATTACTGTGTTAGGAAGGTTTACCTTAAAAGAATAGAATAATTTTGTGTTTATCAATCGATTCCAAAATTTGAAAAGTTATCGCAGATGACAACTCGCCTACTTTTTCACAATTCCAATAATTATCGTTGAGAATGATTCAGAGACTAAGCATCCGCCACTAAGTCATTCTAAAATCCCGGTGGCTCATTACAAAAAAACCCATCGCGAAATCTGCGCTGTCAACGGCGGTCATCCGCCCTAGTGTATGCAGGACAATATGCCCTTACCAACTGGACACAAGCACGGCGAGCTTGTAGCAGTTGCTTTCAAATGATATGGAAACCTGGGACGGGACTTGCAAAGAGGAAAAAATGTAACTTCAGCTGCTGCCAGTCAACTGCTGTCACGAACTGTCAGGTGCAGCCAGCAGCTTTTTGAGTGAAAGTATTGGTATCCCAAATAAAAAATTCCACATCATTTTTGTTTTACGAAGACTTTTTTACTTTAACGAGTATTCCAAACCATCCGTTTAGCTTGTTAATAATCAATAATAAACCTGTGTTTTGTTCCCGGTATAAAAATCCTTATGAAAATGAATTTACTATTTCGTGAATTGGATACACTTTTATTGTGCTCAGAAGGGTCCACCTGGGGCTTAGGTGAAACAGTCAAGTAAACAGTTGAAACTCGATGGTCAACTGTGATGAAAAGAAGAACAAGTGTCAAAATAAGAGAAAAGAAGCAGCGTCTTTGCAGGTCTCGTCTCAGGCTATAGCTATAGCTATAGCAATCCTATAATTTTTAATCAACTCTAAAGATCGACCTCGAGTACACCAATACACAGTACCAGTCGAACCGTTTCATGCTGCGCCTTTCTCTTCAACACAGTCAGGCTATCAGAAATGGTCCCAGTTCCGGTTTTGCTCGGGCTGAAATATTTGAATAATTATCAGTAGATACCAATTGGATCAGCAATTTTTAGGATTTCAAACAAATTCAAAAACAAAACATATGTTAAATAAATGACAGATGAAATTTTAAGCACAAATTCACGTCTACCTAGATCGAACCAAGGATCAAACCATAAAATCTGTACACAGCTTATGTCAAATTTGAAGCACCACAGTTGATTTATGGCTAGCGTAAAAACCTGGATAGTCTATATAGTGTTGTTAACCACTAATGGTACATGACTTGTAACCCGCCACTTTAGGGTTACAATTCGAACCCCTTGGTTCTTGGGCCAATTTAGCTCAGACCCCCAAACAAATTGTAAATATATGTTTCTGTGTTTGTTTACTAATTTTTTATTAAATGTCTGTATATGAAATAAATGTCTATGGTCCATATTTGTATGTTTGACTGATATTTATTTTGTATATAGTAGCTTTAGGGTATAAACAAACAATTCTATTAAATAAAAGATGACGTTTGAGTCCAAATTTGTACATTATATTTAGTTGTTTGTTTACCTCCAGGTTGGTGTTAAAACAATATATTTATTTGCATTATTTATTGGATTCCTTTTTTACATTATTTATTCGAATATTCATCTACCCTATTTATTAAAACTATTTACACTATTTACATTTAAATATTTCCGTATATAATTTTAAAAAAAGAAAACAAGCACTTAGGGCTTAATATGTACAGGTTTTGCATGCAATCTAGCTAAAATTATTTGAATTTAAATCTAAAATTTAAAAACGCAACATCAACCCTAGATATAATACTAATAACCATTAACGAGAAACGCAGCGATTCACTGAAACGCACAACGGAATAACGAAATGGCAGGTTATGGGCGTTATACTTGGGGCGGCAAAAAGAATATAAAAGGGCAATTTGGCAATAGAGCTCTCTCTTAGTTTTTCGATCGATCCAGAGGAGTGAAGAAAGTGTGTGACACCCGCGAATTTGCCTCGTCCCCAATCAAGTTTTGCGAAGAACGGTACAAGATTCAAGTCGAATTAGAAGTGATTTTAAAAAGAACTTCTAGCTGTTAAGTTCTTTTTAAAATCACATTACAGAACATTGAAATCACTTAAAATTAGAAATTTGTACGGACCTATGCAAGACCGCACCACAAACGATCGAAAAAGTGTAGACACCAAAAGTGAACAAAGTTAAAAGTAAATTTCGATCGAGTTAGGTCTGCTTGGTCATAGTCGTACAATAAATTAGTTCGAGCGAGCGTGGTGCGAACAATAGTCCGGACAGTGCTAAGTGATTGTGGTCCGAGTCGATGGTTGGAAAGTGCATGGTGTGAAAGGGTAACCGAAAAGCACGTTGAGGACCGTGGTGTACAGCAAAGTCTGTGTCCATCGGTTCAGGTGTCTCTCGCTCGGACTGGACCAAAGTGAATAGTGCGCGCGCGTTTTTTGTTCCACTCCCTGGACTGTAGTACCGTAGGCCACTCGCTACATATAGGCCAGATAGTGTCACACCGTAGTTCCTTCGTCAATCATAGGAACGAAGAAATTGAGTAAAGTGCCCGCCCTGGCACGTCGAAGCCAAGTCAAGCCCCTTTGCCCGCCGACAGTAGATAGTATTCCTCGCTGGATTTGCTGTCGCCATCGAATGCTCCGGCCCTATGCAGGTATGCTGTAAGTCGACCAACGAAAAATCATCCATCGGCCGCAACGAATATGTCTATCTGTGTGTAATTTGAATAAAAAGCAAGTATTATCAATGTTCTTTTGACACGCTAAATACACTTTGAACAAATGTCCCTAAATTATTACAAATGACAAGTTTTTTCTTAATAAATGTTTCAATGTATTTCATGTTTGAGCTAAATTGATTAGTTTTAAGTTACTCTTTACAATATTACACCCCATTTTTCTTTGCTGTTTTCTGCTTGTTTTCTGTTATATTTTGTTAATCGATTGCTCAATAACCACGTGGGAGGTTAGTCTACCAATCTCTACCAGGAACCCGACATCACATTGAAGACCCTGTAAATTAACCTAACTATCGCTCAAAAGAGGCTGTTGTAGAGCCCACCCCAAGTGGACACCGTGGCTAGACCAGTGTCTAGGGGAATAACCAAGGGTCCATCTGACCCTTGCGGACAGTAAGATAGTTTCAGACTGGAAAAATCAACCGTAAACACTATGATATCGCCGCGACACTATCCTTAACATCACAAATTCTGTATAGATGCTTCAAAACGTTACGACCAACTGAATAATAATATTCCGCCGTTGACGCGCAGATGCAAAATTTTGATACGATTTTTTCACATCCTTTTTCCCAATTGTGGGCCCGTCAATGTATTTAAACGTAGGCCGCTGGAAACTTGAAGTGCACTGGTATTAGAATCTGCTATTTCACATGCAAGAACATTTGTTTTTCATCTTGCCATTGAAAGCCTTCCCTTTTTCCCAATGACCATCCCACCCCCTTTGTTATATTTTCCTTACGATAGAGAATGTGTTTACCAAATTTGGTTGGAATCGGTCCAGGGGTTCATAATTTACTCGGAATTGCCCGTTTTCTGAACACTCCCTGGAATGGAATTCGACAACCTTTTTCCCTCCGATGGTTCATCTCATCAAAAACAAAGCAATGAAACAAAGCAATTTGGTGCCGTATTTATTTGTTTCGCGATGAGATGAATATACGTTCAGTGAGATGGAGATCGGAACATTTCCCCTACTGAAATTCAACCAGATACATATTATACTTGATCATGTGTTATCATTTCGTTTTGGATACAAGAAATATATGTACCGTACCATGCACCTCCATCATGCAGCATTTCTTCTGCTCACTTTCGTGAGAGCATTATTTAGGTGCTTGATTAGTGGTAAACTTTAAGGCTCGTTACCAATGCAAGCTGTTGTGAGCTTTTTGCGTGAAAAGTGTTTCCGCTCCAAATCCGACGTTTTTGTGAAGTTCCAAAACATCCAATGTTTACTATGATAGAAATTGATTGTATGATAGAAATTCAGTAATTTATTTGGCGAGTAGCTTTGACTTAATGAAACCCAAATACCTACCTAGTCACGAAATGAAAGCTGAGGAGCTATATTTTCACGTAGTTGATGTTTTAGTGATGCTAATTTTTTATTATCATGAATGTAGGTGCCCAACATGTTTGGGACTAAGAACAAAGAGAACCGTTGCGATGTACAATATTGGTCAGATTAATTGTATATCAACGACACGCTTTATCGTCACGATTGTCTTAAACGCGTGGCGACTGTCCATCCGAGTCTGTCATGAAGGCACGTCTTTGTTGAATTTGAGAAAAGCAGCACCGTTGAAACTCTTCACTTTTTACGTAATGGATTTTTTTAAAATATAAATGATGTTTTTTCTTTTCTCATACTAAGTATGCGTAAAGACTATATGATCACTTTAAAATCAAACTCTGATCGTGTATATATAAGTTATGGAATATCGAACCCGCTACACCCGTAGCAACAGTACCGAACCCACAACCCACATGGTAACGGACATTTGACACGTCAATTGGAACACCACGGATACGCTGAGACAGCAGGAGCTCGAGGGTTCAACACCTGAAGAGGACAACGTGGCCGATCATCATCGACGGTATTGATTTTTGTCTACTTAGCAGGTAATAGTTTATAAAAGGGTTAGCGATAGGAATGCAAGCTCAGTCTCGATTCAGTGCTAGTTGCAGAGATATATCACATGTAATTAATTGTAATCCACCGAAGTTTAAGTAAAAGTGTAATAGTTAATAATTAAAGTGAAATAAATATTTTTTTTATTATACCGCGGAATATCACGGCTTACTTGGCGCAGTCTAACGGAGTTTGAGTGGCTAGAAGTGTTAAAAGTGTTTTTGGAGCGAACATCTAGGACAACTATAACGCATCTATAGCAAGAGGAACAGCCCTAAGTCGACGGAAGACACCGATGACCCAGCTTTAGCTGTTTCTGAGCGAATATCAGGAATATGTGATCATCTGGAGGACTAATCCCGCCCTCGGAACCTACTACATCGACGCAACGCCCATCGGACTCCCTGATGAAAGGAACCATCTTGTAAGTATCCAAATTATTTAATCCAACCACTACTAAAGCGGCTCAATTAGAAAAAGTGAATCATAGTAACAGGGTCAAGAGCTTTAACGGGTTATTAAAAACATAAAAAGTGATCACGAAGCGTAATAATAGACTTACGCAGATCAAATTTTCACGCTCACATACCGAGTGAACGAACTAAGCAATAGCGCATATAGAGAGCGAAACGAAAATGAACGATCAAGCCTCCCAGCAGAACGCTATGGCTAACTCGCCAGCGTCATCTCCTGCTGAACTTACGAAAGAGCAGTTAATCGCTCAACTAAAATCCCTTACGGAAACTCAAAGCAAAATGATTGATGTAATAAACGGACTCCAACGAAAGGCCGAGGATCCTTTCTTACAATTTAGAACACCCGACCCCATTAAGAATCTACCACCCTTCAGTGGAAATAAGTTATTTGAACCTTACCCGAGTAGAAGAAAATATCTCAATAATATCAAATGTTGATAAGATAGCAAAATGAGATATGGACATGATTGATAGAAGAGATAAAAGATCAGACGACAATATCAATATTTTGCACTAAAATATCACGAGGAGATCAAGTTATGCTATTTGTAATAAGTGATCAATATCATGTGTCATTGATTTGTTCTTATCCATAGCATATCTTGATATTTAAATGATATTTCGGTGCAAATTTTTGATATTGTTGCCTGTTCTTTTATCTCTTATATCAATCAAGTCCATATCATGTTTTGTTATTCTGTTCATGGCTTCTGCCCGGGTATCGGAACACACCCATGTACACTCAAATTGTGAGGGCAATTAAAGGAAAAATTATAGGAGAAGCAAAGGAAATTTTAATAGCCGCGGGCAATCCTTCTGATTGGGATTCTATTAAAAACACTCTTTTAAATTCTTACGGCGATAGGAGAGACTTACCGTCCCACATCCTATCATTATTTTATGCTAGGCAAGGGAAACGTTCTCTTACCGAGTACTATAATAAAATTAAATCTATCGACACGTCGATAAAAACAACTGTCGGATCCCTTGAAGACTACAAATTGGCTTTAACAGAAGTCAACAAACTCATTAGCCTTATGACTCTAACCAGATTTGTTGATGGATTGGGAGAACAGTTATCTATGTTTGTGAGGAGCCATAGGCCAGATTCTTTAGAAGAAGCCTATAACATAACTCTCCAGTACTCCAACGCGGCATATCGACAAAAACTCGATAAGCAACCGAGTGGTCAAATGCCTAGCTCGAGTAAATGGAACCCCAATAACGTGACACCTCCTGCCAAACAAGGCACATTCAACCACGATCCACGAAACAACACAAAGAATCAGTCCGGTAAATTTAAACACCGACCCGTTATGGATGAGGACGCCTCAATGCGGACTCATATTTCGAAAATGCAGGTGAATAACCATTCACACAGAGCGAACGAGTTAAAGGAAGAATCTGACGAGGAGGAAGAAGTTCAGAATGAAGTAGTAGAAAATTCTCGGATGGATTCAGAAGACGATGATTTTTTCGTGGGAGATGAGATAAATTTTCATCTTGCTCGAAAAGAAAGTCAAAGAAAATAATGAAGAATAACAACTTCCTACCATACATTTCAATATTAGCATAGCATTAGCATTGTTAGCATTGTTACGGTGTAATTCGTAGATTGGACACTAGTGATACTCATGTTTTACTTTTGAGATCCTTATCTAGAATGCTATCAGAAATCAAGAAGGGGGGTGGTCCTTGATTCCAGTCTTAAACAAAAATAACAAAAGCATGAGGATTACTACTCCTGGCCACGCCCATCTTCACCGTAACTAGGGAGAGGAAGGAAGTGTTGATGTAGTACTTACTTAACAAGAGGCCACCGACTTAGCGACACCCTCATAAGTACCACGGAGATGGATAATGAGGAAGGTATTCGTTGGATCAGGATTTGCCTGTAGCTGGCAATGTAACCGTGGTAGATCTTACCCCGTAACACACCACGTAAAGGTGTCTACCCAACATTACGGGTCCTACCATACATTTCAATATTGACCACAAAAAGCGAACTGAAGTTTTTAGTTGACACTGGAGCAAATAAAAACTATATTTCACCGAACCACGTGAATATTGAAAATTGTAAGGAAGAGCCCAATTCAACCATATCGAATACAAACGGAAAACATGTAGTAAACAAATCAGCTGCAATCGATATTTTTCAAATCAAAAAGAAACTCAAATTTTTTGTTTTTAAGTTCCATAAATTTTTCGATGGCCTTATTGGTTACGAATCGCTTCGTGACCTTAGAGCAATAATTAATACTTCAGATAACTCTTTGAAAATTGGAAAAAGAATAATCAAAATGAAACAGATGCTTCCAGAGAAACATAAAATAAATATGAACGAACATGAATTCCAATTTATTTACCTACCCGCAAGCAAAGAAGGATCATTTATGTTGAACCATGAAATTGATTTGAATCATTTTTCGATTCTACCAGGACTTTATGAAGGGAAAGATGGAAAGGCCTTTGTGGCAATCCGGAAAATATGAAGAAAGAATCTCTTGAAATTAACGTAAACGAACTAGAAATAGGAGATGATTACTATGAAATCGAGAAGATTCCTTTGAAGAACAACGTTTTGAAATATAACGTTAGAGATGACCATCTCAACGATAAGGAAAAGCTTGCATTGTATGAAGCTTTGAGAGAGAATAAAGAAGTGCTATATTGTGACGATGACAGATTAACCTTCACTCACAAAATAAAGCATAAAATTAGAACAACGGATAATATCCCTATACACACAAAATCCTATAAATATCCTAAAGTTTACGAGGAAATTGTGAAAAATCAAGTGGATAAACTCCTTAAGGACGGATCGTTAGAGAATCCATTTCTCCATACACATCTCCCGTATGGGTAGTGCCTAAGAAGTCAGACGCTTCGGGCCAGAAGAAATTCAGACTGGTTATAGATTATCGCAAGCTGAATGAAAAACTATCAGCGACAGATATCCTATACCGGAAATCACGGACATCCTAGACAAATTAGGTAGAACAAATTACTTTTCTACCATAGATCTCGCCTCAGGCTTCCATCAAATTCAGCTTGATGACGAAGACGTTGAGAAAACAGCATTTTCTGTAAACTCAGGCAAATATGAGTTTACACGAATGCCATTCGGGTTGAAAAATGCTCCAGCGACTTTTCAACGCGTTATGGATTGCATCCTAAGAGAAGAAGTAGGAATATGTTGTCTGGTATACATGGACGACATCATCATATTTTTACCTTCCTTAGAACAACACAAAATCGATCTTAAAAGAGTTCTAAATAAGTTGAAGGACGCTAACCTGAAAATACAACTTGACAAATGCGAGTTTTTCAGGAAAGAAGTTCAATTTCTGGGACACACTGTTTCTGAGGACGGAGTGAGACCAAATCAAGACAAGATAGAAACGATAAAAAAATGGCCGTTGCCAAGAACAGAAAAGGAAGTTAGGCAATTTCTGGGAATTCTGGGATATTACCGAAGATTCATTAAAGATTTTGCAAAGTTAGTAAAACCCTTAACTAACCTACTTCGAAAAGATAACGAATTTATAATAACGACTGAAATAGAAGCTTGTTTCAACAAGTGCAAACAAATTCTCATGAGAGATCCGATATTAATTTATCCTGACTACTCCAAGGAATTCATCCTTACTACTGATGCAAGCGACTATGCAATAGGGGCCGTTCTTTCTCAAGAAACCAATCGGAAAAGATCGTCCAGTCGCCTACGCTTCTAGAACGTTGAACAAGACTGAAGAGAATTATTCAACAACGGAAAAAGAATTTTTAGCTATGTATTGGGCTGTCAAACATTTTGAGCACTACCTATGGGGCAGAAAATTTAAGTTAGTTACGGATCACCAACCTCTAACCTACTCTTTGTCAAACACAAACAAACGGATATTTAGGGGAAAACTAGAACTCGAAGGGTATGATTACGAATTGATTTATAAACCCGGCAGGCATAACGTGGTGGCAGACGCGCTATCCAGAATCAAATCAGACGAGATAAATATAAATTCGCAGGACGAATCAGGGAACGATGACAGGGATAGTGAACTAGATACCGTACACTCTGCCGATTCCAGCGATAATTATTATATTTGGTGTACAGAAAAGCCTATTAATTCTTTCAAAACACAACTCATTTTTAAAATTTCAAATATAGATTCCGAAATTTATGAAGAAATTTTCATCAACCGTCATCGAACGACGATTCTTAAACCGAGCTACACCGAAATAGATGTAGTTCAATTATTTAAAAAGTACCTCAACCCTAGGGGGGTAAACTGTCTTAGAGTTCCCATTGGACTAAGGCAACTTATTCAGGAAACATATAAAAAGCATTTCGAAGCTAATCAAATTTACAAGGTTATCATTTCAGAAGTACTCCTGGAGGACGTTAGATTGGATTCTGAACAGGACAAGTTAGTCAAAGAGACACATGAATATGCGCATAGAGGTATAAAGGAAAATAAAGCGCAAATATTACAGAGGTATTATTTCCCCCAACTCGATCGAAAGGTGCGTACTTTTATTGAAAGTTGTACCACATGTAAAAAAAGTAAATATTTTCGGCGAGAAGCCTTTCGAACGAGTTCACATAGATGTATTTTTTTTTTAAAGGACTAAAATGGTTGACGATAGTTGATTCGTTTTCAAAATACGCTAATATAATACCTTTAGAAACAAGAACAATTGTCGACATGAAAAAGGCAATTAGCGAACATATTAGAGTATTCGGAAGACCACAAACTATTGTCAGCGATCAAGAGCCATCTTTTACATCCATTGATTTCATAGGATTTTTGGATGACCTCGGTATTTCTATCCACCATGCCAGTAACTCCCAAGCTAATGGTATAGTGGAGAGATTTCATTCAACAATGATCGAATTGTATAGATCACTCAAATCAAAATTTCCGAACAAGCCCATAATAGAGACCATGAACCTTTTGACCGACATATACAACAACACGATACATTCAACTACTAAACGAAAACCAAGAGAAATCATATTCAATATTTCAAATTCTGCAAACGTACAACAATTACAAGAGGCAGCTGACAATCTACAGACAGCAGTTAAACTGCAACTTCAGAAAAACAAACAAAGACACGAAGAGAAGTTCGGAGACAGACAAGACCCACCCGAATTAAACCCAAACGACAACAAATACGTTAAAATCTCACAGCGACATACAAAAGACAAAGACCCGTTTAAAATAATTTCAATAAAAAATGACGGCTTTCTCACGTTCAGAGATGCGCACAACGTCAAAATTCACAAAAACAGACTAAAGAAATGACCATAACCAAGTACATCCTTTCCAATTTCAGACTTCTCTTAATTCATTATGCATCCACAACAATCTATAGAGACGTGACGAACGACAATGGACTAACGGTATTTAAACTTGATACAGTTAGGATCAAATTAGGGTATGAACGAATTATAAAGAAGATCAGTATAAGCTCCATAGAATTGAACATTAACCATATAGAAAAAATAGCCAAATCTTTTACTATCAAAGATCATTTACACGAAACGCTTTTGAGAAAAATTACAACAGCCAGGGAAAAGCTAACAAGCCTGCAACCACACAGACAGAAGAGAGGTTTGATTAACGCATTAGGAACGGTAGTTAAATAAATAGCAGGGAACCCAGACCAAGAGGACTTAGAAATCATTCAACATAGCCTAGGAACATTGCAAAATCAGGAAAAAAAACTCGTTAATAACCAGATGAGACAAATCAAAATTAATAATAGCTTTCAAGACAGGATAAATAATGTTACAAACACGATCAGGAAAATTAGTTCACAAATATCAGCATTAAGCAACACGCTGAGGGAAGATGCTACACTAGAACAGCTCAACCTAATATTCAGTATAGATAACCTTATCCATGCTTTAGAGGACATAGAAGAACAAGTGGAATTTTCAAAACAAGACCTTATAAACAAAAACATACTTTCAGTAGAAGATAAAAAATACATTTATCAGAGACTAATCCATCATAATCTGAAATTAAATTTCATAGATGAGATCTTTCAGTTTAGTTCAGGAAGCTTAACAATCAGCAAAGACAATATCGTCATCCTAGTGAAGATACCGATACTGGAAGACAACCCATACGAGCTGCTACAAATCGAGACGATCAACATAAACAAAACGAAAATCAGCACAGACGTAAAATTAGTAGCGAGAAGACATCAACGTATAATTCCACAACGACATATATGTCAAATCTGCGAGAAATCTACACCATTGGAAGACGAGTGTATCTACAGAATCCTAACGCACCAGAAACCGAGATGCCAAATACAGGAAACAGACGAAATGCCCAGCATAAAGGGAATCAGAAGAGGTATTATACTCATCGACACAACAGCCAACATAGAGGTTTTTAGCTCTTGCGGCGATTCAAGAATTCTGTCCAACCCCACGGTAATCGAGACAGAAAACTGCACAGTGAATATCCTAAACTACACTTTTCATGGAGAGAATCAATTCGCGCCACAGGAAGAGTACCTTGTACCAACTTACAATAAACAACCTGAATTAGCTCAAAACGCCTACGAGGAGACCGAAGACATAAAGATTAATAATCTGGAGTATTTGAAGGAAACACAACTGATAATCAATCGACACCAGAAAATCACGATAGTCGGAGGGGCAATCTTCATCACGGCATTAATCATTACAAGCATTCTTTTCCTTGCAACCAACATCAGGAAGAGGAGAATTTTACAGGTACAGGTAAAAGGCGAAAGTCCACGAGAAGATTCTAAGGATTCGGTTAATGGATCAACCGAAGAAGAACTCAAGGGAATAAGCTTCAGTAAACTGTTAACATTCAGCTCTCCAAAAGGTCAACCGAGGACGGTCAACAGTCTCAGAGGGGAGGAGTTATGGAATATCGAACCCGCTACACCCGTAGCAACAGTACCGAACCCACAACCCACATGGTAACGGACATTCGACACGTCAATTGGAACACCACGGATACGCTGAATACGCGGAATATCACGGCATAATTTATATATGAACAAATTGTGGCGCTGGGGGATCTCCCCCTAATAGTAGTTGTACACGCTATTTTTTGCAATGACGAAAAATGGGCTTATAATATGATAAATTTGTACCAAATGGATACTATCTCACTTCACCTGATAATTCTTGCCAACGAATCATGTTATGGTAGAGAACAATCAAATTCAATGTTTTTGTGCTACATTGCATAGCTTGACATACAGTGAAGCAAAAAGGATGAACCTGCCTTTGGAACCTGTCGTGTTTATCATACTATTTCATTTATTACTTACGCGACGCAGAGAATACACTATTTGAACATTTACCCAAGCTTAATAATTGGATTAAATTGGGGTTCTCTAATTACTATACCATGTCACTTACATCCTTATACATAATCATTTTGATCATAGAATAATTGCTCATGCGTTAATGATTTTTCAAGTTGGTTTCATCCTTCACATTCTTGTATACAGTCACTCGCACAAGCTCAATAGCCAGCAGTCTATAGAAACATGGTTACCGAACAGGCATTACTCCACTACATTAAATTGGCCATAAAAACAATTGATAACCACAGTAAGTTCGTACTAGAATAACGACCATTTGGTACTGAATATAAACCCAAACAGACCGTGAGATTCCACAAAACTTACGTACATACCATTCGCTTCGATGGAGTACCGATTATTATTGTTCTTTTCATTCCTAATCATCGCATCGTTTTGCGGAACTTCGGGAGCTCCATGTGGTGATTGTTGCTGCATGACATCATGCTGTTGTGACGATTCTGAACAAGAAGCTGCCAAAAATACCGATGACAGCTATAGTGTTGATCAAGAGGCCCGCTCAATGAATTTGTTCGCCGAAATGTGGCACGGAATTGGATCAATGTTTGGCAGATGGTTTGGAAATAGTGGAGCAACAAATCAAATGAATCTGGTAGGAACTTCTGGTCCTGCAACGGACAGTCAATTGCCTGATGTGCAAAGTGGGACTTCCAACGTTGTGCCTACTAATGGGGATCCAAACGTCGGTGATCCCAATGCGGACAATCTTAATGTAGGAGATTCCGTCGAAACGAGTCCTAACACTGATATTGCTTCCGCCACTGATCCAAACATTGTCGACCCTTCAATTGATGATCCTAATGTTGAAACTCCTAGCACCGCAGACCCTAACAACGGGGACCAAAACATTGCGGACTCTACCACTGCAGATCTCAACATTGACGGATCCACCGTCGAACAAGCACCGTCCACTAGCACTCTGGATCCTCCTATTGCTGAGCTTTCAGCTGACGTAAATGTTCTAACAAGTACTGAGCCACCAGTTCAACGAACCGTGCGGCAAACAGCGGCACAGCAATCTCAAACTCAAATTGAGCAACAGCCCATGTTGACCCAAGCAGGGCAGTATGCGAAACAACTCATACCGCAACCAATGCAACCTATGTGGCAGCAGCCTATGCGACAGCAGTGGCCACAGCATCAGTGGATACAGCAACAGTGGCTACAGCAGCATTGGCCACATCAGCAGTGGCCACAGCAGCATTGGCCACATCAGCAGTGGCCACAGCAACATTGGCCACAACAGCAGTGGCAGAATCCTGGGCAGCAACCACCTATTCGACAGCTTCATTCTAGTTACGGTATTCCAGGGATTTATGGTACCCAAACATATGTGTCGGAATATGACACCCACTACTAAATGGAATAAAAAGTGATGAAGATTGTTTTGTTCTTATTTATCATCAGGTTAAGGCCGGAGTGGCCTGTGCAGTTCATAACAGTGGTTTTTATTTTCCCTGGTCCATAGCTGCACGTCTTCATCCGTGCAGTTTATGGAGGGTCGACAAATTATCTTCCACCTGGTCGATCAACCTTGCTCGGTGAACATCTCACTTTCTTCTAACCATCAGATCACAGTACAAGAGGTGAGTCAGCCTAGGGGTGCAAATTTCTCTAATAAAGATATAAAAGATCACAGTTGGTGTACAATCAAGTATAGGATAGAATAAGGAACATAGAATACAGGGGATGGACAAAATAATTAGGATAGGCAAATTTTGGGTAAAATTAGATGAGTTGTAACTACCTTAGTTATAATCTGATTTTGACAATTCAGGCATGCCTGAACTAGAAAATTAATGCAGTTTGACGGTATGTCCATAGAACTGACTATGGCCACCGGATTCCGGAGATATTCCGGGTTTGTCGGAGGTAGGTTCAAAACCGTAAATTTGAAGTGGATATTAGGAGAAGTTGTGGTTGAAAATTGGATAATATTAGTAACCACAAATGAAGTTGGGCTCTAGCTGATTGGAACCATATATTGAGATTTGGAATCGGACCAGAATCAAGTGAGATATGGTCATTTCTTTAAAATCGGTTCCGACCGATACTTATTAAAGGGGTCAGGCCACAACTTCATTTGAATCTCGCTTTTTGATAGATGGTCCACTATGATTTTATTCTAGAAGGCCTCTAATGCGTCAAGAATGAAAAACCAATTGAATAAACGGATCCTGGAGTCGCTGGGATGTCCCCGGGGAACCTGTGAATGGGGACATTTAAGTCTTAGCACCAAAATCAGTCATTCGACGGCTCTTTTTTCATGGTTTTCGATCAGGAAGGGAAGTATGAATATAAAATGGTCCATTGACGGCTTTGACCGCTTTCAAGACCTACGGATTGGCCCTGGGGAACCTGTGGAAGGGGACATTTAAGTTTTACCACCAAAACCAGTCATTCGAAGGCTCTTTTTTCATGGTTTTCGATCAGGAAGTGAAGTATGCATATAAAATGGTCCATTGATGGCTCTGACCGCTTCCAGGATCTACGGATTGGCCCCGGGGAACCTGTGGAAGGGGATATTTTAGTTTTACCACCAAAACCAGTCGTTCGACGGCTCTTTTTTCATGGTTTTCGATCAGGAAGCGAAGTATGAATAAAAAATGGTCCATTGATGGCTCTGACCGCTTCCAGGATCTACGGATTGGCCCCGGCGAACCTGTGGAAGGGGACAATTTAGTTTTACCACCAAAACCAGTCGTTCGACGGCTCTTTTTTCATGGTTTTCAATCAGGAAGCGAAGTATGAATATAAAATAGTCCATTGACGGCTCTGATCGCTTCCAGGATCTACGGATTGGCCCCGGGGAACCTGTCAAAGGAGACATTTTAGTTTTAGCACCAAAACCAGTCATTAGACGGCTCTTTTTTCATGGTTTTCGATCAGGAAGCAAAGCATGAATATAAAATAATCCATTGACGGCTCTGATCGCTTTCAAGGCCTACAGAAGGCCCCTGCTAAAACTAAAATGTCCCCTTTGACAGGTTCCCCGGGGCCAATCCGTAGGTCCTGGAAGCGGTCAGAACCGTAAATTGACCATTTTATATTCATACTTCGCTTCCTGATCAAAAACCATGAAAAAAGAGCCATCGAACGACTGGTTTTGGAGGTAAAACTAAAATGTCCCCTTCAACAGGTTCCCCGGAGCCAATCCGTAGATTCTGGAAGCGATCAAATCCGTCAATGGACCATTTTATATTCATACTTCGCTTCCTGATCGAAAACCATGAAAAAAGAGTCGTCGAATGGCTGATTTTGGTGCTAAAACTTAAATGTCCCCATTCACAGGTTCCCCGGGGACATCCCAGCGACTCCAGGATCCGTTTATTCAATTGGTTTTTCATTCTTGACGCATTAGAGGCCTTCTAGAATAAAATCATAGTGGACCATCTATCAAAAAGCGAGATTCAAATGAAGTTGTGGCCTGACCCCTTTAATAAGTATCGGTCGGAACCGATTTTAAAGAAATGGCCATATCTCACTTGATTCTGGTCCGATTCCAAATCTCAATATATGGTTCCAATCAGCTAGAGCCCAACTTCATTTGTGGTTACTAATATTATCCAATTTTCAACCACAACTTCTCCTAATATCCACTTCAAATTTACGGTTTTGAACCTACCTCCGACAAACCCGGAATATCTCCGGAATCCGGTGGCCATAGTCAGTTCTATGGACACACCGTCAAACTGCATTAATTTTCTAGTTCGGGCATGCCTGAATTGTCAAAATCGGATGATAACTAAGATAGTTACAACACATCTAATTTTGCCCAAAATTTGCCTATCCTAATTATTTTGTCCATCCCCTGTAGATACTGAAGGGTAATTTTTTTTCCTGTTCGGGTGTGCCACTACGATCTGTTATTAGATCTATTGTAGCGTTACCCGTATCCTTAGTGTTTAAGTGCATGTCGAATTACTTCATTACTATTGATAAGCAATGCAGTATCGGTTTCGATACAGTTGTTGTTTTGTTTTCTCAAGAGCACCATGACAAGGTCCCGCTATTTAGACCCTTCACAGAGAGCAATCCCATTGAAGGCGCGACCCTTATCAATAGGAAATCAATCCTTTCTTGAGAAAACAGAACAGTGATACTGTTTTGGCCATGCATCGGAGCCCTAGCCACATCCTTGTCTTGCTTCTAGAATATCACCAGTAAAACAATGAAATCCGGGATTTTGTTCTGTCTACAAGACCATTTCAAGCAAGAGAATTGGGTCAGTAATAAGAACTTCCTTGTGTTCCTCTCACTACCATTGTTCACCAGTTCAAGAAGAGTTAGTACGTATTTAAACCCCTAACTCGATTTTCCAGCAGTCAGTTCAGCCTAGGACCGGGTACCGAGGTTTTTTAACTAACTGCTTGAAAAGTTGTTTCCACTGCATACAGTCTAGCCTCAAACAAGAGGCATTCGAGTCTTTCAACTGTCTGCAAGGTAACATTAATTATGTTTTATTTCTGAGACTGCTGTTGGTAGCGAGGACGAAATACGATGAATCCTTAATTACCACAACTTATTGCCCTAGCTAGAAAAATGGATTGAGCTAGGCAGGGTTGGTTCGCTCTGAGGAGTATTCAAGAGAAGGTGTAAAAACTTCTCTTTTCTCGATCTGTTATCCGAGTGTATTGTGCAGAAATACACTTTATCTTTGTATGAAGGAGCGTGCGTAGTATCCACTCTTCGTCGCACAAGTCCACAAGTGTAAAGAGTACAGGAAAATGGTAATTTGCTGTTTACCAAAATGCATACATTTAGGCTATATTCTAAATCTTCCAAGTAAATACGTTGTTGTGAGCGCCTAAACATAGGCCATTTTGTACACAATATCAAAACACACGCGACCGAAAATATTCTCACTCTTTATCGATCATGTTTCTCTTGGCTTCAATCACACTTGCGTGTGAACGCTCTCGAGTGTGAATCAATACACTTCTCTTTATTTGTAAAATCTCTACACATTTCAAGACGAAGTGTGAGAAATGACCAACCCTGGAGCTAGGGCTCTGTTTGGTAGATCTTACACAGCAACACACTACGTCAAAGTGATCTACCGTGTTACGGGTGAAGGGTGATAGTTACACCCAAAATCCTCTGTGCGTCACTTGTTTGGTGGCTAAAAACACAAAAAAAACGACTCAAGTTACACTTTGTAAGCTGCTAAGAATTGCTGCCTTATCTATCACAGGAACCGTGCAAAGCACTCCATGTAAAGCCTTAGATGCTTTGAAAAATATTTTCATTTTAACTAGAAACTCTCTCCCGCTCTCATGGAAAACATTAACTTTCTGAGAGTGATCGACTATGATGTTGTTGTTTGACGTTATGGCTTCCAGTCTTCTTATGCTCAAAAACGGGTTTTACGTTTTTATCCAACGTTCCGGTTACATATGTTGTACCTTTATCAAGGAGCTAATGCACGATCACGGATTTCCGGATAAACTGACACGGTTGATCAATGCGGCGATGGATCGGGTGATGTGCTATTTGGCTTCGTCCAGCTATTTGGCTTTGCCGACGACATAGATATTATGGCACGTAACTTTGAGAAGATGGAGGAAGTCTACATCAGACTGAAGAGGGAAGCCAAGCGGATCGGACTAGTCATCAACACGTCGAAGACGAAGTACATGATAGGAAGAGGTTCAAGAGAAGACCCACCGCGAGTTTGCATCGGTGGTGATGAAATCGAGGTGGTAGAAGAATTTGTAACTGCCGAAAATTATACTCCGAATTTCTCGGAGTCGCATAGTGGCTGGAAATCATACATACTTTGGACTTCGCAAAACGCTCCGATCGAATAGAGTTCGCGCCGTACCAAACTGACAATCTACAAAACGCTCATTAGGTTGGTAGTCCTCTACGGACACAAGACCTGGACGATGCTCGTGGAGGACCAAAGCGCACTTGGAGTTTTCGAAAGGAAAGTGCTGCGTACCATCTATGATGGGGTGCAGATGGCGGACGGTACGTGGAGGAGGCGAAGGAACCACAAGTTGCATGAGTTGCCGGGAGAACCATCCTTCGTTCACACCGCGAAAATCGGACGACTGCGGTGGGCCGGGCACGTAGCCAGAATGTCGGACAGTAAACTGGTAAAAATGGTTCTCGACAATGATCTGGCGGGCACAAGAAGGCGAGGTGCGCAGCGGGCAAGGTGGATCGACCAGGTGAAAGATGACTTGCGGACCCTCCGTAGACTGCGTGGTTGGCGACGTGTATCCATGGACCGAGCTGAATGTAGAAGACTCTAATATACCGCACAGACCACTTCGGCTTCAACCTGAATAAAAAAAATCAAGCAGCGTTGAAAAGACGCTACGTGAGCGTCGAACCTAAGGGTCTTTCTTATTTGGAGAATTAAGCTGAAATTATCGAATCATTTTTCATCGATGTCCTATTGGAATTGCTGGGTAGCATCAGCCATTGTTATAACCGGGTGATTTTTTAATTTTTAAACTGTCATTATAATTCTAATGTCTCCAAATGAGACAGAAACCAGAAACGGCAGAAACGCTTAGAAGCCATTGATCAAGCTTCCATTGGATAACTTATTTTCTCATAGAACACATATTCTCCATCAACATTCCTGCCTATGATTGTGCATCGCTTGAGTTGTTCGTTGTTGTGTCAAACTGCTCTGTTGGTGGTTCATTGGTTGCCACATCCGTTCCGGAAGAATAAATAATCTTCAAGCTCTTATTATGATATCCTGCCATGAAGGGATCCACTACGGGTTTAAGCCAACTTCGAAATGAGTTATAAATACTCGAAATCCAACTTGCTATGACTCCCGTCGAGCGGGCCTCTTGGACGTCGTCTTCTTGGTCTGCGATGCTAGATTTTTGGAAATTGTCGGGGTAACTGCGTTCAGTTTCAGATGGTTCTTCTGAACAGCTACAGTAGCAGCAGGCACAACAGGGAAGCGGAACCGCGGCAGATCTGTGTGCTGATGAGATCAGTGCAAATGCGCACAGCCAATAGATCTGCATTGTGATAGAAATGTTATGGCCCCAGCGAACTATTTCGAGTCCATAATATATATTCAGAATATGAATGTTTTCCTACGGCTGCTGGAACCATATGGTCGTAAACAGGAGCGTTTATGAATATTTTATATGCACCTACTATATATGAAGGATCAGTGGTCAGAGTAGGCTGACGATGAACGGTTTACATAAAATTTTCCTGTCACTTTTTTTGCGCTCTTGCAAATTGGATTTTTAACTGATTTTATATCGCGATCAAAATATGTCACTGGAGATGTTTGAACACCTTGGGACGAAAGCATATAACAAAAGTTGTTGCCACAAAACATTTCAAGCCTGAAAACTGACGGAACGATTGACATATATTGGTGATGGAGATGGAAATGCCACCGCGGTGGTGGCGCACCGGTGATCCCCAAACTTTGAACTGGCGCAGCAAGAAGTCTTGGCAAACTTGGAAGCTAAATTTCAATGCTAAATCATCCCATTGAGTTCGTCGTAGTCTGGTGCAGTGATGCACGGAAAACATTACTACAGGGTGTTTGCGGAAAGCGAAAGTATTATCAGTCAGAATTATTTTTCCTCATATATATTTTTAGTATTTCTATTAGACTCTATTTAGTATTTTTTAAATAATGTGCTAATAAAGCACATACATATATTTAATCATAATAGCTTCGACTGACGGCCGTTAAAATAAGTTGTGAATCACGTTTAATTGATGCGTCGTTTTTCGACGTTGAGGAGTCAGATGTACCAAGAGCTTTGGACATTGCTTTCTTTTCCTTTGCATGATTTTCTGTAAATTATTTAAGTTTCTAATTACAAGTGTGTTCTCATATTGAAACATAAGCTTTTATAGTATCGGTATGTACAATTATAGATATTCACTTCCTATCGTTTCCGTGAGTATTATTGCAATTTATACCCTCATATTCATTCCTTTAAATTATGGAACAGCAGGCTTTGCCGCGAATGGTTTACTGTAAAATTTTCTGTCACGGTTTTTTTCCATCTCCTAATTTGAGTGTTCTTTTCTATTTCGAGTGGTCCGAATAACTATTACATGGTGAAGTTACAAAAGTGTAGTGAAATATGAGAAGATCGCAGGTTTCGATCAAAAGCTGCAAGGATTACAATGGGGATCGTCGACGTTTCAGTGACGCAAGGGAGTATTCTTCTTTTATTCATAGCTTTTGTGTGTGTGAACCCATGCGAGGTTATGTGTTAGTTGAAATTGTGGATTCTTTTTTAAAAACAATTCAACGTAGAATCAACTTGGTGGCTCTACATATTCCCTTTGTTGATCTCAAGCTATGGCTGCGAATTTGTCGTGTCCGGTGGCAGTTTTACACCTCTGCTTAGCTGACATTATGGGATGTGAGTGCCACCAAATAGTCATACATCTCGTCCAATTTGATTGATTTCTTCAGAATAATTACCTATTTAAGTTCTACTTTTCTTTTCCAAGTCCCTAAAGTATTTGTGGTTTTAAGTTATAATCTTCTTCTCTATGTAATAAAGATGAAATGGTCTTCAGGTTCTTTCTAAAATTCATAACGCTCGGCTTGACCCCCTCCCTCCCCCTTCAGCGTTACGTAATTTGTGTTATTTCGTTTCCGCATAACTCGAAACGGCTGGATGGATGTTCTTCATTCCTTCAGCAGATATGTTAATTATAGTTTCCGACGGATTTATATGATATTTCATTATGCGAAAAACACGAGCAAAATTGAGTAATGACTAGAATTATAATCGTATGGAAATTTTGCATGTTCACAACGCGAGTATTCGATGAAGATATCAAGGATACACATTCATTATATTCACTGCTTTATAATCCGGATAAATTGTGAGATCGTATCATTTTATTTATCCCAACAATTTTAACTTGTTTACACTCTTCTCGACAATTTGATTATTAACTCGATTCATGGTAATTGCTAATAGGAGAAGTGGATAGGGTGTAACGAGGAGGATCACCAGTAAATAAAAGTGAGGAACATTGGAATGGTAAGATACAACAACTATTTGAAAATATATGTATAATGAATTAAACTAAATGCGCGCTGAATTCAAAACATATAATATATATTTTGAATCCGGAAGTTTGATTATGATACATTTATCCATTTGATAAACTGTAGCATAACCAGGCGGGGCTTAAGAGCGGAGCAGAATGGATACGTTTGCGTGCGTTTTGACACTTTTCCCATGGCAAAAACTGTCAAAACGCACGCAAACGTATCCATTCTGCTCAGCTCTTTACTGTTAGTAATAGTGACCTCGGAGTGGACATGAAATACCAGGCACTCTGAAATGGGTCACTGGAGCTGCAGTAGAGCTATCACTTTCTAACTCCCGGATTAAATCTGACTGTTTTAACAGACAGCTTTCTTCCATAACATCACTGCCAGACAGTGGGGGTTAGTTTGTATACACACACACACACACACATATTCATTCCTTTAAATTATCGTAGAACTCTTGATACTAACGGAAATTTTTTTTTTTTAATTATTATTATTATTTTGGGCACATATGCCATCGTCGGTGGTAATACTGTATACCCAATTCAGCTCCGAAAGTTACCAGAGCTTTCAAAACATATTCCATCTTATTCTCAGACGAATTCTCGTTTATTATTTCGCACATTACCAATACCGTCGTGCAGGGCTTCTTTTGACAAATTAGGAGCTATTTTGGAAATTTTAGAACAAGAATTATAACAAAAATTACTATAAAATTGTCATTATCACCAAACGGGTGTCTTGTTGATAGTTGGATGGCAACTTTCTGTTTCAAATTTGGTATTTTTTCCGTTTAATTTGTTCAAAAAATCAAAAATCCAAAGTAGCCCCCGGAGTAAAAAGAAGCCCCGCACGAAGGTATACAAACAATTATTTATCCTTGTTTGATAAACTATGCGTAGATTGGAAGTTTTTTTTTTCACCCCAGCAGAAGGTAAAGTCTAAAGAAGGTCTAAATTGAAAATTATTTTACATGCTACTCCAAGGAAATTTAATTCACCTTTTTTTTCAAATCAAGTGCGCTTTCTCCTAAAGTTAGAGTATGAAGTGTCATGAGGAACTCGATTTTACAGGATAAATAACGAAAATATTAAAATCTTTTTCACCTTATTGTAACGTACTTTTATAATGGCAGCCCAAAAATTGTCCATTAAAACAGATGAAATAATCTTTAAACAATTGAGGGATGCTTCTTGAAAAACAACATTTTTCCTTGAATTGTTGAACAGATTACCTTCAAATATGTGGAGTGCTCCGTGAACATTTGAGGGACGTACCGTAGAGGCGAGGGAGATGTGCCGTAAACGATTGAGGGTGCTCCTTGAAAAAGCAGAGATTTTCTATGTAATTAATAATAGTTGCGCAGTGGATTGATTTAAGAATTATTGTGGAATGGTTGAGGAGGTGCTTGAAATTGACTATCATAAATTAGACTCTTGTGCACCATTGTATAGCCCCTGGAGTGTGAGGCTGATCGTTTGCTTGGTAGCCCTGTTCAACAGAAAAATGTTCCAAAAACTAAGGAAAGTTCTCCTTAACCCTTAAATGCGCAATGTTGTTTTAAAACAACAAACCGAAAATATGTTTAATGTTCATGATTTTAATGGTTGTTTACGTTAAACATATTTTCGACGATTTCTAAAAAAATCGCCTTGCGCCTTTAAGGGTTAAACTAATAAAAAATGTTCCTTAAACTTGAGGAAATGTTCCTTAAATTAAAAAAAAGTGCTCCGTGAAAAAAATGAAATGCTCCTTAACCAATAAAAAATGCTTCTTAAACTAAAAACAGTGCTCCGTCAATAAACCTATAGAAATGTAATCTTAGTCTACACGCTATTCAAAGCATTATAATGCATTGTTTACATTTTTACAAAATTGTGCACCAACCTGCTCACAGACATTTTTATTAGTTTAACAATTTTCTGTTGAGTAGGGTTGCCAAGCAGACGATCGGCTTCGTGCTCCAGGGGCTGTGCAGTGGTGCATAGGAGTCTAATTTATGATAGCCAATTTCAGGGTACTTCTTCAGCTATTTTACAATTATTCTTAAATCAATATACTGCGCAAGTGATCAGGTACTTAGCAAATCTTAGTTTTTTTTAGGGAGCATTTTCAGTTGTTTACGGTACATTTTTTTCGTTTCTGCGGTACGTTTTTCAAGTGTGAGACGTCTCGAAATCGACAATTCTCCAGTCATACGAGACGCAGAATAAGCACAAATATTCTTAATACTAATTTCATCTTTCTATATAATCCGATGCTTCCTATGATACAGTGTATGTATTTCATATATTTATATTTTTATATTCCATCCGCTCATTACTTTTATCAAATCCGAGGAGTTTTTAAAAAAAATCCATTTTAATATTTTTTTTTATTCCCCTCTTTACATTATGGAGACCAGTAGGACATAATTTTTATTGAATATATGTAACGGCCTACATTGTATTTTATTATTTTTATATTTGTTAAATTCAATGTTTAACTTCTATTTTTATGATGTTTTCATGAATGGATAATATACTAATTATGTACTATTCTTAATATTATATTATACTTTTCCGTACATCCATCATACATGTAATTGAAACTGACTTTTATGGAACGGAATAATGAACTCAATGAACTGTTTACATTACAATTTTCAGGATTTTCGGCTTTCAGTCACATGAAAATGTTGATAATTTCAAATCATTGCCAACGTTTCGATCCGAGGGTTTGGATCTTCATCAGGGCCTGTCATTTATTGGCGATACGTTAATAAATTTCAATGATACATAAGTGATTTATTGTGTGACTTACTCGAGATTAATTAACCTGTCGATTGAAGTGTGAGTCACACGATGGACTGTCAGGTGGGTTGGAGTAAATTGCACTAGCTTCACTATTGTTCATTTTAAATTTACATTACATTTACACAGTTTTATCTTCGTTTACATTATAATTTATACTGTCTATTTTTATATTAACTGTTTTCTTATTACCAAATTCATGATATTCATAATTTAATCATTAAACAAAATACCCTAGGCTTCACCAAGCATGAACTCATCACATCCGGTTTGAATATGATAAGCTATAAGAAATTCGGTGGCATGATACTCATCATATACTGTATATTAACTACATTTATCGCATTTCTTCTAATTAATGGTTTCCTGCTATTGAAATCAAGATTTCAAGCACAGTTCAACCCAATTCGTTTTGGAAATATTCAATTTTGGCTACATTCGATTTCGGCCACAATTATGACGTTTATAAATTCTTAGATTATTACGAAATTTAAAAAAAAAAATTTTCGAAAAAAGAGTATAGTTTATAAAGAGGAAAAAAAGAAAAAAGGGTGTATTATAGTATAGTATAGAGTATATACATATTGATTTTAATTTCAATTTTAATCATTCGAATTTATTCAAATGCTCATGCTATTATGTATGATTCTGCCATCCGTCTTTTTATTTCATCTTTTCAGAAATCAAGAAGTCTATTTTTCGATCTTTGAACCAGAATGAAATATACTCTGAGGATAGCATAAATCTAAAACTAGCTAGTGTTGAAGAAAGATCCTCCATCATCCAGGACATACGAATGGAAACTTGGTGAGAGAATTCCATTATATATATTTACCAAATTATATTGAAACTATATGATTATATACCATAAACCAGAAAAAAAAACAAAACAACCATCAGGGCACCCGATTGAAGCGATTTGGATAGGAAGAGTGGAATCGCCAACTTCCTATTGTTAACATCTCGTGGATAAAGGGCGGGCTCTTCTCCCCATCTATTGGGTCAATCTGGGAAACGAGGGCTAGATTATAATATTGTACTAGTCGACCCGGCAGACGTTGTCCTGCATAGTAGCGTTGTTAACTGCCCTTGTGAAATATCCATACGAATCTTAATTTTAGTTTTTCACGATTTGCCCAATCTTACCCTTGACTTTCGCATGAGGAAATATTATATAAACCCGTCGGAAACGATAACGAACATATCTGCTGAAGGAATGAAGAAAATCCATCCAGCCGTTTTCGAGTTATGCGGATACGAACACAGACCATTTCATTTTTATATATATAGATGTACGAACTTTCTTCTGGAAGGAGATTCTCTATTCCTCCCGTGGATTCGCATAAGTGTCTCTGCTTATGGAACCACCCCACCCATTGTTGGCCCTTCATACAGGAGTCTGATGAAATACAAATAGTAGTATAATCATGATCAAATCGTTTGTCAGATATGGCCAGTGCTATCGGCAGGTGCCTTGCTACAATTAGGGTCTCGCCGACATTTCTCACCAATACGAACGCAGGTTCGTGGTTGCAAACAATCCCATTTGATTTTGCCGTGACAGCTGCTCGTGGTTGCAAACAAACCGAGTAAAAGTGTGAGTGAAACGTGCGTGTACGTACACGATCGCTGAAAGCCTAATAGATGGTAGTATCATCATCATCATCATCATCACCTACTATATATGAAGGATTATGAAGTCAATTTGTTCAGACTTCCTGATTCTTTCAATCTATCTACACTGACGTTTAGGGCTAAACTATTTTATACCGATGATAATTTGCGGACAACTCATTTCAACATTAGAATTCGACCATTTATACTCATATTTTTTAGTGCAACATTCAATGTTCTGTTTCCGGCAGATAACATTTGATTGTTGTATAAACTGCCCATGATGCATATTTGTAACATTTGCATTTTGGTTGATCTTGTAAATCGTTTGTGAATCCTCCCCACAAACTCAACCATTTCCAGCTTACCACAGATAAGCAAGATAGTAAAGCATATTTTACTGTTATGGGATTAGATGCAGTAAATTGTGCTTTCTGAACGATTCATAGGCTTTTAACAAAATGAGCAAAAATGCGAGTGTTATAAATATGCGATCATGGGCAGTATACTCAAGTGCGGAAAATGATGGATGTTAAAATGGTTTAAGGTGTTGCAGTGAAACTGGCGACACTGTTATGCTAGTTGGAAATAATGAAGTATTAGAGAAAACAGTAAGGATTTAAGTTGGATTGTTTCAGTGGAAGTAAGGAAACTATCATGTAAGATATTTAATAATTAAGTGATTATATGTAAATTTATTTAATTTGAAATATATTCGTAGCATTGAAGCTGACGTAAAAATAAACGCTGCTTTCAATATGTGTTTCAACAAACCACAGATGAAACGACCCAACAATGGATAATGTTTAAAGAGTTAAAAGCGTAAGCCCAACAACGGTCAATTTGGATGCGTACGCGTGGGCATTCGACAAATGAACTGCGTCAACACATGGGTGATTGAATGCACTGAACTGAAGCGGAGGAAACAGAAAAAACAGAAGTTCAGTGCATTAAAATTTGAAGTGCCATCAGTGAACTAAAAAGTTTTTGCGGCATTTACCGAATTTCATGAATCTTTGAAGAATGGTTGATACAAATGAAGTAGCATAATGTGTGACTAATTATTGTTCTGAAGTTCTCTCTCTTAGACGGTAGGATACTAATGAATACTTCTGCCAGCAGCTGCAGCTCTATTTATTGGAACAGCAGGTATATAGGGTATCTGTTCCATTATTAATAACATGTTCCTATATCAATAACATTCGCAAAACAGGCCATTTAGGCTGAATTTGTGGTGTTTTTTTGTTATCCTGCGTGCTCACTGATAACAAAATCACAAAAATGAGAATGGTAATTCAAGGAGCAGTTCCCCTACAATCATCAATAACAATATTCCCTAAATTTATCAGAGTTGGTTCTTTCTCATACTTTTCCTTAAAATGTGTAAAGCTTTTGCCGGAAAAGAGAAGTGTATTGAATTCATTCACACTCTAGAGCAGCGGTTCTCAACCTTTTTCTAATTTTTTTTGGTGTAAATGCAAATAAGCATAATTCATAAGATCTATGAAGAATGGACCTGAAAACTAACGGGATATATGCTGCCGTGAATCGCATATTTGTCCCATATTAATAGGAAAACCAGCAAAGATGAGACTGATATGTATTTTACGGCAGTATGGCTCTCCATAAAGTTGGCTGAAATTTTCATTATTCCGTGAAACTTTCCAATTCAAATTAAGCTTATACATAAAGACTTTTATGACTATTGGACGTTTCTGAGCCGCTTGAAAGTACGATTCCAAGCCTCTTGAAAGAAGAATTCCGAGGTTCTTGAAGGGAGGCTTCCCAGCTTCTCGAAAGAAGGCTTCCGGGCATCTTGAAAGGAGTCTTCCGAGCCTCTTGAAAGGAGGCTTTTGGGCCTTTTAGAAAAAGGCTTCCGAACCCCTTAAAAGACGTTTCCGGGCCCCCCTGGAAGGAGGCTTCCGGGCTTCTTGAAAGGAGGCTTCCGGGCCTTTTGTAAGTTGGTTTGGAAAAGAGGCTTCTGGGCCTTTTAGAAAAAGGCTTCCGAACCCCTTAAAACAGGTTTTCGGGCCCCCTGGAAGGAGGCTTCCGGGCTTCTTGAAAGGAGACTTTCGGGCCTTTTGAAAGGTGGCTTCCGGGCCTCTTGAAAGGAGGCTTCCGGGCATCTTGAAAGGAGGCTTTCAAGCTGCTTGGAAGAGCACAGCAAATAGTTTTGAAAAATCAACGACGTGTAAAATTGCAGCAGAATTTTACAAGCAAGAACAGCTCAAATTTATTTCGATATAAAAGAACAATAAGGTCACTCCTGACGGAATCCAAGTTTTAAAGTGCTCGCGTTTTCGGGGGCACACCACTCGATACGGAGGCGGCGCACAACTGTCATTTTTGTTGATTTAGCTTTGCTGCGTCGCAGCATGCGTGAAATAATAAAAATGACAGTTGTGCGTTGTTTCCATCTCGAGTGGTGGCCCCCGAAAACGCAAAAGAAGGCTTCCAAGAAACGTAGGGTGCTTCCAATCCTCCTGCCACGTGGCAACCAAGCTATTCGAAATAAAAAGCTTTCATGCTTTACAAACGAAGGATTCCGAACCTTTAGACTCTAGATTTTAGTTCAGAAACATATCCTTAACATATTATTCAACATTTTATTTCGATCAGTTAGATCACATTAAAGATTTTTTTAAAATTTGTTAATCCGACATTTTGTCCTTTTGATATTTTGTTCCGCAGCCCTTCATACACTATGCTGGTTATGAAGGCAGGATTCAATTGACTTTGATTTATTAATCGCCATGCGTATTGTTTTCAAGCTTTAGACAAAATTTTGAAAGAGAAAAAAATATACAAGTATCAAAACTTTATAAATTAGTTCACTACTAAAAATCCACACATATTTATTGGCAAAAATCCATAGATTTAACTTATGATGTATATCAGCGCACACATAACCATTTTCACGCAAACTACTAATAAACTACTCAACTCTTCGCGGTGATAACGCGCAAACAAGCTTTTACACAGGGTGTGAGCCTGTGCTGTTTAATTTAATAAGCCGCCGAATGGGGTTGCCATAGTTGAATAGCCGCCGTGTGTAAAGTAAATGGGCGCGCTCCAGCGCAATTCAACGGAGGCTGATTGGGATGATCACGATCTGAGTGTTTATCTTGGGATGCATAATATATCCTAATAAACTTTATGTGTGGTCTCGAATTAGCAACTATTTAATTTATGTGTGGTTCTATATAATATAATCGATATAGAACCACACATAAATTAAATAGTTGCTAATTCGAGGGTGGAGCTATTGCAAAAATTTATATCGGCGACACATATATTTTATATAGATATTTTTGGCAGTGTTCTGATTGGAATTGTAATACGTCCGCCATTACGGATTTTTGTCCAGCGAAGATACCCCCAGGTGTGACATTTTTGTCTTTATTGCTCCTCCGAGCGAACCTACCCTGTCTATACCAAAAAGCTACACCGATATAAATGTTATCCATTTGATTAAAAAATATTCATGTTTATTCACAAACTGATAATTAGGTTCTGCAGCGTCTGTATCTAACCTCAAACTGATGACAGATTAGTAGTACTTCGCGTTGGACTCGGGGGCAGCCAACCAATCACGAACTCGAACATTGTCCTCGCCGGAGTCAGAAAGTACTACTGAACTGTCAAATCATTTGACGAGGACCGAATTCATTCGTGACGTAATGCTGCAGAACCTAATATGTATGTTTGAATCCAGAGCTTTAAATATTCATCTTCATGAATCAACTTCGGTCCGAATTTTGACAAACATCGCATGAATATTCAAAACATAGAATGACATTAGGCTTTCAGCGATCGTGTACGTACACGCACGTTTCACTCACACTTTTACTCGGTTTGTTTGCAACCACGAGCAGCTGTCACGGCAAAATCAAATGGCATTGTTTGCAACCACGAACCTGCGTTCGTGTTGGTGAGAAATGTCGGCGAGACCCTAATAGTCAGACGACTACTCCACGAACTCATTCATTCGACTGTCACTGAGTGTGTTCATTATGTGCAGAAAAAAACATAATTAGCATTAGGTTCTGCAGCATGACGTCACGAATGAATTCGGTCCTCGTCAAATGAACTTTTTTGACAGTTCAGTAGTACTTTCCACTGACTCCGACGAGGACTCCGACAATGTTAGGGTTCGTGATTGGTTGGCTGCCCCCGAGCCCAACGCGAAGTACTACTAGAGATGTCGTAAAATCCCGATTAATCGATTAGTTACTAATCGATTACTCTTGATTCTTGTCGATTATTGAATCGATTAATCATTGTATAGTAATCGATTCAAAATTAATCGATTATCTCAACGATGAATCGATTAATCGAAATAATCAATTATTTTTCGACATCCTTATGATGTCGTAAAATTCTGATTAATCGATTAGTAACTAATCGATTACTCACGATTCATCTCGATTATTGAATCGATTAATCGTTGGGTAATAATCGATTCAAAATTAATCGATTATCACAACGATGAATCGATTAATCGAAGTAATCGATTAATTTGCGACATCTCTAAGTACTACTTGTGTAGCTTGCTGCTGCGCCAGGAAATCACCCATTGCGCATTATTGCACTCGGCGAAGGTATCGCCTTACTCAGATCACTGTTGGACTCTGACTGAGGGAGAACGATGCTTGGCTGCTTGCTCGTCACCAACACCAAGACGGCATAAGCAGCATATAATATAGAGTGGTATACAACAGGGCTGACTCGCCCCACACATCCCCCTTTCTCTCCGGATTTTTTTATTAGATTCTTGCAATTATAACTTGTCCTTGGTTTTCTTTTTTATTGTAAATGTATTATTGAGCTTATATTTAATGAAACACTCGGTAAAAATATCACTATAAAGATTTATTTGCCGAAGGCACCATTCAAATGGCAAGGAAATCGAAAACCATTTTCTACGGAATATTGTCTTATATTCAGGCAACGAACAGATATTTCCGGTTTGAATAGATGAAGTTTCCTCCAACGGTTGTTCATTCACCTCATTCATATGCTCCAAGATTCAATTTGTACGTTGGTCTTCCTGGTCTTCAACCCATAGAGGGCCATCGCACTTTGTAGGTGGTTGTAAGTACGATTTTCTACTACAATTTTGGCGCGTCAATCTCCAGCTGCTGAGCGAAGCACATCAACTCAACACCACGACCTCCTACCAAATATTCCACTCTCTCATCTGTCACTTTCCCATCTAGAACTAATGCTAATGGCTAATATATATATGCCCTTTATTCGGTTTATGTCATTTACCATACCCGTCTCAATCCCTACAGATGCGTCTCCGAATTTCGTCGCTGGTTCATTCATTTCATTTATTCAATTTACATCTAAACAGACAACACTGAATCAACAATTTGACGCTACAATACACGGTTTGAGGCCTGCACCTGGTCTGCCCACCTCGCCGCAGTGCTCCACGCCGTCTCATTCTTGCCGGATCGGAAGCGAACACCATCTTTACAGGGTTGCTGTCTGGCATTGTCCTGCCATCGTACCCTTGCGGCTTTAGCTACCTTCTGGATACTGGGTTTGCCGTAGAGCTGGGCGAGCTCGTGGTTCATTCTTCACCGCCACACAACGTCTTCTTGCACACCGTCAAAGATGGTCCTAAGCACCCGTCTCTCGAATAATCCGAGTGCTTGCAAGTCCTCCTCGAGCATTGTCCATGTTTCATGTTCGTAGAGGACTACCGGTCTTATCAGCGTCTTGTACATGTCACATGGTGGTGCGGTGGTGAATATTTTTTGACCGCAGTTTCTTCTGGAGTCCGTATTAGGCCCAACTTCCACAGATGATACGCCTTCGTATTTCACGACTAACATTGTTATCAGCCGTTAGCAAGGATCCAATGTAGACGAATACTTAGACCACCTCGAAGGTATCCCCGTCTATCGTAACACTGCTTCCCAGGCGGGCCCTGTCGCACTCGGTTCCGCCCACAAGCATGTACTTTGTCTACGATGCATTCACCACCAGTCCTACTTTTGTTGCTTCACGTTTCAGATAGGTGTACAGTTCTGTCACCTTTGCAAATGTTCGGCCGACAATGTCCATGTCACCCGCGAAACAAATAAATTGACTGGATCTGTCGTCGCTGGTATTGATTCCGTAGATCTGCAGTCAAACAAAGTACGCGAACACAATAACCGCCCTAGTTTCAGCTCCGAACTTCTTCTGAAACGAACTTTCTCTCGGAGTTTGATCTGTCAAACTAAATGATGCGTTTTTTAGTGCAATTTTATGAGAATCCAGCGCACTTCGTCCGAAGTTGGGTTTCTAGCCTATATCTTGCATGCTATGATGGCATAAACACCAGCTATCTCGCATCGACAAAACACGCTAGCAGTGCACTACTATCTTGTGCATCTTCGCATTCGTTAAAAGCCTTCATTCCTTACACAAGCAATATTATAGGCCACATATAGCAGATAAGCAAATTCTGCATTTATCATCCGCTCTTTTTTTCCGTTATTCAATCACACGCACATTCTCTAAAAATTCACTTACTATATGTGCCATATTCCGAGTACTGATCAAATTTGACACGATATTTTAGGGAGCATCAGAGCTAGCGAAATATCAAATTCTTTTTTTATATGAAACTGTATCTGAATGATAAATACATCTCAAGACAAGACTGATCACCATCGATGCAAACTCATGGTGCAGCTACATTGTCTTTTTTATGTCTTTTCCTGTCATGTACATCGTTTTCCAGGTGGTCATGACTGTAGCAGGTTTCCTCTATCTTGTCGTTCCGTGTCAAAGCACCAATTCCGACATTGCTAAACGATCCTTATACAAATCATACTAATAGAGTTATTCCATACCAAAGCGTAACTCTCTGAATGTTCCCGAAAAGATCGAAAGCGTTCGTGTCGCCTTAACTAATCTTGTTAGTTTATCCAAATATTCACATTCGTGCATTAAATGCCATAGCAAACGAACATAACAAAACGATACAGATTTATTTTTAGTATTCTATTCTGTAGTGTGCTCATAACATGCAAGGGAAGGTAATCATATGATAATTACTTCTGCCTCATACGCAGCTAGTCGTGGGATCAATCCCAAGTTCAATTCTCCTACTTTTTTCTCTCCATATATTTCTCATGTTTTAGCAATCGATTAGAAATAGACTGAATATCGGTTCCATCTTCTATTCTTTATCTACAACTTGACTAATTCTAGCCGTAACTGTTAGAAATCGAAAAGAGCGAAAGGAAGCTCGTTTTGGCATCCATTGCAACCTGTTAATCAAGATGCGCCTCTTCCATAGAACCTATCCCCTAGATTCCAATAATATTCTCGTGGCGAGTGCAGAAGTGTTCTTGGTTTACAATGTGGCGAGTGACTGCATCTTTTATCAATTCCTTTACATCTACGGTAGACCGAAAGGACGTGGTCAGCGCCGTTTGTTAACCCCCCTAGAGCTTTTGAACTGAGCACATTGAGGTGCTCAGTGCAAATCCCATGCCCTAGCCATTGGCTCTCTATGCAATTGCGATTGTTCTGGTAAAACACGGAGTAGCAACTACGACATGTAAGGTTATCATGCTCAGGCTCTACTTTGTTAATGCAGTGTTCTTCTCATAAGACAAGAACCTCGACTAATTCTATTCGCTTTTGAAGCGAAACATCGTGATTTCGCATGAATTAAAACTCAAGCATAATCCATTTCTTCAAATTTGCGAGCAAGTTTTCCAAAACATTAGGACTCCAATATTAAGATCTGGGCAGGGATCTGGGTATTATTTAACCACCATGGTTGGAGATACATTCAATGTTATTCCTGATATTCGATATTAGCTGCACCAAGTTGGGGTCTCCAGTTAGCCTTGTGAGCAAAAACGTAGGATTGCCACTGCTTATAGAATACGAAGTTGAAATGCAGAGACATAGATGGGATATCACAATTGCTAAACATTACTTTATTTTGCAATTAGAAATCAAGGCTCTTCAAAAGCGTCATTGCGGCATCCACAACTTCAATATTACTTTCTTACAACGTGCCTTTGCAGTTTTTTTTAATTCGCATTTTTTTATTCGGTGGTTCAGTAGAACCATGCTACAATAAGCTGAATTTGGCAGATTATTATGCATTATGTTGTAGTGTGTGTTTTGTTTTATCACCAACATCGATTTGGCACTTATGGTACTGGTACTTTGGCTGCTAGGCTGAGGTAAACTAGATATTTGATGCGTGACCAGGTGAGTCATTGGTAATCATGAACTAAGCTTAGATTACGCAAGTGAATTGAGCAAGTCGCTTGACTTGAACGTCTAAACTCCTCCGTTAAACTCACTTGCACGAAAAGAAAGTTGAACATATTCAACCTTTGGCAAGTCAAATGAATTTTACTGAAATGATCAAATTACTTGCCTTGTAAAAACTTTGGTTAAAACATATCATGATTCTTTAGGATCAACGCCCCATTGTTGTTTCCTCAGAAACTTGCTTTGTGTTTTCTAGTGCTTTTAACACACCATTGTGTTTTTCGTCGTCAAACCATTTCAACTATGAACGGACCTTTCAAATCGCCCACGACATGCTTTGAACTGTGTTCCCACTCGCAAACCTTCAGCTATTCAATTTATCTGGCTGTCATCATAACTCGCATATCATTCCAACTTTACTTGGCGGTCTTCCCAATACGCCATTACGGTTCTCAAAACACGTAAAAAATCTCAACTTTTCTTGGCGGTCCACCTAACACGACATTTCAGTTCTTTCACACGCAAATCATTCAAGTTTCACTTAGCAAGCTTACCAATACGCCATTATGGTCCTTAAAACACGCTAATCATCAACCGTCTAAGACGAGTTAAGTAACTCCATTTAATTCCACCAATTATTTCGATATCTTTGCAGATACGTATTTCGACTACAACTGTGTGGTCGTCTTCAGTGTCTTGTACTTGACTCGACGACGCTAATCATTTTTACTTCACTTGGCTGTTCACTAAACACACCATTGAGGTACTAAAACACGCAAATTCTTTCATCTTTACTTGGCGGCTCTCCAAACATACCACAGCAATTCTTAAAATACGCAAATGATTTCATCTCTACTTGATGGTCTTCCCAACATGTCATAGCGGCCCTCAAAACCCGCAAAAAAATCATCTTTACTAGGCGGTGCTCCAAACACGCCATTGCGGTCCTCAAAACTCGCAAATCATTCCATCTTCATTTGGCGGTCCTCTAAACACGTTATTGCGGTCCTCAAAACTCGCCAGTCAATTCAACTTTTCTTGGCGGTCCTCCAAACACGCCATTGCGGTCCTCAAAACTCGCAAAACATTTCATCTTTACTTGGCGGTCCTCCAAATTCGCCATTGCGGTCCTCAAAACACGCGAAACAATTCATTTTTTCTTGGCGGTCCTCCAAACTCGCCATTGCGGTCCTCAAAACTCGTCTATCATTTCATCTTTTCTTGGCGGTCCTCCAAACACGCCATCCATTGCGGTCCTCAAAACTCGCAAAACAATTAATCTTTTCTTGGCGGTCCTCCAAACTCGCCATTGCGGTCCTCAAAACTCGCCAATCATTTCATCTTTTCTTGGCGGTCCTCCAAATACGCCATTGTGGTCCTCAAAACTCGCAAAACAATTCATCTTTTCTTGGCGGTCCTCCAAACTCGCCAATCATTTCTTTTTTTTTTGGCCAAACGCCATTGCGGTACTCAAGACATGCAAACAATTTCTAATCTTCTCCGTTTTACTTACTCTTGCAACCGCGTCTCTCCCAATTTGGAGCCGGTCCCCACGTAAACACTGCAAAAAGCAAATATCCTTCTTGGTTCAGGAATTTACTTTTTCTTCTGAGATTGCGCAGTGAGTGATTTCCATGACGCAGTATTTTTATCAGGCACATTAGTTTTAACATTATTCCACTTGATACTAATAAAAAATGAGCAGTAAAACCTGCCACTGTCGCCAAATGTGTAGCTTGCTGCTGCGCCAGGAAATCACCCATTGCGCATTATTGCACTCGGCGAAGGTATCGCCTTACTCAGATCACTGTTGGACTCTGACTGAGGGAGAACGATGCTTGGCTGCTTGCTCGTCACCAACACCAAGACGGCATAAGCAGCATATAATATAGAGTGGTATACAACAGGGCTGACTCGCCCCACACACTACTAATCTGTCATCAGTTTGAGGTTAGATACAGACGCTGCAGAACCTAATTGTTTATGTTGATGTTTACCGTTGAAAGTGCCTCGCGGATGAAAATCGGATTCAGTCCTGTGTGATAAATCACTTTACTCATTTAAAACGTGTTCAGATTTCAGATAATCTATCAATTTGTTAAATGTGCATAAATATTCAATGACTAATATTCAACTGAATATTGACTGTCCACAGCCGACTATGAATGTGTCGGAAGTGAACTGACAAATGAAGGAAAAAGGACTTCACCAAATCTCGGGTACTTATTCAAAAGGACGTATGTGATTTTGTAAACAAAGATTCAAACGTCGATTTGTCCAATCTGATAGCACTCCCACGCAAACCATCACCACAGACAGATAGGGGTAGCCTTTGGCTACCTGTTGGTGGTGTTGGTTTGCGTGGGAGTGCCATCAGATAAGACAAATCGACGATTGAATCTTTGTTTACAAAATCACATACGTCTTTTTGAATAAGTACCCGAGAAATATTTTCGATTATTTTACACTCTGTTTGAATCAAACATATTTATTTTTAAACGGAACTTGTAGTTCACCGTTTCATCGCCGAAGACCACCAAGCGACAATCGAATCTGCCAATCACCGCCATCCGTCTCTACCTCCGTCTCCACACCTCCGCCGTCGGCGGAGCCACCATCCAGACCTATGAGGCAAACCACAGTACATCTTACCTTTCATTTTCATAGTGGCAGGTGTGACCGACTAGGGCAAATAAAAGTATTGGGTTGATCGTGAGTAAAAACATTTAAGATAGCCCAAGGAACCAAAAGTTGCTTTAAGAGTACGTTTTTCGCTTAATCAGCTTCACTGAGCTCCGTACTCCGAAAGTTATCCCACGTCATTATACCCTGAGACCCGGAACCAGAAGAGGTCCTTTGTACCCCCTCTCCCCGGGAGCTGCCGTTGGCTCAAGTTTTTTTTGGGGTTTGATGCCGATTTCCCTTTGATATCGAACATAGCCGTCTGGTAGCAATAAGTAAATTCATTAGTCATTTTTTATGGTTGCGTACATTCAATAATTGTGGGCATCAGGGACTATGCCCAAGGGCTCCCCAGGTCATCTGCCTGCCTAGGATGTTGTGGGGTATGACAGTGGGCCCCAGTGTTAAACCTCTGTTAAAAAGTTGCATGTATCCGCAAGTATGCTCCGCCAAAGCGACCGTGTGCCACTCAAAGCGCACAAGCCCAAGTCCTGGTGTTAGGTAGGATGTTAAACAGAGCTGACACGACGGCTCTCTGACGAGACAGGAGGTTTGCGCAGGCCCAATAAGCCGCCTTTAAAAACAACTATTACGAACGACATAGAAGATAATACGACTCGATACAATCGGCAACGACCTAGGCGACGAATAAAGGATTACGATTGGAAGCTTGGAACATGGAACAGCTAGGATTCGCAGGTTGCGACAGGATAATCTACGATGAATTACATCCCCGCAACTTCGACGTCGTAGCGCTGCAGGAAATCTGCTGGACAGGACAGAAAATGTGGAAAATCGGGCATCGAGCGGCTACCTACTACCAAAGCTGTGGCACCACCAACGAGCTGAGAACCGGATTCATGGTGCTGGGCAAAATGCGAAAACGCGTGATTGGGTGGCAGCCAATCAATGCAAGGATGTGCAAGTTAAGGATAAAAGGCCGTTTCTTTAACTATAGCGTCATCAACGTGCACTCCCAAGCAGCACGCGCAACATCTTTCAAATAGGTGTTTGTTCCTAATAAATTGCATTGAAGACACTGGCAATACATCGAGTCACATTAAAGCCACTTTGCAGTTTCAGAAAATCACAATGTTTCATTGCCGTTTAAGTGGCGTCGCAATATTCTACCCATCTGACTTCTTGGGTGGTTTAAAACTCGATGTGTTTCATATCAGAAACAAAACAGATAAGTTGCAGAATTAATAACACTTCGGTTCATTGCTGTTACGACAATGTTTCTGATATGTTGCATAACACTTTGAGCTCAGCTGAGCAGTATTTTATTTCTGACAGTCCCCTGCATGTTCCGTATAAGGTACAATGAAGTTACAAATGACTTTGTTGTTTATGTAGTACACTTGTAGCAGAATCTCCAAACAGAATTGTTGGTGTGATGGTTATAGTAGCAGGTCGCAAATCTCAAGGTCCATGGTTCGATTCCCGGTTGGCTTTTGTGTTTTTATTTTCATTGTAGCTGCAAGATGTTGCAAATAGGCTCCACCTCTTGCGCTTTTTGTGTCACGACACGTTGTGCATAAGTCAGACCTTTAGTAAGTCACACCACAGTTGTTGTTACTCACTGAGAAACAAGAGGTGTTGCTTGGGCTGCTCACACGAAGAAAGACCTGACGACGAGAAAGAAGGATTCTATGCACAGCTGGAGCAGACATATGATAGATCCCTCTGCGGGACGTCAAAATCGTCATCGGCGACATGAACGGTCAGGTAGGAAGGGAGGAGATGCCGTGAATCGCATATCTGTCCCATCTTTGATGAGTTTCCTATTAATATAGGACAAATATGCGATTCACGGCAGTATATACCGGTTTTCGGACCGGATAGTATGCATACCGTGTCGAACGACAACGGCCAACGATGCATAAACTTTGCAGCCTCCTGCGGAATAGTAGTCCGAAGCTCTTTCTTCCCCCGCAAGAATATCCACAAGGCCACATGGAAATCACCTATTCAAGAAACGAAAAACCAAATCGACCACGTCATAATCGACGGTAAATTCTTCCCCGACATCACAAACGTACGTACCTACCGCAGTGCGAGTATTGAATCCGAAACCACTACCTCGTGGCAGTATGTCTGCGCTCAAAGCTCTCGACGGTGTACAACACGCGTCGGAGTCGTCCGCCGCGGCAAAACATTGGGCGGCAACAAGACGGTAGACTAGCCCAAGACTACGCGCAGTTGCTGGAAGTGGCATTCTCAACGGAAGAGCAGCTAGGAGCAGCGTCTCTTGAAGATGGCTGGAGAGATATTCGATCCGCCATTAGAAGCACCGCAGCCACTGCACTAGGCACGGTGGCCCGGATCAGATCAGAGAAACGACTGGTATGACGGCGAATGTGAGCAGTTAGTTGAGGAGAAGAATGCAGCATGAGCAACAGACAAAAAAAAGCGCCAGCTGGAAAATCGAGACCGTGATTAGACGGAGCAACTGTACCGCGCTAATAACGCACCAAAGCACTATGGGGCGGCTCCATACAAGTAGGTGGCCGAAAATATTTTCATTTCATTTCTGCAATATTTCACACTTATATCGTAGATTATTGTCTAAAAGATGTGAAATACTTGTTTTGCAGGTCGTTATTTGTATTTGTATTTGTATTTATTGATTACATTCAACTGACCGTAGAGGTCTTATTGAACTACTTAAAACTAGACATGACACAACAGATGGTAAACAAAACACATTATCATAATTGCACATTTAAGGAAGATTTCATTCTAAAGCAAGCTAATTACAAAATAAATAGGTACACACATTATTCCTCTTAATTTCAACAAATAGCAATTTAAATTCGACAAATAACCTTGAACTATGAACTAACAAACAATCAATTTCAATTATATAACATTAAGGTTTCCACGTTGCATTTAAGTCACATATGAATTCCCTAAATTTTATTTCGTTTGGCCAAATCGAGTCTTTTAAAGCTAACGGTTTTAATTTCACGTCTAATTCAATTTTGAATGAAATGTATTCCATTTTTTCAATATCCTTCCATTTCGGTATTAGCATTTTAATTTTATCACATGCCAATAGTGGAATTCCTAGCGAGCGTGATACCAATACTCTCACATCATTTTCGGTCGCACTTCTGTCGATGTTCGATAGAAAAAGTGAGAATTCCTCACTTCTTTTCTCAACTTGATGCGATGGGCTGCTATCAATTTCATCGGAGTTGTCACGGAGATTCGATAAACTAACAGGCGTGGAATGTAGATACGGAGCAAGCGGTTCGGGTTGTTTAACGACGCTTGCAAGTGTTTTTACAATGTTCGCAACGGATCGCTTCAAATCGTCTATCTCGTCCTCCATTGATCGCGACGGTTCGGTGCTGTTGGCTTCATCAATTTGCGTCCTATCTCGTTCCTTGCAAAATACATCCATGCATAAGTCGCACATCCAGATGATATTGCGGGATAACACACACAGAGCAGCTTCAGTAACTCCAACACAGCTTGCGTGAAACACTTTGGCGCACTTTCCTTCACAAACCGTACGGTCATCGTTATTGTTGATGACCAGTTTGCATTTCTCACAATGGTTTGGCATTATAATTAAACGAATTACCAAAGAGGCTGAGCTACCACGATCGATTTTAATGCACCGTGGGAGAATGCTATAAATCACTTTCGAGTGTACACCCGTTTTACACTTTTAGAACAGCTATATCACGTACAAATCAGCAATCAGAAACGGAGCGGTTAACAGCAAGGCGAACTCGACGAACGAACAACAACTTATTACAACTTATTACTTCTAAGGTCTCCAAACTCCCTGGAATACAGACCTTTGATCTCTATGGAATATATCCCTTTTATCTACGAATGTCTCATGTACACAGCAGTCTATAGATGTGAATTTTATTGCAGCGCAGACCTGTAGAGTTCAAACTAGAAAATTGTATACTGTTTTTATGTGAATTGAGTTGTACAGATGTTCTAAGTTGCACAAGGACTCCGTCAAATACAGGCCATTGCATCTACATACGTAACAGGTTGTCTTTGTAGGATTTTTCAGATTGGTTCAGGCTCTTAACCCGTAAAACAAGTAAAGGGAATACAATATAAAGCTCTATTAAAGCTAAACGAACTCCATGCAATAAAAGCTTCAAGATATATAAGTATACTGCAACAACATTTATTTATTCATTATGTACATGAACATCCTCAACAAAATCATCATTTATTTCTTCAAGATCGATTAAAATATCTGCTATGGTATATTTTTCTGTACTCGAATCTGTTGTATTGCAAGAAGTTTCAGTCACTAAAAAACTTTGAACATCTTCTGGATATTCCAGATTAGATTTATTTTGAAGTCGCTTACCTAAGTTGAGGGAGCTTATCAAAGGATTCGACGAGTTCATAGCACGAATGAAAACGTCATGTAAATTTTCTTCTCTTGAGGCTTTCCTGGCATGATGAGTCCGACTTTTTTTAAGTGCTTGTGTTGACACTCAGCTGCTTCTTCAGCCAACATTCCAAGTGGTGCTGGTGAATGAATAATTATATCCCCAGCATGGGCAAGGACTTTATGCACCGTAGCAGGAATTTTATACCAATCATACAGCTGCAAATATAACCGGTAGGTTGCTTTACAATAACTGTCTAGCTTTTCAGGATTGATTGGCTCTTGGCAGTTTATCGCGATCAGAATGTTCCAGAACCGGTGAATTAGCTCTTCGTTGACATTTAATCTTCACTTAACAGATTTGGATTCGAAAACGCTCGTCGACAAATGTTTCCAGTTGTACTTGATCCTGCTCCACCTTGCCTTGGCTGGTCGACTCTCACACCAAATCTATCTTAAAGCCTTTTCTGTATAAGTTGTTTTCTCTTCAAGTACGCTTCCTTTAATATCTTTGATACCTGCCACTTTTTAAAATCCATTCGGTAAGATATGTGAAGAAGGCACTCGAAAAATCGCATCCATGCATGTAATGGAGATATTCCATAAATAAGTGTCCCTATCTCTGGTGTATATCCTTTTTCAAACTCCTAGAATATTTGAAAAACAAAACAGTTTTTAAAAATGTACAAGTATTTCTTTAAAAAAAAGAATACCTCTGTGGTATTCTTGAATAACAGTGTAGCAGGCGGTGTGTAGAGAAATGGAGTGAGATGTGCAAGTGGATGGTAGTTGTGTCGAATAAAGAGTGTTGGCTCAGTGAATATGGAGTGTTAATATATTGTATGGATGGATATCACATTGGCGATCCTAACCACGACAAAAGTGCGCTGGAAAGGAATGTGATACATCTTGGATATGTACAAAAAAAACTTGTTTGTGATCGAGCGGTAAGTTGTTTATCTTTTCTTTTTGCTTCCACGGCTTCCATAATGAGTGACATAGCCGACTCCGCCAACACTGAAAAAAAAAGGAAATGAATTCGACGGTGTGCACGGAAAAAGATGAAGGGTCTAAAATGAGTAGAAACTACACAGGGCTAGTTTTTTTTGGGTATTCAGATTGTGGTGTATCCTGGATGTAATATGAAAACTGTGGCTAAATCACAAGTTTCGATAATTTTGGTGCACGGAACGGTTTGAAATAAGTTTGAAAAAAGAAAGGAAGAAAAAAAATAACGTCAACAACTTGATTTTTCAGCTCAAGATTGAGTGCTTTTCTCAATAATATATTGTATTAAGAACAAGGTGAACTGCATCGATCCTACAAGTGATGCTCAGTGGCCAAATTGATTTATTTACCATAGTTTCGGCAGGAACTAATAACCCTGGTTTCGGTTACTTTACTTAAAACGATCCAAAATAAAGAATTAGTTTAGAAGTAATTAGAATCAAAAGTAAATACAGGATTAACCATGATTCGGTTTAATATTATTTAACTGAATGTTTAATTGATTTTATTCTTTGAATGAAGTATTCATGAAGGGTTTTTGTATCCGTGATGTCGTAGAAATGAAAATTTTTTTTAGGGCGGTACCAATTATTCATGCAGTATATCAATCTCGTATCTAAAGTTTCATTGAAAGAGTGACACTATGTGCTTAGTTTGGTATGCGAAGGTGTAAGGGCGCGGTCAGAGTAAATGCGAAGTGCGATGGGAAGCGAAGCGTCCATACGATTTGACAGCTCATTAATATTGATTGATATTCTTTTGCATACAGTTTTCGAGTTCAACACGTATACTCTGGCAGCCTTCTAAGTATTAAAGAAGCCTGTTATGATTTGTACACTTGATCGCACTGTTATCAGGTGTTCGATTAATATCGGAATGAGATGAGTCGGGTTAAGCCCAAGGCCATCTGGTATTTGTTCCATAGCGGTGAAAGATGAGTCGGGTGAAGCCCAAGGCCATCTGGTGTTTGTTTCGTAGTGACAAGAGATGAGTCGGGTTTAGCCCAAGGCCATCTGGTGTTTGTTCCATAGCGGTGAAAGATGAGTCGGGTTAAACCCAAGGCCATCGAAATGTTTGTTTCATAATTGAGAGGGAGATAAGCCGGATTAAGCCCAAGGCCGTGTTCGTTTCATAGCGGTGAGAGATGAGTGTGGTTGAGCTCAAGGCCATCTGATTCTATTGGAATTTTGGAATTGAAATAGATGAGTCGGGTAATGCCCAAAGTCACCTGATATCTGATTTGAGATGAGTTTGTAAAAAAAAGACGGGTAAATACCAATGGCAATTTAAGATGTAAAGACGGTAAAGACCAATGAACATTTAAGGCGTATGCAGTGATGTACCATACCGGACACCTATAGTGTTATATACCAATCGACACAGCTTAAAGAACTGAGCACATGTCTGTCTGTCCGTGCAGTATCAACACCAGTGTTGTAAAATGTCATTTGCATTCGTTTGTATAATTTTCCCAGAACTTGTTTCAGAAGGTAGCTATCAATTCATGTTGTATGACGAACTTATAGCGGTTAAATGGGCCTACAACTTTGTCTAACGAGACTTTGCTGTAAATATGTAATCTGGGGCGTGGGAGGCAAAATGTCATTCAAATGACATTATGTCAAATGACACGTGACATTTTGGAGAGTTTTCACTCTCCAGCCTTTGATGTTATACTTAGAGCAATGTACCCTTGGACAAAAATATAACCCTACTCAAGCGTTATGAGTACATTCAAAATTATGGAAGAAATTTTGCTTCTAAAGAAAGTTATGAGCAAATTAGTCAAATGACATGCAGATGACATTTTACAAGCCTGATCAACACTCGATGAATTAAGTTGAGTTTTTTTTCTCACAAAAGTATCTCTGCAACATGTTCGGTTCAATGTCGAAGTAAATATAGAATGATACAATGTGTACATATAATGCAGGATTTAAAAAATATTTTTAGTAGTATTTATGATCATAGGCGTAGCCAGGATTTCGAGAAGGGGGGGCCAACTTTTTTCTAAATCGTAGTTTTATAGTAGTTTTATAAAAACACATGAATATTAACACATGAAAAAAAAAAATGGATTTAAAAATGCGTGATTTATTGCTCATCAGATATTTTTAAATAAAGTGAGAAAAATATTAACGAACTTAGTGTTCAGAAAGAATATAAAATCGGCTATAACAATTGTTATAAAAATCCTGCATTCTTCCATAAGTCTTGTCTTATGCATTCTTCCATAAGTTTAAGAAAACTAGAACCATACATCTGAATTTCAAAACAAATCCTCTCTGAAATAATATTTATTATAAAATAGGCAGAAAAATCAATATGCAAGCTTTCTCCAGGAATTCCTTTGACAATTGCTCCTGGCATTCTATCCGAAATTCTATCAGGGATTCTTTAGGAATGCCTCCAGCAACTTATTCGGCAGTGTCTTCAAGAATTCCACCATAAATTTTGCCGGGAATTGATCCGAAAATTCCACCATTATTTACTCCAAGAAAATCTTCACGAACTTCTTTATAAGTTCTGCAAAATTCTCTGCAATAATTCAAATAATTTCGAGCTGTTTCCCATAATTTTTAAGAATAAGAATATTCCGTGGAAATTCCGCAGAATTGCCAGTAAACATGCCGGAGAATTTCACGAAAAATCTTCGAATTTCTTGTGTAAATTCCATAAAATTTTCCGTGAATTGTTTCGAATAATTTCTTGTGAAAATTTCAAAGAATTTCTCCAGGAATTCCACCGGAAATTTATACAGAAATTATACCAAAAATGAAATCAACAATGGAATTTTCGGAGGAATTCCTAGATTAATTTGCAATGAAATCCTGAAAGAATTCCGGTGAAAACTTCAAGATTTCCACTGGCAGATCCTCCAGGAGTTTCTCCGAAAATTCCTCCTGGAATTCTTTCAGGAGTTCCACCGGCATTTCCAATTTCTCTAGGATTTCCTTCGAGAAATAATTCCGGTAGTTCTATCGGCAGTTCCTCTGAAAATTCTTCCGGGAATTTCGGCAGAATTGTAATTTATTTAGGCTTCTTCAGGAATTTATATAGATTTTCCACCAGAAGCTCCTCTGAGAATTTCTCTGCGAGCTCCTCAGGGAATTCTCCGGGAGGTCCTCTGATGATGATGATGATGATGGTCCAGCTACAAACCCCAACAAAGGTTTCAGCTAGACTAGATTTGTCTATAAAATGTATTCTCTTGTTTCCGATAATGCTTCTGGTAGTTTCCCCGGGGTTCCTTTGAAAATTCTCCCGGGAGTTTCTTCAGAAATTCTTCCAGAAAATTCCTACGAGAGTTCCTCTGGGAATTCCACCAGCAATTCATCCGTGAGTTTCTCCGGAAATTCCTCCGGGAGTTCCACCAGAAGCTATTCCAGGAAATTATTCAGGCTTTTTTCAGGACATCATTTAGGCTTTCTTCAGAAATTAAGCTGGAAATTCCTCCAGAAGTTCTTCCGATAGCTTCTCTGGTCTGGAGGTCCTCTAGGAATTCTTCCAGGAGTTCCTCCGGAAATTCCTCCGGGAGTTCTTACGGGAGCTCCTCCGGCAATTCCTTCGGGAATTCCCCCGGGAGATCCGCCAGCAGTTTCTACGAGAATTCCTCCGGGAGTTTCACCGGCAGTTTCTCCGGGTGTTTCTCTGAAAAGGAACTCCCGGAGGAACTCCCAGGGTAATTTCCGGAGGAACTCCCGGGGGATTTTTTATAGGAATTTCCGGAGAAATTATCAGAGGAATTCTCGGAGGAACTGCCGGTGGAACTTCTGGAGGAATTTATTGAAGAACTACACGAATAATTTCCGGAGGAAATCCTGGAGGAACTCTCGTAAGAATTCTAGGATGAACTCCCAAAGGAACTCCTGGAAGAATTATTAAAAGAACCTCCCGGAGGAATTCCCGTATAAACTCCCAGAGAAATTCTCCTAGAAACTTCTGGAGAAATTTGTAGATAAATGCCTAAAGAAATGCTAAAGGAATTCCTGGAAGAAAGCCTGATTGAATTCCCGAAGGAACTACTGGTGGAACTTCAGAGGAATATCCGGTGGAATACCCTAGAGGAAGAGAAAAAATATTTCTGAAGGAACTTCCGAAATCCCATTTCCCGTGAAATTCCTGCCAAATATCGTCCAGGAATTCCCTGTAAAGTTCCTGGAGGTATTGCCGGAGAATTGCTTGGAAAAACTCCTGGAAGAACTCCCGGAGGAACTCCCACATGGATGTCCTGAAATAATTCTTAGAGAAGTTCCTAAAGGAATTTCCGAAAAAAATATCTGAAGGAATTCCCAGAAAAATACCAGAAGGAAATAATGCAGAAATTCCCAGATGAAATCCTGAAAGTATTCCCAGATGAATTGTTGAAGAAAATCCCTGCGGATTGTTCCGAAGAAATTTCTGGAAGAACTCTTGGCAGATATCCGAGTTAATTCCGAGTGCAGTCCGGAAGGAATTCTAGTACACTTCCGCGGAAAATCTCCCGGGAAAATTCCTGAAAGAATTCCTGGAGAAGTACCTGAAGAAACTCCCGAAAAAATGCCTGTAAGAATTTCTGGGGAAATACTTGGACGAATTCCAGGAGAAATTCATGAAGATATTTCTAGAGGATTTCTTGAAGGATATTCTGAAGTAATTGCGAAAAGAATTCCAGATTGGAATGCTAGATGATTTCGCTATTGAATGTGTGGTGTTTCGAGTTGTTTTGAACTTTCATATATTATGAATCCTGGATGCCCTAATAAGTTTTGGGAATCTTTTGAATTTCAACCACCTATTTCTGTATATGATTGGATCGTAAAGTGCACATGTTTAAGGGAATTCATTTCAGTACCCGTGCAATCTTTCCACAATTTAGGGGGGGCGAAGGCCCCTCCTGCCCCCCCTTGGCTACGCCCATGTTTATGATTGAATCGATCGAAGTTTTTTTTCTAGAATGGGGAGGGGTCTTGAACCATCTTAGGAACCTTCTCCGGCCCGAAAAAACATCTGTGTACAAAATTCCACGTCGATCGGTTCAGTAGTTTCCGAGTCTATAAGGGTCAGACAGACAGGAAATTCATTTTTATGTATATAAAAATTAAGTTAATTGCATGCTAACAATAGTATGAATGAATCGTGACAATATACCTTATTGTTGGTCAAAAGTGAGGTTAGCATTCACAAAATTTTCACAGTACAAATAGATTAAAAAAAAAGGTAAAATAATAGATGCGTTAAATAGTGTACACGTAAATAAAAACCTTGTAAGTTATTGCAAAAATCCATTTGGTTGGTACCTATAATTTTTATTTTGTATTATTTTTGTTCAAGTATTTTTTTAGTATCGCCGGAGGAAGATGGTTTTCAACATAAATACCAGTAAGAATATCAACGCTATTCATCGGATAATCGTACCCCATGGGCAGACCGGTCACGACACCTTAAATGAACCAACAATACGGCCTAAAGAACAAAAACCCAGATGGACAATGGAATTCAGCATTTATATTAAATATTTATTTTGTATACCCATAATTCTGTCAGGGGAGGATGTGGTATTCTTGAATAACAGTGTAGCAGGCGGTGTGTAGAGAAATGGAGTGAGATGTGCAAGTGGATGGTAGTTGTGTCGAATAAAGAGTGTTGGCTCAGTGAATATGGAGTGTTAATATATTGTATGGATGGATATCACAACCTCTAGGCTTGTCATTACATTTGGAGTGGCTTTACAAATTGGGCAATTTTGCATAGATGACGTACCAGTTATGTAATTTAGAACTTTACCATCCACCATGCTCATGACAAAATCGAAGTCAACCAAAACATATTTCTCCTGCTCCAAATCGATCTTAACTGGAACTAATTCACTTAGTTCTCTCTCTATGGTGTTTTTGCAATCGATCACAACTTGCTTCGATTCCTTCACAAACTCTAACATAATTGGTCTGCAATAACGAATACTTTGTGGGGTCAAGTTGTACCAGAAAATATGCTTACGATTACTTAGTAAATACAAATGTATTGGAGTCGTTGTCACTGAAAATACATCTGAATCATCTTGTTGATTCGTATCTGGGAATGATTGATGGTATTGCGAGTATCACACGATTTACCTTCGCAATCACAGCTCACTATGCACTCAGATAGACATTTATAAATGTTCTGTTTATTCATTTCACCTAGGTACATACCAATAATTATCGAAAGATGTCCTTAGGTACAGACATTTTTGCTTCTTGTATTTACATATTGGATTTTAATTAATATCGAAATTTTACTTTTTATGAAATAATTTCAAATGAAGCCTAGAGTATTTTCGTAACCCTCAAGAGTATATTGTTTTTTTTATTCATATTTATTTGCTTGATACTTGATAGATAATGAGTTGCCTCCTCTTGGTGAGCCTACCCCAAATGGAGTATCATATAGCTGCATAAGCTATCGTGTACACGGCCTACCACGAAGCCTACGACACTTTTCGTGTTATCTACTATCTCTATTTTAACTGTTCTTGATGCTCTTTTGTCATACGCATGGGATTTGTATCCAGCCCATCACAGTCTGCCGTGTATTATGAGAATAATTACATTTAATGTTTCAAAATTAATGACTTTTTTTCGAAAAAGTGATCGGAATCGCAGATTTGCAGCCATAAGCAGCTGGAATTTGTTTTAATGCCTTCTGGGAGGTCCAAAGAAAGTCGTAGTGGTAGTCGCTAAGCGAAACTCTGAGAAACATTTTTTGTATTGAACTTTTTGTATGAATTTTTTTTTTCTTCGGGTCATTTTCAGATGTTTCACTAGCTATTTTCCCATAACTAACCCGCAAGTCCATGAAACAAGCTTTCAGAAACTTTTTAAAGAGTTGGAAAAGAGCTACTGTAGCCGAAGATATTGACAGTTGAATAATGCATTGATTTTTCAAGAACTAAAAAGTGTCTGGCTCTAATGCCTATATCTTGATAACCATATGGCTTAGAGTGCTGATATGCTGGGGTTTAATGCTCCAAAGCATTAGCATTTAGTAGGTCAACTTGAATTCCGAATCAGAGAAAGTCGATTTTTTTAATTTTCGGCCACCTGATTCCCCATAGTGCAATGTTCGGAATACAACAAAGCTCCTGGAGTTGACCAACTACAAGGAGAGCTGTTTAAATACGGTGGTGAGGCACTGGCTAGAGCGCTGCTCTGGGTAATTACCAAGGTTTGGGAGGATGAGGTTCTGCCGTAGGAATGGATGGAAGATGTCGTGTGTCCCATCTACAAAAAGGGCGATAAGCTGGATTGTAGCAACTACCGCGCAATCACTTTGCTGAACACTGCCTACAAGGCAGTCTCCCAATTTTGATGCTGCCGACTAACATCAATTGCAAGAGAGTTCGTGAGGCAGTAGCAGGCGGAATTTATGGGTGAACGGTCTACCACAAATTAGGTGTTCGCCGTACGTCAGGTATTGCAGAAATGCCGCGAATACAACGTGCCCACACATCATCTATTTATCCGCATATGCCGCATATGAAACAATCGATCGGGACCAGCTATGGCAGCTAATGCACGAAAACGGATTTCCGGATGAACTGATAAGGTTGATCAAGGCGACGATGGATCGGGTGATGTGCATAGTTCGAGTTTCAGGGGCATTCTCGAGTCCATTCGAAACGCGCAGAGGGTTACGGCAAGGTGATGGTCTTTCGTGTCTGCTATTCAACATCGCTCTGGAGGGAGTAATACGATAGGCAGGGATTGACACGAGTGGAACGATTTTCACGAAGTCCATCCAGATATTTGGTTTCGACGACGACATTGATATTATTGAACGGTACTTTGAGAGGATGGAGGAAGCCTACATCAGACTGAAAAGCGAAGCTAAACAGATTGGACTATTCATCAACGACTTGAAGACGAAGTATATGATAGAAAGAGGATCAAGAGAGGACAACGTAAGTTACCCACCACGGGTTTGTATTGGTGGTGCGAAATCGAGGTGTTTGAAGAATTCGTGTACTTGAGCTCACTGGTGACCTCCGATAACAATACCAGCAGAGAAATTCATGGCAGGAAATCGTACGTACTTTGAACTCCACAAAACGCTCGAAAAAACTCCACAAAAACTCGAATAGAGCTCGCCGCCGTACCAAACTGACTATCTACAAAACGCTTATTAGACCGGTAGTTCTCTACGGACACGAGACCTGGACGATGCTCGTGGGGGACCAACGCGCACTGGGACCATCTATGGTGGAGTGCAGATGGCGGACGGTACGTGGAGGAGGCGAATGAACCACGAGTTGCATCAGCTGTTGGGAGAACCATCCATCGTTCACACTGCAAAAATCGGACGGCTGCGGGGCCGGGCACGTAGCCAGAATGTCGGACAGTAATCCGGTGGAAATAGTTCTCGACAACGATCATACGGGAACAAGAAGGCGAGGTGCACAGCGAGCAAGGTAGAACAGAATCTAAGCTGGATTATGTACAGAATCCAAGTGGAATTCTCCACATAATCCCAGCGGATTTTTTTTACAGACTCCAAATTAGATTCTCCCAGGATACCCACAAAATCAAAGCGGGATTCTCTACATAATCCCAGCGGAATTGTCTACAGAATAAAAAAGGGAAGCTGCACAGAATCCCAGCAGGACTTTCCACATAATCCAAGCGGAGAATCTTAGTTAGATTATGTACAAGTACAGAATACAAGCGATATTATCCAAATAATTCCAGCGTTATTCGCCACAGAATCTCAGTGGGATTCTTCACAGAACTCCAGCGTGATTCTCAACAACATCAAAGTGGGATTCTCCACATAATTCCAGTTCAATCGTTCACAGAATCCAAGCGGGATTATCCATAGAATCTAAGCGGGACTACGTACAGAACCAAGTGGAAGTCTCTACATAATCCCAGCGGTATTCTATACCGCATCCAAGTGAGATTCTTCCCAGAATATCCAGAAAATCTAAGCGGAATTCTCCACAGAATCCCAGTGGAATTGTCCTCACAATTCCATTGGAATTCTCCATAAAATCAAAAAGGGATGCTCCACAGAATCCCAGGAGAACTCTCCACAGAATCCCAGTGGGATTGTTCACAGAATTCCAGCGGTATTCCCACAGAATTTCAGCGGAATTCTCCACAAAATCAAAGCAGGATTCTTCCCAAAATCAAAGTGGGTTTCTCTAAAAAACTCAATCAGGATTCCGCATATAATCTAAGGAAATCTCCACAGAATCCAAGTGGGATTTTCCACAGGATCCCAGCGGGATTCTGTACAGAATCCAAGGTAGGTTTTCCAAAGAATTCTTCACATAATCCCAGCGAGGTTCTTTACAGAATCAAAGCGGCATTCTGCACAAAATCCCGATGGACATTCCTCAAAGACAGAATCACAAAAAGGGGCTCTCCACTGATTCCCAATGGGATTTTCCACATAATACCTTGGAATTATCTACAGAACCACAGTGAGACTATTTATGGAATTCCAGTGCGATTCTTCACAGAATCCCAGTAATATTCTTCATAGAATACATAGAATCACAAGTGGAATGTTTTATGGACAATTTCACAGAATCGCAATGGGAATTCTCAACCAAATTCCGGCAGGTATTTCATAGAACTTCGGAGTGACTCATCACAGAATCTACTGGATTCTATTTACAATCCTAAGGAGTATTATTCATATAATTGCTGGAGATTTTTCATAGAATTTTAGGAAGATTTCTCGCTGAGTTCTAGGAATATTTGTCCAGAAGGATTTTTCGCAGAGTTCCGGGGGTTCACCACAGAACCACTCAGGGAATGATTTCAGATTTTCCAAACAACAGAATCTCAAAAGGACTTATTAAAGAAACCCAGACTACATACTACAGAGCAATTCTCCACAGATTAATAATATTCAAGAGTTTAAATCATGCGTCTAAAATATACGACTCTTCATGTGTTTTTTTTTTCTTTTTTTGGCGAGCTTTGACTGCTAGGTTAGCTAGGCTCACAAAAGCTCCACGTCAGTGTTCGTAAGGGGACTCGTTTCCAATGCAAATAAAATTCGCGCATGTGCAGAAACGTAAAGCTCCAAAAAGTTTCGGGAACAAGGGCTTTCGAATGCACTGTAACAAAAGCGCTGCTGCTGTTTTTCATGTTTGTTTATTCATTGTTCTGTTCTCTGGCTGCATTTCCTTTGTTCTTTTCCTCTGCCCGATTATTATCGACGCTTGTCTGCATAATAAACCTTGTGTTATGTGTATCTGTGACGGGAGTTTCGTTTGCTTGTTTTTGTTCTCATGATTTTATCTTTATCAGTATTTGATTATTTCATCAGTTTTATGACTTTTTTTTTGCTGGGAAACCACTGTGGATAAAAACGTGTCTCTGGTAGGATAACAATAGCGGTAGGAAAAATTTTCGAGGAAATTTCTATACGTAGGATCGGAGTCTAAGAAGTTGTTGCAATGTTACATATGTTGTGTTTAGTTTTTTGGCCGTACGATTTTTGCTTGCTTTAGTTAGAGATAATATTCAGCATATAAAATAGTTTTTCGAGTAATTTTGAATTCTAAATGGAGGTGGAAAAAAATCTGGTCCCCGTATAGAAAGAAGGGAAGGGGATGAAAGTGTGGCAAAGATTTCGGGAGCTCTTAGTCAAGTTCAATAGTTGTTTCAACAGTTTTGCTTATCGTTACACAATTGGTAATTTTAAGAAAAATGTGGGGTTAGAATTTTGCTTTCCGTTTGTTTGGTTGACTTACATTTTTGTTTGTTTTGGGGTACAATATGATTAATAGTTACGTAGGGTATAGCGAGAGGGAAAAGATAACAAAAATTCTGAAAAATTGGGAAATGTTTGAGTTCATTGAGATATAGGTGGATTATTGTATTTTCCATCGAAAGTAAGTCGTTTCACGATCCTATTTCTTCTACATGTTATGAGTATGACATATGCACATCAAACGATGAACTTCGAAACGAGTTCCAGTCGGTCTAAAAACACTCATGTCATGTCTGATAATTCGACTTAATACACTATATTTGACTTCGTCCGATCAATTTGCTAATTGGAAGAATGTTTCAGTTGCTTTTATGTTTATGTATGACGACTGATGGCATTTTCTACGGTTTACTTTTATAGGTTTAATGCTAAACAGTTGTTTTGTATTATAAGAGTTTGTGTATAATTTTGACCTATGTCACATTCAGCTTACAGAAATCGTTTTTCATATTGACAGTTTGTGATTATGATAACAGTAGGTGTAGGGAACATTATATTGCGGTTCAATATCGAAATGGACCGCATGTTGTCCTATGCGCAAGTTGAAAACATCAAGAGTATGAATTGTTTCAAGAAATGTAGATTTGTTATTGGCTACAACAGTTTTTCTTCGATTCGATTCTAATGCATTTCGCATATCCAGGTGGTTATCGATGCTAACGTCTCTGTGTTTGTGTAAAAATATAAATGGCACTCCCTTTGTTATGCTACATTCCATCCATATAAATATATTTTCTCTTAAGAACACGACAACTAACTTGCTTTTATTGTTGGTTTTTTTCTTCCAATTTATTTTCCATCGCACCTATTTAACAATCGCAAAGCTATTTTGAACAAGTGCTAAATGTTTCGTCCAATTTGCATTCATGTGACAGTTGCCACACACCAGCGGAAATTTAATGAAGCGGGTCATGAACCAATAACTTAGTGTCGATTTTTACAATAAACTATTTATCAACCGTTTCAAACCGCTCGAAGAGTTAAGTTCCCCCTTTTAACAAAATGGATTATTTTAACGCCGTATTGATGCTTTATTCTATGTTTTAGAATATATGATTCGAAACACAAAACAGAAAAAAGACAATACGGTTACATGCTCTCGCTCTCACACTACGCGGACGTTTGTCTTCGACCATTGATTTTTGGTTGTGTTTTGTTTGGCTTATCATTTCCGTTCTTAATTACTTAAAAATTATGAAAAAAATTGAGTTTCTTATGGCTATCTAAAACAATTATTAACACTAGCGCGGTGCTGATTCCGATTTAACAGTGTAATGGAAGAAATTTGTTTTTCACTCGGATTGAATTTGTTTAACTAAAAATATCATTTCGGGTTGGCAGCAGTTATTGGCAACAAAAGATTAGGGCTACCAGAAAAGTAAGTAGTAAAACATTCCAATGTAACTTGATTAGAATGAAGGGCATCAAAAAAGATAAAGTATTCCGATTATTGAAAGATTTACTCAGAATTAAGGAATCGTTTTCAAATGCTTCTGGGGTTTTTCTGGTCGTATATTTGGATTCCATTTGGAATTCATTCAATTTTCCTGCTGGTAACAACCTAAACTTTACTAAAACATTATTGGAATTTCAATAGGTGAGAGGTGAAATCTTTTGAATTATTTCGAATTCAATGCTTTCGGACTCCGAAAAAAAATCTTCTCGAATTCCGGGAGAAATTGTATCGAATACCGAAAGAAAATATCTCGAAAACTGGGAATATTTCTCGGGAGGAATTCCCCTCTAGTTCTGATAGGTTTTTTTTGTATTCGCGAGAGTAATTGACTCGAGTTCCCGAGAGAAGTTTGCTCGAGTTTACGAGAGGAATTCTCTTGCGATCAATCCTCTCAAATTTCCTTGAGAAGTTCGTTTGAGTTCCGGAGAGGAATTCTCTCGGGAAAAATTCTGTCGAGTTCTCGAGAGAATCTTTCTCAAAGTTTTCGAAAGGAATTCTCTTGAATTCCGCGAATACTTCTTTAGAATTTCGTATAAAAAAATTATCGTATTCCGAGAGAAGCTTTCCTAAATTATGAGAACGATTCCCTCGAATTGCGAGTTAAGGTTATCGAAATCCGGAAGAGTTTTCTTGTTAATGAAGCAAAGATTGTATTGACCAAAATTTGTCTGGTAACCCTGAAGCTGTAGTTTGTTCTTTCAAAATGGCTGCGTTCGCCATTTCCCCTATATATATTTTTTTTTTCGTAAGACTTTATTTCCGATGAGAATGATCTACAGTTCTCTGTTTTCACTTTTCCAGCGTGGAGTGCAGCTGTGGTAAATTCTAATGTGTATGTTCGTGTGACTCACAAGTAACGTAAATTGGAAATAACGGATAAAAATGCTGAAATACTTGAAACTCTCAGGTTCGGATTGTTTCCTTTTGGACCATTACAGTTGATTGTGGTCCTCTATTCGAGATGTTTATTTCTTCGAGTTATGCGAGACAGTAGACCTGTCTCAATGTTTACATCAACCCTAGTTTATTCGAAAACCTTGGATTCGTATAAAGGATAGGATCCGGCGCTGATGCCGCTACATATAAATTTCTGATAGTCACAATTTCAAGATTGGGATACGGTTCGGGGCTACGTAGTTTTTGGAACCATTTTGTTAAAGACTAATTGGTCTATTATACAAGTCCAGTCCAGCGGTTAAGCAAAATCGCCTAATTGGAGAATCTCGACTTGTTATAAAAGAACAAAAAATTAGATATGTCTTATCAGTTCTACTTGAACAACGGCTTTCAAGCACTACGATGATTGGTTTGAAGAAAATAGTCCAAAGGAGGAACGAAACAAAAGCTTAAATAATGACTTTTTCTTTTCTATATGTACATAAACTTAGACAACTCAACTGGACTGCAATTCTGTTTAACATGTCGCACATGGCGGAATAACGAAAGGACTTACACCATATTCCTAAAAATTCAACGATTGACTAGAATACGTGGATTTGAACGCAGATGTTTTCATCTATCAACAAAAGCAGAAATCGCAACATTCTTAAAATCACGCCCGTCACGTTCGTCCGATCATTCGGCTGTCATATACTTCCTTGTTTTATAAGTGTATATAGTATTTGTTGGTTTTGTTTCTAAAACATTCAGCTTGCTGACCATTTTTCATATCCTAATTCAACATTGGCTTATTAATATACTCTTCATAATGTTGTTGTTATTCTTTGCCCTAATAATATGTGTTTTAAATAGTTTTTTTTCTTATTATTTCTTAACAATTTGGCATTTTTCTTACTCCTTCACCGTCTTCATTTGTTGGGGATTTATTCCTAACATAAGATATTTAAAATAACGTTACTCTAATACAAATTATGAACAACACAGATAAGTGTAAACTAAAATGTCTTCTTTTTCACTTGCAGTTTGATTGCAGAGGGATTTCCCATTTAAAAAAAATTAACTGTTATCAAGCGATTTCCATTGGTGAATAAAAAACACAAATCATTAAAGCGATCCTAATGACTAATACGAGTTCAATATCTAGCTAAGTAACAGGTGACATTTTTACTTTCGCAACCAAGAAAAGAACTGTACTGGAATCGATGAGCGCCGTTGGGTTTGCTAGCCTTGGGCCGTTCACGGGGACTGGGGAAATACCGCCCCTCTTAGAAGCCCTTGATGATGCCGTACGCCTCTAAACTGCTCATCAACAGGTAGATCACCCACAGTGAGAAGAAGAAGGTTGCGGTTAGGTACTTGGCTTTTTTCGGACCGCCCAGCTCACCGCCGATCTTGGGACTTCGGCGCATCATCAGTACGATGATTGCGACCAGCGCCTCCGTACAGAACAGGGTCACCGAGAAGGCCAAGCTGGAATGGAGAAGTGAGTGGAATTGATTATAAGAAACACAAGTTAGGAACAAAAGTGGTACATGGACCAGCACAAAAATTATGTGAGAATCATTTCATCTCGCAACTTTATGTTTGTACTTTGAGGATACAATTTAATTATTAATATTTTATTAATACTTCAAATACATAATGCAGCGTACACACCGGTCAAGCAGTTTGACGAACATTGACTCCACCCCTCGTTTATAGTCAAGCATCGACAAACCGCGAGACGAACACACAATTTATTCGACCAACAATATCATACACAAATGACCGACGCGCTAACTTGAGCACCAACCATCACAAAATATATGAGGGTTTGTGTGACTTCACAACAAACGCTCAAACATGTTTGGTGAACTCAGACTCCGCCTCAGGCAGGTGAAACCAAAATCATACCGCTTTGATTTTATCCAACCGAGCCACCAACTGTCAAATTGTTCTTCGAACAACTTAACACACGGTCAAACAAAGCAGCAACCGAAACATTTTCTTGGGGGCGGAGTCAATGTTGGTCTAACATGTTTGAGCGTGTGTACGCTGTATAATGGAACGTACACACGGTCAAGCAGTTTGACCAACAATGACTCCACCTCTCGTTTATTCAAACATCCATCAAGTTTTACCAACAGCGACACGAACAATCAATTTATTCGACCAACAATATCACACACGAACGACCGAAGCGCCAACTTGAGCACCAACCATCAAAAAATATATGGGGGTTTGTGCAACTTCACTACAAATGCTCAAACATGTTCGGCGAACCTCGACTCCCCGACAACTCAAACCAAAATCAAACCGTTTTAATTTTTCCCAACCGAACAACTTCGAACAACTTCACACACGTTCAAACAAAGCAGCAACCGAAGCGTTTTCTTGGGGGCGGAGTCAATGTTCGTCAAACTGCTTGACTGGTGTGTACGTTGCATAAGGGGCCCCATACACGCTTCAACATGTTGGACATCTTTGACTCCGCCCCCAAGAAATTTGGTTCGGTCGGAGTAATGGAACGTACACACGGTCAAGCAGTTCGACCAACATTGACTCCACCTCCCGTTTATTCAAACATTCATCAATTTTTATCAACAGCGACACGAACAATCAATTTATTCGACCAACAATATCACACACGAACGACCGAAGCACCAACTCGAGCACCAACCATCAAAAATATATGGGGTTTGTGCAACTTCACTACAAATGCTCAAACATGTTCGGCGAACCTTGACTCCACCCCCGACAACTCAAACCAAAATCAAACCGTTTTAATTTTTTCCAACCGAGCCGCCAACTGTCAAATGGTTGTTCGAACAACTTCACACACGTTCCAACAAAGCAGCAACCGAAGCGTTTTCTTGGGGGTGGAGTCAATGTTCGTCGAACTGCTTGACTGGTGTGTACGTAGCATAAAGTGGACCGTCTGTGGGCAAGTTGTATTGTTCAAAAGTCGTACAACTCAGACTTTACTCCGACCGAACCAAATTTCCGGCGGGTGAAGTCAAAGTTGTACAACTTAGTCTCTGTTCCAGAAAATTTGGTTCGGTTGGAGTAAAGTCGGAGCGTCTGTGGGGAAGTTGTACGACTGTTGGACAGCACAACTTGCCCGCAGACGGTCCGACTTTACTCCGACCAAATTAAATTTCTTGGGGCGGAGTCAAAGTTGTACAACATGTCGGATCGTGTATGAGGCCCCTAAGAAATCACGTGTAATGGAACGTACACATGGTCAAGCAGTTTGACCAACATTGACTCCACCTCTCGTTCGTTCAAACATCCGTCAAGTTTTACCAACAGCGGCACGAACAATCAATTTATTCGACCAACAATATCACACACGAACGACCGAAGCGTCAACTTGAGCACCAACCATCAAAAAATATATGGGGGTTTATACAACTTCACTACAAATGCTCAAACATGTTAGGTGATCCTTGACTCCGCCCCCGATAACTCAAACCAAAATCAAACCGTTTTAATTTGTTCCAACCGAGGCACCAGCTGTCAAATGGGTGTTCGAACAACTTCACACACGATCAAACAAAGCAGCAACCGAAGCGTTTTCTTGGGAGTGGAGTCAATGTTCGTCAAACTGCTTGACTGGTGTGTATGCTGCGTAAGATCCTTCGAATGCGCATTATAGTAACTTCACACTTTGGGAAAAATAGAAATAGGAAGAATTCCTGGAAAGATTTGGGTACACAAATACAGTCGTAGTTGCATGCAAGGTTCTATTGTCGCTATACCAACGGCGAAGAATTCCTGTCAAAATTCGAAAGTTGAAAGAATTACGATTGAAATTCTGAGGAATTCCTGCATAATTCCGGATGCGTTTAAGACAGATGTCGGAAGTAATAAAAGTGGAATTTGGAAGGAATTTATGTCAGAATTCGGAAGGAATTTCTGTTGAAATTTGGAAAGAATTTTTGTCATAATTCAGAAGGAATTGATGTTCGAAGGTTAATTCCTGTCAGAATACGAAAGAATTCGAAAAAAATCTGTCGTAATTAGGAAAGAATTGCTTTTTGTAAATCGTGAGAAATTCCTGAAGGAATTCAGAATGAATTTCTGAAAGAATTCGGAAGAAATTCTTGCCGTTGTTTGGAGGCTATCCAGTCCAAATTCAGAAAGAATTCCTGACAGATTTAGGAAGGAATTTTCTGTCGGAGTTCAGAAGAGATTCGGTAGGAATTTATGTCGGAATTTGAAAATACTTTCTGTCGGAATCAGGAACAGTTCCAGTCGGAATTCGAAGGAATACTTGTCGGAGTTGGGAAGAAATTCCATTCAGTATTGGGTAGGAATTTCGCTTGGAATGCGGAAGGAACTTCCGTAGAAATGCGCAAGGAATTCTCGTCGAAATTCGGAATTAATTAACGTTGCGATTCCGAAGAAATTCCTATCGAAATTACCAAGATATTCTTGTTGGAATTCGGAAGATATTTAATTTGAAATGAGAAAAACATTCTTGTCCGAAAATTCAAGACGAAGTTTGGAAGGAATTCCGGTTGGAATTCGCAGAGAATCCTGTTGGTGTTCGGAGGAAAAACGAAAGAAATTTCTTCCGGAATTCGAAAAGAATTTCTGTAGGAATCGGGAAGAAATTTGTGCCGTAATATGGAACGGATTCTGAAAAAATGCTATTGGAAGTAGGAAGGAATTCATTTCGAAAGTAGGAAGAAATTCTTGTTGGAATTCGAATGGATGTCCTGTTAGAATTCGGAGTAATTCTTGGAATTGCTTTTCGTGAATTAGATAGAAATATTGTCGGTGATTGGAAGGAATTCCGGCTGCAATTTGAAAGAACTTCCGGCCGGAACTAGGAAGGAATGTCAGTTGGACTCGGGAATAATTTTTTTCTTGCCGGAATTTAAAGGATATCAGTCGGAGTTTGGAGGAATTGCTGACGGTGTTTCAAGGAATTTCTGATAAAATTCGGAGGAATTGGGAGGAATTTCTGTCCGAACTTTGAAAGAATTCTTGTCGCAATACGGAAGGTACTTTTGTCGAAATTTGTAAGTATTTTTTTGGAATTTGTAGGACTGTAGTATTTCTGAAGAACTCATGTCGAAGCTCGGAAAAATTTTGAAGGACTCTCTGTCGCATTTTTGAGGAAATTCTGTCGGAATTCGGAGGAATTCCTATCGGAATTCGGAGGAATTCCTGTCGGAATTCGGAAGAATTCCTGTCGGAATTCGGAAGAATTCCTGTCGGAATTCGGAAGAATTCCTGTCGGAATTCGGAACAATTCCTGTCGGAATTCGGAAGAATTCCTTCCTGTCGGAATTCGGAAGAATTCCTTCCTGTCGGAATTCGGAAGAATTCCTGTCAGAATTCGGAAGAATTCCTATCGAAATTCGGAAGAATTCCTGTCGGAATTCGGAAGAATTCCTGTCGGAATTCGAAAGAATTCCTGTCGGAATTCGGAAGAATTCTGTCGGAATTCGAAGAATTCCTGTCGGAATTCGAAGAATTCCTGTCGGAATTCGGAAGAATTCTGTCGAATTCGGAAGAATTCCTGTCGGAATTCGGAAGAATTCTGTCGGATTCGGAAGAATTCCTGTCGGAATTCGGAAGAATTCCTGTCGGAATTCGGAAGAATTCCTGTCGGAATTCGGAAGAATTCCTGTCGGAATTCGGAAGAATTCTGTCGGAATTCGGAAGAATTGCTGTCGGAATTCGGAAGAATTGCTGTCGGAATAAGGAAGAATTTCTATCGGAATTCGAAAGAATTCCTGCCGGAATTCGGAAGAATTCCTGTTGGGAATTCGGAAGAATTCCTGTTGGGAATTCGGAAGAATTCCTGTTGGGAATTCGGAAGAATTCCTGTTGGGAATTCGGAAGAATTCCTGTTGGGAATTCGGAAGAATTCCTGTTGGGAATTCGGAAGAATTCCTGTTGGGAATTCGGAAGAATTCCTTTCGGAATTCGAAGAATTCCTGTCGAATTCGGAAGAATTCCTGTCGAATTGGAAGAATTCCTGTCGAATTCGGAAGAATTCTGTCGGAATTCGGAAGAATTCCTGTCGAATTCGGAAGAATTCCTGTCGGAATTCGGAAGAATTCCTGTCGGAATTCGGAAGAATTCCTGTCGAATTCGAAGAATTCTGTCGACTGGAAGAATTCCTGTCGGAATTCGGAAGAATTCCTGTCGGAATTCGGAAGAATTCCTGTCGAATTCGGAAGAATTCCTGTCGGAATGCGGAAGAATTCCTGTCGGATTCCGGAAGAATTCCTGTCGGAATTCGGAAGAATTCTGTGTCGGAATTGGAAGAATTCCTGTCGGAATTCGGAAGAATTCCTGTCGAATTCGGAAGAATTCCTGTCGGAATTCGGAAGAATTCCTTTCGAATTCGGAAGAATTCCTTTCGAATTCGGAAGAATTCCTTTCGAATTCGGAAGAATTCCTGTCGGAATTCGGAAGAATTCCTGTCGGAATTCGGAAGAATGCCTGTCGGAATTCGGAGGAATTCCTGTCGGAATTCGGAAGAATTCCTGTCGGAATTCGGAAGAAATCTTGTCGAAATTCGGAAGAATTCTTGTCGAAATTCGGAAGAATTCCTGTCGGAATGTGGAAGAATTCCTGTTGGAATTCGCAAGAATTCCTGTCGGAATTCGTAAACATTCATGTTGGAAATCGGAATCAGGAGAAATTCCTGTCGGAATTAAGTAGATTTTTTGTCCGAATTTGGAAGAATGTCGGAGGAATTGGGAGGAATTTCTGTCCGAACTTTGAAAGAATTTTTGTCGCAATACGGAAGGTGCTTTTGTCGAAATTTGTAAGTGATTTTTTTGGAATTTGTAGGACTGTAGGATTTCTGAAGAACTCATGTCGAAGTTTGAAAAAATTCTTGTCAAATTTTGAAGATCTTTCTGTCGTATTTTTGAGGAGGAATTCCTGTCGGGATTCGGTAGAATACCTGTCGGAATTCGGAGGAATTCCTGTCGGAATTCGGAGGAATTCCTGTCGGAATTCCTGTCGGAATTCGGAGGAATTCCTGTCGGAATTCGGAGGAATTCCTTTTCGGAATTCCGAAGAATGCTTGTCGGAATTCGGAAGAATGCCTGTCGGAATTCGGAAGGATTCCTGTCGGGATTCGAAAGAATTCCTTTCGGAATTCGGAGGAATTTCTTTCGGAATTCGGAGGAATTCCTTTCGGAATTCGGAGGAATTCCTTTCGGAATTCGGAGGAATTCCTTTCGGAATTCGGAGGAATTCCTGTCGGAATTCGGAAGAATTCCTATCGGAATTCGGAAGAATTCCTATCGGAATTCGGAAGAATTCCTATCGGAATTCGGAAGAATTCCTATCGGAATTCGGAAGAATTCCTATCGGAATTCGGAAGAATTCCTATCGGAATTCGGAAGAATTCCTATCGGAATTCGGAAGAATTCCTATCGGAATTCGGAAGAATTCCTATCGGAATTCGGAAGAATTCTATCGAATTCGGAAGAATTCCTATCGAATTCGGAAGAATTCCTATCGGAATTCGGAAGAATTCTATCGAATTCGGAAGAATTCCTATCGAATTCGGAAGAATTCCTATCGAATTCGGAAGAATTCTATCGAATTCGGAAGAATTTATCGGAATTCGGAAGAATTCCTGTCGGAATTCGGAAAAATTCCTGTCGGAATTCGGAAGAATTGCAGTCGGAATTCGGAAGAATTCCTGTCGGAATTTGGAAGAATTCCTGTCGGAATTCGGAAGAAATTTCATTTAAAATAAGAAGAACTTTCTTGTCGGAAATTCCAAACGAAATTTGGAAGGAATGCCTGTTGGTGTTCGGAGGAATTCTTATCGGATATGACAGGAGTTTCTGTCGGAATTTGCAAAAAGAATTTTTTTTTTGGAAATCGAAAGAAATTTCTTTAGGAATTCGAAAAGAATTTCTGTAGGAATTAGGAAGTAATTTCTGCTGTAATACGGAATGGATTCTGAAAAAAAATGCATCTGAAAGTAGGAAGGAATTCCTTTCTCGCGTGATTTTTGAAAACGTCGTAAGTCCAAATGAGAGACTCTCTTTCATTACGCTCTCTTTTGTTAATATCAAGGCTAGTTTAAAATTTGTTGCAATATTTTCACCTCAGCACACTAGACAAAGCTATTTTCTTCAGATCGGTACTGGAAAATCCAATGTAAATGTTAGTATGGCTTTGTAATAATCAAAAGAGAAAGTAAACAAAGAGAGCCTCTCTTTTGGACTTACGACGTTTTCAAAAATCACGTGAGAATTCCTGTCGGAATTCGGAAGAATTCCTGTCGGAATTCGGAAGAATTCCTGTCGGAATTCGGAAGAATTCCTGTCGGAATTCGGAAGAATTCCTGTCGGAATTCGGAAGAATTCCTGTCGGAATTCGGAAGAATTCCTGTCGGAATTCGGAAGAATTCCTGTCGGAATTCGGAAGAATTCATGTCGAAAAAACTGTCGGAATTCGGAAGAATTCTTGTCGAAATTCGGAAGAATTCCTGTCGGAATTCGGAAGAATTCCGTTCGGAATTCGGAAGAAGTTTTGTCGAAATTCGGAAGAATTCCTGTCGGAATTCGGAAGAATTCCGTTCGGAATTCGGAAGAATTCCTGTCGAATTCGGAAGAATTCCTGTCGAATTCGGAAGAATTCCTATCGGAATTCGGCAGAATTCCTGTCGAATTCGGAAGAATTCCTATCGGAATTCGGAAGAATTCTGTTTGAATTCGGAAGAATTCTGTCGAATTCGGAAGAATTCCTGTCGAATTCGGAAGAATTCTGTCGAATTCGGAAGAATTCCTGTCGGAATTCGGAAGAATTCCTGTCGGAATTCGGAAGAATTCCTGTCGGAATTCGGAAGAATTCCTGTCGGAATTCGGAAGAATTCCTGTCGGAATTCGGAAGAATTCCTGTCGGAATTCGGAAGAATTCCTGTCGGAATTCGGAAGAATTCCTGTCGGAATTCGGAAGAATTCCTGTCGGAATTTGGAGGAATTTCTGTCGGAATTCGGAAGAATTTCTGTCGGAATTCGGAAGAATTCCTGTCGAAATTTGGAAGAATTTCTGTCGGAATTCGGAGGAATTCCTGTCGGAATTCGGAGGAATTCCTGTCGGAATTCGGAGGAATTCCTGTCGGAATTCGGAGGAATTCCTGTCGGAATTCGGAGGAATTCCTGTCGGAATTCGGAGGAATTCCTGTCGGAATTCGGAGGAATTCCTGTCGGAATTCGGAGGAATTCCTGTCGGAATTCGGAGGAATTCCTATCGGAATTCGGAGGAATTCCTATCGGTAGAATTCCTGTCGGAATTCGGAAGAATTCCTATCGGAATTCGGCAGAATTCCCTTCGGAATTCGGCAGAATTCCCTTCGGAATTCGGCAGAATTCCCTTCGGAATTCGGCAGAATTCCCTTCGGAATTCGGCAGAATTCCCTTCGGAATTCGGCAGAATTCCCTTCGGAATTCGGCAGAATTCCCTTCGGAATTCGTTAGAATTCTTGTCGGAATTCGGTAGATTTCCTGTCGGAATTCGGTAGAATTCATGTCGGAATTCGGTAGAATTCCTGTCGGAATTCGGTAGAATTCCTGTCGGAATTCGGTAGAATTCCTGTCGGAATTCGGTAGAATTCCTGTCGAATTCGGTAGAATTCCTGTCGGAATTCGGTAGAATTCTGTCGAATTCGGTAGAATTCCTGTCGGAATTCAGTAGAATTCCTGTCGGAATTCGGAAGAATTCCTGTCGGAATTCGGAAGAATTCCTGTCGGAATTCGGAAGAATACCTATTGGAAGAAGAAAGGTCGTGCGATGTATATGGCATAACAAATATTGCCCTCCGCTCGCTTTCAAATCGACTTCTATAAAAACATTCTTCATGCCTGCCGTATCCTAACGGAACTATCATTATTTTATACTTTCGCATCTAATTCCATCATGAACATGTACGTCCAAGTTTGGAAGATGATATTAGCATTTCCATATCATTGTATACCATTTCAATATTTTTGTCCTTTTTCATAGAATACATAATTCACGTCCAATACAATGTATGTACATATTCGCGATAAATTATGCAAATAAAGCGAATTTTTCCTGGTGGTTTATGATTAAGCTGCAGTTTCAAACCTCATAAATTATTTCCAATTTCCCTCTGACTTACGTTCCGGGCTCCACATTGAAATCTCGCCCATGATAGGCGTGATACACGGCAGCAATGGTCCAGGCGACGCCAATGCCGAGGAACACGTTGACAGCGTTACTGCCGGTGACGTTTCCCACGCTAGCGTCGGCATACTTGTCCTGGATGGCGGCAACCTTACTGGCGAACGTATCTGTAAGTAGAAATGTAGAAGTAGAAGTGAATTCCGCCAAGTGTTGCTAAAAATTTCAAGCCCTCAAAGCAATCAATGGGAGTTGGACACTTACCCGGTATACTCGTTCCCAGTGCGACGAAGACAATGGCAGTGACTGAATCCTTTATGCCCAGCGTGCAGCCAAAGTGTGACGCCACATCGCCGATAATGGCTGTCACGATACCGATGCACAGGATGGAAATCCCGAAGCATAGGTAGCCTCCGGCCATATCTGTGAAGAGAAGGAAAGAGGGAGGAAAGGTTAGAATGACTTTCTGTTTATGCAATCCGTTGGCAAGGACGGGATGATGGGAGTCGTTGTATCTTGCCTCATGGACGTTAATACCCCAAAACTCGGTCAAGTGCAGTCCTTTTGCCGTAGAAAGGTGAGTGAATTTATGACGACACACGTTTGCTACTTGAGTGGCGTAGGTACTTATAATGGTTACGTTTTTTTTTCTCGCAAGACGAACATCACACGGCATAATCAGCTTACAATGTAGGGGAAAGGTCCCCTTCTCCATCTCGCTGTATGGAAATTCATCTCATCTTGATCAGCATTCCATCCGGAACAGTTACCCTACGAGGATTAGCTTTTTTACGACAATGCCATGCATGCCTTACGCCTGAAATTAGGCTATCATTTTATTTGTTACTTTACCGATGTGTAATAAATGGTAATTTAGAAATTTATAAACACGTGATCAGCATAATGACCGATGATAGCCAATCGACTCGAAACGTGCACTGGAGCAGAAGTCATCGCGATCGGCATAACAACCCAATCCTCCAGAAGCGGAAACTGAGTCTTCTGCTAATGTGGAGAATGACGGAGTCGATGAATGGCGATAAGACCTACATTCGGAAGAATTTCTGTCGGAATTCGAAAAATTCCTGTCGGAATTCAGAAAAATTCCTATCGGAACTCTGAAAAACTCCTGTCGGAATTTGGAAGAATTCCTGTCGGAATTCGGAAAAACTCCTGTCGGAATTCGGAAAAATTCCTGTCGGAATTCGGAAGAATTCGTGTCGGAATTCTGAAGAACTCCTGTCGGAATTTGGAAGAATTCCTGTAGGAATTCGGAAGAATTCCTGTCGGAATTCGGAAGAATTTCTGTCGGAATTTGGAAGAATTCGTCGAAATTCGGAAGAATTCCTGTCGGAATTCGGAAGAATTCCTATCGGAATTCGGAGGAATTTCTGTCGGAATTCGGAAGAATTCCTATCGGAATTCCTGTGCTGAATCAGAAATTTCTAACCCAGAGAGCTCTTTCTTCTCTTTATTTACATTACAGAAACTACACTAGTTTGAAGTTTTTATTGAAATTATAAGAAATGAAAATGGGTTCCTATTATTTTATTATTTTCGATGGCTTGTTTTTTAGATAACTTCAACTTTTCTTAGTCAGAGCTTTTCTCCTCTCTGTTATCAGTAAAAGCTATCGAAGCTTCCAAATTATCCCTATCTTCCAATTTATTATTTATAGTAGAATCAATATTCTGAGCATTGAGATATTATTTTGTTATAGATACTACTTTTTATCGCTTTTCGGTGCCATTCCAAACGTTGTTTTCTTCTTCTTCCTTTTTAGTTGAGAGAGTCCTTAACCAGTTCCGAACGTTGGATTAGCTGACAGTGAGATACCACCATGGGTAGCGCCCCCGTCGGCACCATTCTTCACTCCTCCCGAATTCACATTCACATATTGTTTTGTAGAATAATCGTTTAAGTGGATTGTAACGGGGGCCTGCCCAACGCCACGTATTCCGAGTCCTCCTCCTCCTCCAGTGCCCATTCCGAGTCCACCACTGTCACCCGGATAGCCGCCATCCATGACGGCATTTTGCGGTTGAAAATTCGGCCTAAAGTACTCGTAAAGCTTCTGCATCCTTAGTTTAGAGCGTTCTCTAATCCTACCGAACATCGAACCCATCCCTCTGGGCCTATTGTTTCTCAACCTGGATATGAACGGTAATCGCGTTTCCTCTGATGAGGTGGTTTCCCATGGAGGATCATTAAAAGCACCGATTAGCATGGACAAAAGAGGGCCGCGAGCTTGCTGTTCTTCCTCTACTTCCGGAGATTGGTTTTTGGGCCCGGCCGTCGTCGTTTCCATCGACGCATGAAACGGTGTCGCGGTACTGCGCTTCAGAGTAAATGCCGTCCGAACAGGATGGCACACAACAGCACGGAATACAGCTGGATTGTGACGCTGCTTGATTGACCACGGCAAACAGAGTAGTCAGCGTGAGATAGGCCAAGCACCACATGGGACCTTAAGTTATGGAACACTAAATAGGATTTACGTGCAAATGTACAAATGGTATACATATGCTGCAAAGTGGCAGGTGTTAGGCAAATTATTTTCTGGTTCACAAGCTGTTTTACGTGAAATGATGAGTACCGTAATTATGCAGGTGTTGTAGTTTCGTTCAAACAACAGTTTTATGATCGTATTGGAAGGTATGACTTCTCAATGTTCTGAACAGTCAAACGTTCGCAAGGAAGTGCCTGTTACTGCTCAACCGAGTTTCAAATATACGGCTCGCAAAATAGTATCTCAATTTTGCTAACAAGAAAACATGGATTTCAGCTTCATTGTGTTCAGTTCACATGTAGCGAGCCACCCGAACACCCCGAGCAACACAGTTGTCCATTCGAGTCGTATAAGAATTGCCGCAACTGAAACGGTCCGAACATTACTATTAGGGACGTGAAGCCGAGTTCCACTTGGCCGAACCGAACGTTTGGCCAATAGGTTATAAAGTCGGAAACGGTTTGGCCGATCATGTTATTTGACCGAAAACGATATACAGTTAAATACGAAATACGGACGAACTGGTAATTTGGCGGATAAAGTCATTTGCCCTAACAGATCGTTCGGCCCACTAGTTACGGCTGAATATGTCGTTTGGACGAAAATATCATTTGGCTGATTGGATATAGGGCCGAAAATGTTGTTTGCTGGATATGGTAGAAAATCAACTCGTTCAACAAAATTACATTTTAGGCCAAATGACCGTTTCTACAAAACGACCATTTCGGCCGAATAATCGCGGTTGATATTGATAAAGCGGTATCACAGGTTTTGATTTGGTTGACGACGGGGATTATTGGAATATAGTAGTAGTAGTTGACGTTATCTTTTAATAACATGAAACGCGATTCTTGACTGAAATTTTGAAATCTGTACAATATGTATCACAAGTTTTGCAATTTTGTATAAACTAGAAGTATCACTACTAGGGTGGCTCAAATTAGTATGGGAAAAACTTTTTTTATTTTTTTTTGATGGGCCGCCTTTTTATTCGGTTCTATTTGATGCCCTGATACTTGACAATTTCAGTTTTGGTCGTTTGGAACACGTTGAAGTTTATATGGAATGTATGCAGAAACATCCAAAAACAGTGAATTGTAGTTAAACGGCACAACTTACGATGAAGAACTATGATACTCATTCAGATCTTGAAGAATTCAATACAGAATGTTATGCAGAAATTGCGAGAAGATTAGAGTTTGCCTGGTTGGTTATTAGCATTTCTCTGAAGTGGGGTTTGAGCAAATTTCGTTTCTTTTACCTTTGAAAAGAAATAAATTCACTCCTACAACACTTCAGTAAAATGCTAATATCTTTGCCTAATAAACTCTAATCTTCTCGCGGTTTTCAGCAAAACATTTTGTATTTAATTTTACAAGAACTGAATGAGTATCATGGTTCTTGATCGTAAACTGTGCCGACTAACTGCGAATCACTGTTTTTAGATGTTTCTGCATACATTTTTCCATATAAACTTCCAACGTGTTCAGCACCGCCCAAACGTTGACCGATTTGGCTGAAATTTTGTCCAGAGCATCAGGGCATCAAATAGAATTGAATAAAAGGGCAGCCCATCAAAAATTTGAAAAAGTGTTTTTTGAGCCACCCTAATCACTACCGATACTCATGAGAATCTAAAGAAGAAATCAGCAGTTTTTTCATCAATTCAATTTTGTTGCAGAATAGTAATGGAAATCTATATATTTTATATGTGTGATAATAATCAAATCAATTTTCCTTTGCAAATCTGATTTTATTGTTATAAAATTAAATTCAATTGAGTACCATAAAGATAAATCATCGGAGACAAACCTTTGTTAGAGTATGTGGCGAACCTTCATCATCATCATCTATTCGGCCAAGCGACTTTTTCGGTCAAAGGACCAGTTTGACCGAACAGCATTTTCAACCGTTTTTTTTTATTTCCGCCCAATTACATATTCAGCCTAATGGCCCCACTCAGCCAAACGTTCATTTCGACCAAACGGCAATTTCGACCGAATGACCATTTCGGCCAAATTACATTTTCAGCCAGATGGATTTCGGCAGTCATTTGGCGGTAAGCCATTTGCTCGAATGCCTTCAACATGAAAAACATCTAGGAGAATTACATTTGGTCGAAATAACCGGTTTATCGAAAATGGTGTTTGGCCGAATAGATCATTTGGTCAAAACTGTCGTTTGGCTGAAATGGTCGTTTGACAGAAGGAGTCATTTGACCGAAAATGTCATTTGCTGAACGGGACGAATCGTTCGGTCAAATTACTAATGACCATTTTGGCCAAGTAATCAATTTGGCAAACCCATTTTTTTGTAAAATGAGATCAGTTAAGTCCAAAGACATTGTCGGACGTTTGGCCATTTCGGCCAAATGGCCCTTTTCGTCAAACGACTGTTTCGGCCAAACATAATTTGGCAAAACGACCTATTCAGTAAACAACTTTTTCGAACAAATAACCTGTTCAGTGGCACGACATTTCCAGTCTTGTGTACATTTCGGCCAGATGGGTTTTGGTCTGATGGTTTATTGTGGTCAAATGCAATTTCTACCAAACAACTCTAGACCTTAAGATAGAAGCCATGAATTAAATAACAAAATACGATATGGACTTGAATTTATATAAGAGATAAATAAACAGGCAACAATTTCAAAAAATCACCGAAGTATCATTTAAATATCAATATATGCTATGGATAACAACAAATTAATGGCACATGATAATGATCTCTTCACAAATAGCATAACTTGATCTCCTTATGATATTTTAGTGCAAAATATTTATATTATCGTCTGATCTTTATCTCTTATATCAGCGGTTTTCAACCTGGGGTACATGTACCCCTGGGGGTACCTTCTGCTGGGCCTAGGGGTACCTCGGATAAAAATGCATAATGGCGGACCGATTACAATTGAGTTGACTACAGCAAAAAATTCTTTGGTTCTTGCGCTTTGCGGCAATATGTTGATTGTTTGTACGATGTGTATAAAAATGTGAAAATTCACATAAAATTAATAATTTTTGTCTGCTTTCCTCAATTAGAGCAAATTTAAAAAAAACCTTCAATGCAATCTACCTGATCTAAACAAAACGTTGATCAATTTGTTAGCTACATGTTTGTGAACTAAAATCTGGAATCTAAAGGTTTGGAAGCCTCCGCTTGAGAGGCATATGTAGGCTTTTTTTAGTAAAGCTCGGCTGCTTTGATGCAAGAGGTTTAGAAGCATCTATCTACGCTTATCGGAAGCCTTCTTTGAGCAGCTCGAATGCCTCCTTTCAAAATGTTCGGAAACCTTTTATCGAAAGGCTCGAAAGCCTGCTTACAAGAGGCCTGCGTCTTTTAAGAGAGTCGGAAGCCTTCTTTCAAAAAGCTCGGAAAGATCCTTCAAGCCTTTTTCAGAAAGCCTCGAATCCTCATTTCAAGAGGCCTCGAAAGATTCTTTTAAAAAGGCTACTTCCAAAAGGCTCGGAATCCTCCTTCAAGAGGCCTCGGAAGCCTCTTTCAAGAGGGCTCGGAAGCCCTTTCAAGAGGCTCGGAAGCCTCCTTCAAGAGGCTCGGACGCCTCCTTCAAGAGGCCTGGACGCCTCCTTCAAGAGGCCTCGGACGCCTCCTTCAAGAGGCTCTGACGCCTCCTTTCAAGAGGCCTGGACGCCTCCTTTCAAGAGGCCTGACGCCTCCTTTCAAGAGGCTCGGACGCCTCCTTCAAGAGGCCTCGGACGCCTCCTTTCAAGAGGCCTGGACGCCTCCTTCAAGAGGCCTGGACGCCTCCTTCAAGAGGCTCGGACGCCTCCTTCAAGAGGCCTGACGCCTCCTTTCAAGAGGCCTGACGCCCTTTCAAGAGGCCTGGACGCCTCCTTCAAGAGGCCTCGGACGCCTCCTTCAAGAGGCCTGGACGCCTCCTTCAAGAGGCCTGGACGCCTCCTTCAAGAGGCCTGGACGCCTCCTTCAAGAGGCCTGACGCCTCCTTTCAAGAGGCCTGGACGCCTCCTTCAAGAGGCCTGACGCCTCCTTCAAGAGGCCTGACGCCTCCTTCAAGAGGCCTGGACGCCTCCTTCAAGAGGCCTGGACGCCTCCTTTCAAGAGGCCTGACGCCTCCTTCAAGAGGCCTGACGCCTCCTTCAAGAGGCTCGGACGCCTCCTTCAAGAGGCCTGGACGCCTCCTTCAAGAGGCCTGGACGCCTCCTTCAAGAGGCCTGGAAGCCTCCTTCAAGAGGCTCAGCCTCCTTCAAGAGGCCTGGAAGCCTCCTTCAAGAGGCCTGAAGCCTCCTTCAAGAGGCCCGGAAGCCTCCTTCAAGAGGCCCGGAAGCCTCCTTCAAGAGGCCCAGCCTCCTTCAAGAGGCCCGGAAGCCTCCTTCAAGAGGCCCGGAAGCCTCCTTCAAGAGGCCCGGAAGCCTCCTTCAAGAGGCCCGGAAGCCTCCTTCAAGAGGCCCAGCCTCCTTCAAGAGGCCTGGAAGCCTCCTTCAAGAGGCCCGGAAGCCTCCTTCAAGAGGCCCAGCCTCCTTCAAGAGGCCCAGCCTCCTTCAAGAGGCCCGGAAGCCTCCTTCAAGAGGCCCGGAAGCCTCCTTCAAGAGGCCCAGCCTCCTTCAAGAGGCCCAGCCTCCCTTCAAGAGGCCCAGCCTCCTTCAAGAGGCCCGAAGCCTCCTTCAAGAGGCCCGGAAGCCTCCTTCAAGAGGCCCAGCCTCCTTCAAGAGGCCTCAGCCTCCCTTCAAGAGGCCCGGAAGCCTCCTTCAAGAGGCCCAGCCTCCTTCAAGAGGCCCGGAAGCCTCCTTCAAGAGGCCCGGAAGCCTCCTTCAAGAGGCCCGGAAGCCTCCTTCAAGAGGCCCAGCCTCCTTCAAGAGGCCCGGAAGCCTCCTTCAAGAGGCCTGGAAGCCTCCTTCAAGAGGCCCAGCCTCCTTCAAGAGGCCCGGAAGCCTCCTTCAAGAGGCCCGGAAGCCTCCTTCAAGAGGCCTGAAGCCTCCTTCAAGAGGCCCAGCCTCCTTCAAGAGGCCCGGAAGCCTCCTTCAAGAGGCCCAGCCTCCTTTCAAGAGGCCCGGAAGCCTCCTTCAAGAGGCCTGGAAGCCTCCTTCAAGAGGCCCAGCCTCCTTCAAGAGGCCCTCGGAAGCCTCCCTTTCAAGAGGCCCGGAAGCCTCCTTCAAGAGGCCCGGAAGCCTCCTTCAAGAGGCCCGGAAGCCTCCTTCAAGAGGCCCCAGCCTCCTTCAAGAGGCCTGGCCTCCTTCAAGAGGCCTGGAAGCCTCCTTCAAGAGGCCTGGAAGCCTCCTTCAAGAGGCCCCGAAGCCCCTTCAAGAGGCCCAGCCTCCTTCAAGAGGCCCGGAAGCCTCCTTCAAGAGGCCCGGAAGCCTCCTTCAAGAGGCCCAGCCTCCTTCAAGAGGCCCGGAAGCCTCCTTCAAGAGGCCCGGAAGCCTCCTTCAAGAGGCCTGGAAGCCTCCTTCAAGAGGCCTGGAAGCCTCCTTCAAGAGGCCCGGAAGCCTCCTTCAAGAGGCCCGGAAGCCTCCTTCAAGAGGCCCGGAAGCCTCCTTCAAGAGGCCCGGAAGCCTCCTTCAAGAGGCCTGGAAGCCTCCTTCAAGAGGCCCGGAAGCCTCCTTCAAGAGGCCCCAGCCTCCTTCAAGAGGCCCGGAAGCCTCCTTCAAGAGGCCCGGAAGCCTCCTTCAAGAGGCCCGGAAGCCTCCTTCAAGAGGCCTCAGCCTCCTTCAAGAGGCCTGGAAGCCTCCTTCAAGAGGCCCGGAAGCCCTTCAAGAGGCCTGGAAGCCTCCTTCAAGAGGCCCGGAAGCCTCCTTCAAGAGGCCTGGAAGCCTCCTTCAAGAGGCCTGGAAGCCTCCTTCAAGAGGCCTGGAAGCCTCCTTCAAGAGGCCTGGAAGCCTCCTTCAAGAGGCCCGGAAGCCTCCTTCAAGAGGCCTGGAAGCCTCCTTCAAGAGGCCTCAGCCTCCCTTCAAGAGGCCTGGAAGCCTCCTTCAAGAGGCCCCAGCCTCCTTCAAGAGGCCCGGAAGCCTCCTTCAAGAGGCCTGGAAGCCTCCTTCAAGAGGCCCAGCCTCCTTCAAGAGGCCCGGAAGCCTCCTTCAAGAGGCCCGGAAGCCTCCTTCAAGAGGCCCAGCCCTTCAAGAGGCCCGGAAGCCTCCTTCAAGAGGCCCAGCCTCCCTTCAAGAGGCCTGGAAGCCTCCCTTCAAGAGGCCCGGAAGCCTCCTTCAAGAGGCCCGGAAGCCTCCTTCAAGAGGCCCGGAGCCTCCTTCAAGAGGCCTCAGCCTCCTTCAAGAGGCCTGGAAGCCTCCTTCAAGAGGCCCGGAAGCCTCCTTCAAGAGGCCCGGAAGCCTCCTTCAAGAGGCCCGGAAGCCTCCTTCAAGAGGCCCGGAAGCCTCCTTCAAGAGGCCCAGCCTCCTTCAAGAGGCCCGGGAGCCTCCTTCAAGAGGCCTGGAGCCTCCTTCAAGAGGCCCGGGAGCCTCCTTCAAGAGGCCTGGGAGCCTCCTTCAAGAGGCCCGGGAGCCTCCTTCAAGAGGCCTGGGAGCCCCTTCAAGAGGCCTGGGAGCCTCCTTCAAGAGGCCCGGAAGCCTCCCTTCAAGAGGCCCGGAAGCCTCCTTCAAGAGGCCTGGAAGCCTCCTTCAAGAGGCCTGGAAGCCTCCTTCAAGAGGCCTGGAAGCCTCCTTCAAGAGGCCCGGAAGCCTCCTTCAAGAGGCCTGGAAGCCTCCTTCAAGAGGCCTGGAAGCCTCCTTCAAGAGGCCTGGAAGCCTCCTTCAAGAGGCCTGGAAGCCTCCTTGAAAGGCCTCGGAAGCCTCCTTCAAGAGGCTTGGAAGCCTCCTTCAAGAGGCTTGGAAGCCTCCTTCAAGAGGCTTGGAAGCCTCCTTCAAGAGGCTTGGAAGCCTCCTTTCAATAGGCTTGGAAGCCTCCTTTCAAGAGGCTTGGAAGCCTCCTTCAAGAGGCTTGGAATCCTCCTTCAAGAGGCTTGGAATCCTCCTTCAAGAGGCTTGGACGCCTCCTTTCAAGAGGCTTGACGCCTCCTTCAAGAGGCTCGGACGCCTCCTTTCAAGAGGCCCGGACGCCTCCTTCAAGAGGCTCGGACGCCTCCTTTCAAGAGGCCTGGACGCCTCCTTCAAGAGGCTCGGACGCCTCCTTCAAGAGGCCTGGACGCCTCCTTTCAAGAGGCTCGGACGCCTCCTTCAAGAGGCCTGACGCCTCCTTTCAAGAGGCCTGACGCCTCCTTTCAAGAGGCTCTGACGCCTCCTTCAAGAGGCCTGGACGCCTCCTTCAAGAGGCCTGACGCCTCCTTCAAGAGGCTCGGACGCCTCCTTTCAAGAGGCTCGGACGCCTCCATCAAGAGGCTCGGACGCCTCCTTCAAGAGGCTCGGACGCCTCCTTTCAAGAGGCTCGGACGCCTCCTTTCAAGAGGCTCGACGCCTCCTTTCAAGAGGCCTGACGCCTCCTTTCAAGAGAATTGGACGCCTCCTTCAAGAGGCCCGGACGCCTCCCCCCCAGAGGCCTGGACGCCTCCTTCAAGAGGCCTGGACGCCTCCTTCAAGAGGCCTCGGACGCCTCCTTCAAGAGGCCTGGACGCCTCCTTCAAGAGGCCTGGACGCCTCCTTCAAGAGGCCTGGACGCCTCCTTCAAGAGGCCTGACGCCTCCTTCAAGAGGCCTGACGCCTCCTTCAAGAGGCTCGGACGCCTCCTTCAAGAGGCCTGGACGCCTCCTTCAAGAGGCCTGGACGCCTCCTTCAAGAGGCCTGACGCCTCCTTCAAGAGGCCTGGACGCCTCCTTCAAGAGGCCCGGACGCCTCCTTCAAGAGGCCCGGAAGCCTCCTTCAAGAGGCCCGGAAGCCTCCTTCAAGAGGCCTCGGAAGCCTCCTTCAAGAGGCCCAGCCTCCTTCAAGAGGCCCGGAAGCCTCCTTCAAGAGGCCTGGAAGCCTCCTTCAAGAGGCCCCGGAAGCCTCCTTCAAGAGGCCCGGGCCTCCTTCAAGAGGCCTGGAAGCCTCCCTTCAAGAGGCCCGGAAGCCTCCTTCAAGAGGCCCGGAAGCCTCCTTCAAGAGGCCCGGAAGCCTCCTTCAAGAGGCCTGGAAGCCTCCTTCAAGAGGCCTGGAAGCCTCCTTCAAGAGGCCCCAGCCTCCTTCAAGAGGCCTGGAAGCCTCCTTCAAGAGGCCCGGAAGCCTCCTTCAAGAGGCCTGGAAGCCTCCTTCAAGAGGCCTGGAAGCCTCCTTCAAGAGGCCTCGGAAGCCTCCTTTCAAGAGGCTCGGAAGCCTCCTTTCAAGAGGCTCGGAAGCCTCCTTCAAGAGGCTCGGAAGCCTCCTTCAAGAGGCTCGGAAGCCTCCTTCAAGAGGCTCGGAAGCCTCCTTTCAAGAGGCTCGGAAGCCTCCTTCAAGAGGCTCGGAAGCCTCCTTTCAAGAGGCTCGGAAGCCTCCTTTCAAGAGGCTCGGAAGCCTCCTTTCAAGAGGCTCCGAGACCTCCTTTCAAGAGGCTCGGAAGCCTCCTTTCAAGAGACTCGGAAGCTTCCTTTCAAGAGACTCGGAAGCCTCCTTTTAAGAGGCTCGGAAGCCTCCTTTCAAGAGGCTCGGAAGGCTTACCTATTGAAAATTAGACAAAACGAATAATGGGATCGAGAGATATGGCGAAAATACTAGATTGTAAAAATGGTTCATACTTTTCGCTTCGAATAAGTTCTTTTGGTAGGAAATTTTACAATGAGTATGAACAAATGTTAAAATGTGTTTTCAAACCTTTGAACAAACGAGAAAGGCATCACCACAGCTAGATGGATTTATTAGGATTTTTACAATAAAATTGCACATACAATCTGCCAGGCAAAAATCGTGTGTCGTGTCTACGTATCTTAGTTGGATTTGACCTATTTGATTTCGAAGACATTCTTTTATTAAAGGCAAATTTTCTTTTTAGCATCACTAATTAAGTTATACAACAACTGAAGATCAAAGTTTTCCGGATGCCAAATCTTGAGAACAGAGAGTTATACAGGGCACTATACCCACCAGCGACCAACAAACAGTGTCCTTGATTTATCGAAAACGTTGTCTTGTTGCAAAAGCGTGATGTGAGCAGCACATGAACTAAATACAGTCAGGCAGGCTTCAGTTGACTTGGGACAACCATGTTTTCTAGTTAGGAAAATTAAAATACTCTTTTACGACCCGTAAACATCGAACAAAACAACCAAAACAACATAGGTCAGGCAGAAACAGGCACTTCTTTTTAATGTTTGAAGTACAATGAGAAATCATATTTATCAATATGATCATAAAAAATGTTTGAAACAAACTACAACACCTGCATAATTACGGAACTCATCATTTCACGTAAAACAGCTTGCCACCTGAATCATATAATATATGCACATTCGCACAAATCCTATTTAGTGTTTCACAACTTAAGGTCCCATGTGGTGTCTGGCCCATCTCGCACTGACGGCTCTGTTTGCGGTGGTCAATCAAGCATCGTCCCAATGCTGTTGTACTCTGTGTTGCTGTATGCCATCCTGTTCGGATGGCGATTACTCTGACACGCAGAACCGCGATGGATACGTTGCTCCAGGAATGGACGAAGAACAGCAAGCCCGAAGCCCTCTTTCGTCCATGATTACCGCCGCTTTGAGTACTCCTCCAGGGGAAACCACCCCAATACAGGAAGCGCGATTTGCCCCTTTGCCGTTCAAACACAACATGCCCGTGGGGATGGCCAACCCGTTTAGCAATCTGAACCAAGGGTCTTTTGGTTCGGTGTTCGGAGGCATTGCAGGAGCCCCTGAACTACAGGTACAGAAGCATTACGAATACTTTGGGCTGATTGTTCAACCGCAGAATGCCGTCATGGGTGGTGGCTATCCGGTGGCGGAGGTGGATTCGGAATGGGCGGTGGAGCTGGTGGAATGGGCGCTGGAGGAGGAGGTGGATTCGGAATGGGAGGTGGAGGCGGTGGAATGGGCGCTGGAGGAGGATTTGGAATGGGAGGTGGAGGAGGATTCGGAATGGGAGGTGGAGGAGGATTCGATGGGCGGTGGAATGGGCGCTGGAGGAGGATTTGGAATGGGCGCTGGAGGAGGAGGAGGAGGATTTGGAATGGGTGGCGGTGGTGGAGGTGGGTTGCACCTGCCTCAGATACATACAAGACGAACGATTATTCTACAAAACAATTTGTCAATGTGCATTCGGGAGGAGAGAAGAGCGGTACCGATGGCGGTGGTACCAATAGCGGTATCTCACTTTCTGCTAATCCAACGTTCCAAATGGCATCGAAAATGGAACAGCGATAAGGGATAATATCCAGAATAGAATAATGACTTGAAGTCCATTTGACTTATGGGTTATTCCATATGAAGTGACCGAGAAAAAAAAATTCAAACTTGCAATTGACTTTCTTAGAATTGAATGAAATTTTGACCAGTTGTTTATGTTTGGTACCCTAAAACCCAAAAATGGGTGGTGATTATTTAGGATTTGGGCGGTCATTAAACGAAAATTTGACTTTTTTTTCGTCAAAAGCTTGTTTCACTTCAAGTCTGTTCGAGACAAGTATTTTTCTGAGACAATACTTAGGTTTATATAAAGGATTGTGAAGGGTGTTAAAAGAGATTTCGGACTGTGCTAACAACATTCGTATTAACACCAAGGAAAAATGTTGAAAAAATCAAAATTAGAAGAAAACCCTTAAAAATGTGGTAATTTCAACTGTGAGAGTCAGCCAATTTTTTCCCCATATTTCTTGGCAGAGATATTTAGTTGGGGATGGGGTTCATATTTGGGCTCTATACTTTCAGGTTCCGAATAAAAATCTTGCCTGAACTTGCCCCCCATTGCTAACTATATTGTTTAACGAGGTGCGTAAATTATTCGCCATAGTAGATTGCTAGTGGATTACGACTGTGAAATTTGTAATTAATTTTGATTGGCTTTAGTCACGGGTAATATGTTGACAGTTTTTTTATCGCCGACGTTTCGATCCGGGGATGGGATCTTCTCCAGGGCTTCTTCTCCGTAAGAAAGATGCGGTAATTAACAAATTGACTGCCATCGAGCCCTGAAGAAGATCCCATCCCCGGGTCGAAACGTCGGCGATGAAGTAAAACTGTTAACGCTATTACCCGTGACTGAAAGCCAATCCGAAAAAAAAGTTTAACTGTTGCATGAGGCAAAAATATCCGTGAAAATCGTTACTAGACATTAAGTAGTTTTTGCTTAGCTGGGGCATATTGAACTCCCCCCCCCTCCACTAGACTCTTCAACGAGAATTTCAATATCCTTGATTTGAATATTGTATATGGTGAATAAAAAAATAAAAATAAATGTATGGTATTTAAATAATTTTCGACAACATAAATTGATTATTTTAAATTGTTTGACCTTTTCATATTCCGGACAACACCTATTCTCGTTGGTCCACCATTCCGGTTCTTAAATGGATTTAGTAGAAGATAGCAGTAGTTGACTTTTGTTTCTTTTCAGATTCTTCATTTTTGACAATTCAGTGTAGGTGTCTGCTGGACTAAAGAGACAATTTCCTTTCAGCGATGCAATGTTCTGCGTTACAAGCCATACCAAAAATTGCTGAAACCTTGCCGTAAGGGATATGCGAATACTTCAACTTGCTGATCTGGATTCTGGTATTGAAATGAAGAATGGCCGTTGAGGTTGGTGGTGATTTGAGGGGGATGAACCTGACTCATGGGCATCGATGAAGTAATCGTACTCTGAGAAACCGCGGAATGCCCGTTTCCTAGCGTGTGAGTTTGCACCTGAATCATCGGTCCAGTGGAAATAGAAGTTCTTGAGGATGTTTCATCATTGATGTACTGTGTTTTGGGCGAACTTTTCTGATTATTCGTACTTTTCGGCAGGAAGCGAGTGTCCGAGGCCACTATGACTGCGATATCTTTGACATTTCTAACGATACTAGTGCAATGGTTTCCAAAACACGATTCGACTCGGATGTTTCCGGCTTGAGTCGTGTTAGATGCGCACGACAAACAGAAGATCAATAGCAGAGCTCCAAATCGCATCTTTGTTAGTACTGTTGAGATCCGATTGAGTAACAGTTTATAAGCCTCTCGTTTTATTATGATTACCGTTAGTCACCCGTTTATCAAATACAGATGGTGTGCAGCTGTGAAATACAGAACATTACTTGCATACTGCGCGCGATTTCTCACTACTTATATTTTGACGTCGGACTACGTCTGTTTTTTCAATATTGGTCTATATCAATCCATATTGGAAAATATGATAGACTTTGAACTTTAATGTCTCAGTCGTTTCTCAATAGAATTTTTTGGACCATCTGATCAAGGAAGAGTAAACGCTTATTTGTATTGTTCTGAAAATGATGTTTTTCAGCTATTTATTATCGATAATTGGTAAAAAAGTTTAGAAATTGGTAATCAACCAATCCCGTATATGCATCGCAAGCACAGACATCAAAATCAAGCAATTTGCAGGTTTGGATCAGATCCTCAGTTCGTAAAAGATTTCACGCAGAGCAGACGCAGCAGCAGAAAAGCGCTGGAAACAGTCGTAACAGAAAACCATCACGTAGCTACAATAGAGGTAATAAATCATAGAGGACGATTGTTGCTACTGTCCCTTTGTTTTCATTCGCAAACATGCAGGGTGCAGATCAGTCAAAACGTAAGGAATTCTTGTTGGCATTTAGTCACCATCCTATCTCTCACGGCAAAAGATGTTGCGCCGTTGAAGACAGCGACAATCGTCCTCTATAGTATAGTATCTCTATTGTTGCTGCAGATCGTTCAACCTCAACGATGCAAGCGATGGCTCTTAGGTCAGCAGCAGCATGGTCGATCAGCATGTCGAGTGGTCATCGCCGAGAGCAGCACTCATTCGTCGCAGGACGTCGATGACGTCGGTAGCTGCGGTTCCAGCAGAAAGTTAACCCTTATGCGGCCAACAAAAAAAACACACATGGATGGCCGACAAGGTACCCGTGTTCCCAATAATTGATATTTTCATAACTTCAACAATTTTCAAACTGATTTGGATAATTTTGACAGTTTTTGAAACAGAAACTCATATACTTTTTGCCCATTGTCAAGTTTTACAGCTTATGCCCATGGTTATACAAGAAATCTTTGAAGTAAGGCTTAAGAGTCTACACGCGTAACCAAAGGTCATTCAACCAGTTTCAAATATGCTTCAAGCTCTTTGCGCTTCTTAGAATTGAAGGTGTTCACAGTATATGCTTCGGGTAATGCAAAAATCCCTGAAATGAGGTCTTAGTCATCCGAGAAATCTCTGGAGTAAAGCCTAAAAATCTACTCGCGTAACCAAAGGCCTATAATGCAAATTCAAATACGGTACATGCTCTTTGTGGTACTTAGCATAGAATGCGTTCGAAGTATATGTTCCGAGTCATCCAAGAAATCTCTGGAGTAAGGCCTTAAGGTCTACACTCGTAACCATGGGTCTATGGATTTGTCTCAAAAGTGGTACATGCTCTTTGCGCATCTTGAAATCAAATGTGATCACTACATATGCTCTGCGCTATCGAAGAAATCTCTCGGATAAGTCCTCTGGCGCCTTCATTGCATATGTTCATGGTCATCCAAGAAAACCCTGGAGAAGGCCTTCAGGTCTACACGCATAACCAGAGATCTTTCAGATTTTTTCAAAAGTTTTGCATGCCCTTTGTGGTACATAGAATAGATTGCGTCCATTGCATAGGTTCATGGTCATCCAAGAAAACCCTGGAATAGGCCTTTAAATCTACATGGGTACCCAGAGATCTTTTGGCTTGTTTCAAAAGTGGTACATGCCCTTTGTGGTACATAGAGTAGAATACGTCCATTGCATATGTTTATGGTCTTCCAAGAAAATGCTAGAATAGGCCTCAGGATCTTCACACGTAACCAGATACCTTTCGGATTGTTTCAAAAGTGGCATATGCCCTTTGTGGTACATAGAATATACCGCTTTCATTGCATATGTTCATGGGTATCCAAGAGAACACTTAAACAATCCTCTTCAGAACTTCACGCGTAACCAGAGTTCTTTCGGCCTATTTGAATAGTTATACATGCCTTTTATGGTACGTAGAATAGAATGCACCCATTTCAAATGTTCATGGTCATCCAAGAAAATCCTGAAGTAAGGCATTAGGATGTACACCAGAGATATATCAGCCTGATTTAAATTTGGTACATGCCTTTGCGGTCCATGAATAAAATGCGTTCATGGTATATGCTAATGGTCAACCTAGAAATTTATGGAGTAAGACTTCTAGGCTTACACGAATATCTAGAGGGTCTTTAAGGTCCATCCTTGCGCCGCCTCCGTATCGATTGGTGTGGCCCCAAAACGCGAGCACTTTGAAACTTGATTCCATGAGGAGTGAAGTTGTATCGTTCCAATTTATTTACATTATGCATTTCCAAAGAATAGACAACTTCATATTAGTGATATGGATGAAGTTTGTATACTACCTGGAACCAACAACAAGAAGACAACAATAACTTCTTGAATGCTAATATATCAAGATGAGGTTTCACATCTTGTTTATTCTTCAGTAACTGCCCAGAGCTAATGAACTACTTGAACTACTTGAAATGCAAACATATACCAATAGCCTTCCGTTCGTGGGTTGATCTGCAGATCATTCCTATATGGAGTTCATAGGCCACCTAGTACCATGGCAAAACAAAACTACAGCAGACGTTCGATAACTGCAAGCCATTTACCTGCAATGCTTTTTTAACTGCTAAACTTCAAACCGATGTCAGACTCAATGACAGCTGCAATGCGCTGCACATTTAGATGCACTTTTATTGCAGTTATCGAACGGCATTCGATAACTGAAAGCAAACATTTTGCAGTTATCGAACGGTTACTGTACTAGGGAATGCGTACATTCACTCAGATGAGGTTGATCCGATTTTGTCACTCCCAGATTTTGTCTACCCTGATTTTATCACGTTTTCGACCCAATTTGCCGCAAACAATAAAGATTTTCATGAAATATCTTTCACTGCCTGTAGCTTATTATGAATCATTTATGAGTGCCTGTTAATAAGTTTTAAGTCTCTTCGGCAAAAAAATACGAATTCCATTCACGTATTTTGCCTTGCCTTCATTATGGAGCCCAAGACAATGAAAACAACTACTTAAAATACAAACATATACCAAGAAGGGGTCTCACAACTTGTTGATTTTCTAATAACTGCCTCCATTAAGGAGGTTGATCCATCGACCTTGACTCTATTTAATAGACTACCTGGAGCTCAAGACAACAACAAGAACTACTTGGAATACAAACATATACCAAGATGGGGTCACAAAACTTGTTTATTCTTCGATAACTGCCTCCATTATGGAGATTGATCTACAGAACTTCGGTGGGGTTTGATCCCACGAAACCAGTACGCTAGACAGGTGTTTTCCTATTAAGTTACGAAGGACCTCCGTCGTCCTCCGCAGCTTAGCGGTTACTGATGAAAACAAATTCACAGCACCGCATGTAGCCGAACTCTCGCAATACATTCTCAGAACTTACTCTCTCATACATGTTTTTGTACAATGCCAACCACGTAGAATGAGTATTTAGTATTATCTGGCTCCTACACACTTGCTTCATCACCAACGGCGCTCGATGAAGTAGGGTTGTGTGAGATTGTGCCAGTTGGTCGTCAGATCCAAACCTGACCACATAAGCGAAGCGAGATCGCCTTTCGAGTACAGTACATTCAAAGTTAATTGCCTATGTTCCGGGTATTGAGCCACCCGGAGTGGAAATCAATTACTATGTTTGAAACTCGATTATGCATATGCACAACATGTGATAGATTAAGTTCGGAAAAGGTATTGAGGAAAACCGTCCTCCCAGTTGCTCTTCAATAACTGCATCCGTTACGGAGGTTGATCCACCGACTTTAACTCTATTGAGTTCGTAGACTACCTGGAGCCCACGACAACAACAAGAACTACTTGAATACAAACATATACCAAGAAAGGGTCACGCTACTTGTTTATTCTTCGATAACTGTCTCCATTACGGATATTGATCCGAAGATCTTGACTACCTGTAACTCACGACAACAACAAGAACTACATGAAAAACAAACATATGCCAAGAAGGGGTCACACAACTTTTTATTTTTCAATAACTGCCTCCATTACGGAGGTTGATTCACAGGCCTTGAATCTATGGAGTTCGTAGACTACCTGGAGCCCACGATAACAAGAACTTCTTGGAATAAAAACATATACCAAGAAGAGGTCACAAAACTTGTTTATTCTTCGATAACTGCCTCCATTACGAAGAAGATTGATCCACAGACCTTGACTGTATGGAGTTCGTAGACTACCTGAAGTCCTCGATAAAAACAAGAACTACTTGGAATACATACACATATACCAAGAAGGGGTCACTCAACTTGTTTATTCTTCGATAAACGCCTCCATTACGGAGATTGTTCCGAATACCTTGACTGTATGGAGTTCGTAGACTACCTGGAACTCACTACAACAACAAGAACTACATGAAAAACAAAGCCAAGAAGGGGTCACAAAATTTGTTTATTCTTCGATAACTGCCTCCATTACGGAGGTTGGTCCACTGACCTTGAATCTATGAAGTTCGTAGACTACCTAGAGCCTCCGACAACAACCAGAACTACTTGGAATTCAAACATATGCCAAGACGGGGTCACATAACTTGTTTATTCTACGATAACTGCCTCCATTACGGAGATTGATTCGAAGACCTTGACTGTGTGGAGTTCGTAGACTACCTGGAACTCACGAAAACAACAGAAACTATTTGGAATACAATCATATACCAAACGGGGTCATGCCACTTGTTTATTCTCCGATAACTGTGTCCATCACGGAGATTGATCCGAATACCTTGACTGTATGGAGTTCGTAGACTACCTGGAACTCACGACAACAACAAGAACTACAATAAAACTGATATATATCAATAAGGGGTCACACAACTTGTTTATTCTTTCATTAACTGCCTCCATTACGGAGGTTGATCCACAGACCTTGAATTTATGGAGTTTGTAGACTACCTGGAACCAATGACAACAACAAGAATTAATTGGAATACAAACAGATACCAAGAAGGGGTCACACAACTTGTTTATTCTTCAATAACTGCTTCCGTTACTGAGGTTGACCCACAGATCTTGACTCTATGGACTTCGTAGACTACCTGGAGCCCTCGATAACAACAAGAACTACTTAGAATACAAACATATACCAAGAAGGGGTCACGCAACTTGTTTATTCTTCGTTAACTGCCTCCATTAAGGAGATTGATCCGAAGACCTTGACTGTATGGAGTTCATAGACCACCTGGAATCAATGACAACAACAAGAACTACTTGGAATGCAAATGACCCGGAACATATACTGTGAAAGCATTATATGCTAAGCACCATAAAGAACATGTACCGTTTTTGAATTTACACGATAGACCTTTGGTTACGTTAGCAGACCATAAGATCTTATTCCAGGGGTTTTTTGGATGACTTAGGCCTTACTCCCGGGGTTTTTGGAGACCCAGAATATATACTGTGAACACCGACTATTCTAAGAAGCGCAATGAGCATGTAATATATTTGAAACTGGTTGATAGTCCTTCGGTTACGTGTGTAGACTCTTAAGCCTTACTTCAAAGATTTCTTGTATAACCATGGACAAAAGCTGTAAACCTTGACAATGGGCAAAAAGTATATGAGTTTCTGTTTCCAAAACTGTCAAAATTATCTAAATCGGTTGAAAATTGTTAAAGTTATGAAAATATCAATTTATGGGAACACGGGTACCCTGTCGGCCATCCACGTGGTAAAAAAAATCAGATGCCCCTCCCCACGTCCCTCCTCACTGTATCAACGTGATTTTCTCACAGATGCTACATTTTATGGAGTTCTTAGATGTCACCGAGTTTCAGCTTTCAGCTATAAAAATTCATTGAAATATCACCGCTTGAATTTGAAAAAGGAACACGGGTACCCCGTCGGCCGCATAAGGGTTAATCATCCAGTGGCTGTCGGCAAAAGCAGCAGCACAAAGTGCAATTTATTTCCAAATCAACACACATTTATCAGTTTGGACCTTGCGAAAAAATTTCTACCTTCAAAAAATAAATTGTTATCCTGAAAAGGACCTATCTTGACATACCTATGCATGTTTCATTCACTAACTGCAAGCAAGCGATAGCCCGATCAATAATGTGACAAAATTTTCACTTGACTGCTGCTGTTGATGCCGGTCTTCTGCTGATGACGCACCACCACCGTCATCACCGAAATTTCCTTCAATGCTGCTTTCACTGAAGAGCTTTCTGCAGCAACCACCGCCACCAGACCGAAGATAAACTCGCCTGCTGCAAACCTCCGCAGCTGCTGATGACGTATCGCTGGGACCGCCACCGATGTCATCGCTTTGCACCCGTAGCTGCACCAACGTTTTCGCTCTGCGTTGATTCGCGATCGAAGTGACTGCGATTCCAATGCTGGAACCATTTTCTGCGAAATCTTGATTAAAATGCCTCACGTGCGCAGTGAAAGTAGAATTTTTGTAAAACATGTTACTTCTCGTCGGTGACTGGAAAGTAGCATTATTGGAAATGAAACGGTCCTTTTCAAGACCATTATTATTTACAAAAGGAAGTTAAGTAGTGATGGGCAAAACGGTTCATTTAGGTGAGCGGCTCGGATCCAAGTTGTTCACTTAAATGAGCTGACCTCATTTAAACGGCTCGTTAGATCATTCAAAAGAACTATTGGTCGTTATTTCCACAAAACGTTCGATGAGTCCCTACGTTGTGTATAATTTTGTTATTCCACCCACAGGAACATAGTAGAACACCAATCGAGTTGCAAAGCACTAAACTTTCGTTACAGGATATCTTCAACACTTTCGTCAAATCCAGCGCAGGTAAGTATCTCATTCCTTCTTTCCAGGACACTAATTGAAATGGCCACACGCACAGGTTTCTTCTTAGTACATAGGCAAGTAGGTTTAACTTATTTTATTGATCACCAAACAGAGTACAGACTATCACTACGCAATTAAGAAAGATGATTTTCTACGGTGTCTTGGTGAGCAGGAACATACGGCAGCAAATAAATTTTGTTGAATGAACGTTTAAAGATCTCTTTCGATGTACGCAGAGAAACAACTCTCTTAATGTTGTCGGCCCCAGGGTGAATTGCTATGATACGAGCCAAGGGCCATCGAGTAACTGGTTGTTGCTCGTCGACGATGATGACCATTCGATCTGGTAGCAAGTCTGAATTCTTCAAGAAACCTTTGTATCTTGCTGTGGTTCTTGGAGATACTCCTTCTGCCAATGCTTCCAGAAGTGGTCGATGGGCTTGAAGTCGGGCAAAGCTAGTAGAGAGGTACCGATGAGAAAGTGTCCCGGCGTCAGTGCAGCTAGGTCATTTGGATCCTCGTTCGATGGAAGCAGCGGCCGCGAATTCATAATGGCCTCAATTTTTTCGCCATGTCCTCGTAGGATAGGCGCGACGCCCAATTTGGCGGTACAAGTGCTTTTGGCTACCTTATGGCAGATTCCCACAATCCGTCGAAGTGGGTGCTTTTGGTGGAGTGAGATGCCATGTTATGTTCTTCTTCAGCACAGAAAGAAATGATTTGGGCTTCATTGCCTGTGAGCATAGTGAACAATTCGGCAATATCGTTTTAGCACCCTCGAAGTTCTTCCCATTGTCCGAATGGATGCGACGGTCGGCCACGACGGGATATGAAACGGCGAAGTGTGGCCAAGAAAGCAGAGGTGGAATTTTCACGTATCGCTGACAGCAGTGCTCGTCCGCCGCCATGCAGTAGTTTTACGGTGATAGTAATTTCTGGCCACGAGTCGCGTGAAAGGATGCGATTTTGGAAGCAGAGCAGGATGTTTGCTTTGATAGGTCTTCATTGACGTTCTGATGATAAAGGCACTTTGACTTCAATTTCCGGTTCAGTAAAGTCGGACCGTTCTGTGCAAGTTGTACTGTCAAACAGTCGTACAACTTGCCCACAGACGGTCCGACTGACTTATCTCCGACCGAACCAAATTTCCTAGGGCGGAGTCAGTTGTACAACACGTCGGAGCGTGTGGGGCCCCTAAGGTAGCAGAGATAGACTGAGCCGACCTCCCACTCTCAACACTCCTTCTGGATCAATAAACGGACTCAATTTACGAAGAGGAGAACGCTTCTCGATTACTTGACCATTCTGCAAAGCTTGTAACGTCGTTTGCGAATGAATCGTTTTGCGCCAATCGGTATTGCTTCCGTTCAGTTGTGTGCTTGACAAGCATCCTGTTCAGGATTCGACAAGAAACGCATGCAATTTTACAAAAATCCTGTTCAGAATTCGACAAGAATCCTGTTCCAGATTTCGACATAGATCCGGTTCAGAATGCTGTTGAATTGACAGAATCCTTTCAGGATCTCGACCGGAATCTATCAAGGATTCGACAAGAATCCTGTTCAGGATTGACCAGAATCCTGTTCAGAGTTCGACCGAATCCTGTTCAAGATTCGACACAGATCCTGTTCAAGGATTTGACCAGTCCTATTCGGATTCGACGGAATCCTGTTCGGATTCGGCCAAAATCCTGTTCAGGATTAGACCAGAATCCTGTTCAAGATCACCAGTCTGTTAGGATTCGACCAGAATCCTGTTGTAGCATTCGACCAATATCCTTAATCTGTTCAGGACTGGACAAGAATCCTGTTCGGGATTCGACAAAATCTTTCAGGATACCAGTAAAATTTCGAGTTCGACAAGAATCTTTCAGGATTCGACAGAATCCTGTTCGGATTCGACAAGAATCCTGTTCAGGATTTGACAGAATCCTGTTCAGGATTAACCAAAGAATCCTGTTCAGGATTTGACAACGAAATCTAAGTTAGGATGCGACAAAGGTCCTGTTCAGGATCTGACAAGAATAGACATTGACAAATGACCTGTCAGGATGAGTGTATTTAGGATTCGACAGGAGTCCTGTTCAGGATTCGACAGAATCCTGTTACGTTCGACAAGAATCCTGTTCAGGATTTGAAAAGTTCTATTGGTTGCGACAGGTCTGTTCAGGATTCGACAAGAATCCTATTCAGGATTCGACAAATGACCTGTTAAAGAATTCGACGAATTCTGTTCGGGATTCAAAAAATCCTGTTTAAGGATTGGACAGAAGTCCTGTTCAGGATTCGGCAAGAATCCACCTGTTCAGGATTCGACAAGAATCCTGTTGGATTTCGACAAATCCTGTTCTTCGGGATTCAGAGAATCCTGTTCAGGTTCGACAAGATCCTGTTTTACAGGATCTAGACAGGAATCTGTTCAGGTACAAGTCCTATTCGACGAATCCTGTTCGGGATTCGACAAAGATCCTGTTCAGGATTGCAAGAATCCTTGGGATTCGAAATCTATTTCGAAGTTGACCAATCTTTCAGGATCGACAAGAATCCTGTTCAGGATTCGACAAAAGAGTCCTTTTCAGGATTCGACAAAAATCCTGTTCAGGATTCGAATTTTACAGAATTTTACAAAAATCCTGTTCAGAATTCGACAAGAATCCTGTGCGACAAGCTCGACTAAAATCCTGTTCAGAACTCGACTAAAATCCTGTTCAGAATTTGACAATAATCCTGTTCAGGATTTGTCAAGAATCCTATTCAGAGTTCGACAAGAATCCTGTGCAAATTCGACGAATCCTGTTCAGATTTCGACATAGATCGGTTCAGAATCCTGTTAGAATTCGACAAAATCCTTTTGAGATTCGACCGAATCCCATTTATTGACGAAATCGCTGCGGATTCGACCAGAATCCTGTTCAAGTTGACCGAAATCCTATTCAGAAGAATTCGACCAGAATCCATTCAGGATTCGACAAGAATCCTGTTCAGGATTCGACCAGCGGTTCAAGTTCGACATGTTCAGGACTAACAGAATCCTGTTAGGATTCGAGCAATCCATCGATCCATGATTCGACCAGATCCTGTTCGATTCAGAGATCATGTTCAGTTGAAGTTCGACCAGAATCCTGTTCGGATTCGACAGAATCCTTTCAGGATTCGACAAGAATCCTATTCAGGTATTCCTGTTCAAGTTCGACGAGAATCCTGTTCAAGATTCGACAAGAATCCTCAGGATTCGACAAGAATCCTGTTCAGGATTCGACAAAATCCTGCTCGGGATGGACAAGAGTCCTGTTCAGGATTGACAAGAATCCTGTTCGGGATGTGACGAGTCATTGGGATTCGACAAGAATCCTGTTCAGGATTCGACAAGCCTATTACAGATTCTTGACAAGAATCCTGTTCAGGATTCATAAAGATCCTGTTCAGAGTTCGAGTAAATCTTTCAGGATTCGACAAGAATCTTTCAGGATTCAGAAAGAATCCTGTTCAGGATTGGACAAGAATCCGTTTCGGGATGCGACAAGAGTCCTGTTCAGGATTCGACCAAATGACCTGTTAAGATTTATCAAGTCCTTAGGATTGGACAAATGACCTGTTAAAATTCGACCAAAGTCCTGTTAGGATTGGACAAGAATCCTGTTCAGGATTGGACGAATCCTTTCGGGATTCTACAAGAGAATCCTGTTGGATTCCAACAGAATCCTCTTCGAGTTCGACAAGAATCCTGTTCAGGATTCGCGAATCCTGTTCAAGTGACAGAATCTGCTTCAGGATTCAGACCAGATCACTTCACCGAGTTCAGGACATGAATCCTGTTCAGGATTCGACAAGAATCTTTCAGGATTTGACAAGAATCCGTCGGGATGCGACAAGGAGTCCTGTTCAGGATTCGACAAGAATCTGTTCAGATTCGACAAATGACCTGTAAAGAATTGGACAAGAATTCTGTTCAGGATTCGACAAGAATCCTTGCATCATTCGACAAGAATCCTGTTCAGAGTTCGAAAAGAATAATGTTCAGAATTCAGCAAATCGTGTCAGGATTAAGACAGTCTTATTCTACAGGATTCTAGTTGAAAATTCGTCAGAATTCTGTTAATGGTTCGAATAGATTGAGCAAATTCGGTTCAGGATGCGTTCAGAATTATTTGCTAGATGAATTGAATTTTGGTAAAGATTCGTTTCTACGAATCTTGTGAGGATTGAGCAAGAACCCAGTTTAGAGTTCGACAAGATGCCTTTCTCAGTTCTCTGTAATCCAGATCAGGCTTTTGTATCACCCCACCCCAGAGAATCATCACGCAGGATAGAGGAGTAGCAAAATTTTGAACAGTCCTCCCAGGTCTTTTTAAAATTAAAATGTAATTTGAAAGAGTTGTTGCGGATGTGGTCTTTTCTTTTGTTCAAAACTCTTCATTGGAATGATATTCAATTATAGATAGATAGATTACTATTAGTCCGTTCTCGAATCTTTGAAAGCATTTTATTTGACTCCGTTTTTCAGCTGTGATTTTTTAATGATCCGTGAAAATTAAAAACGTAGTGAGAAAATAAAATCTTTGGATATACACAAAAATCCTGTGTAGTAACGGAATAAATTGCGTAATTCTTAAAATTAACAAAATTTGGCTTAAATACTTGTACACATGACTCGATGAGATTAAATTTTTTTGTTCGGGTGAACTACTCGTCCATTACATAGACTTTTGTAGTATACTCGTGTCATTTGTTTGAGTGCATGTCTTTCTGCTCAATTTCTATTGAAGAAAATAGGTAGTCGTTTTTATTCAGATATTTCTTACACTTAATGTGAGGCCTCTTTAGATTTAGGTACCGCTATCTATACCTTCGAGAGATGCAATCTCAAAGGCGCGCTCCTCAATCACTTAGCTTCAATCAAAAGATGGATAATACTGATTTTGGCCAACATCGTACTGATGTTCAAACATATTTTGTTCTTCCATGAGTTCTGAATTCGTTTTGTATGAGATCTGATTTGTTGGTTTGGTATTTGGAATCTCACCTTAACACGAGCTCTAATCAGTGAGAGGATCATCAAATCCCAAATTCGTTTCCGCTTCATTCCTAATTAATGAGTGTTCTAGACTAGGAGATTCATGTCGTCGGCTTCATAACAGTCTAAGAAAGAGTTTCGTTTTTATTATTTTACCATTGGCACCATCCAAAAGGAGCAAAAGGTGGGTCATCTAAAAGCAAATTATAGTCGTTCCATACTCTTCCGACCATCACCTCTTAAGTATAGAATAGTAAGAACTGACACAGTCTGGTAGATCTTACTCCGAATACCACCACCTCAAGGTGTCTCAACATTACGAGACTCAAGACCTTTCTGTAGTTTTACAGCGACGGTGGAACGAGACAATTGACGTCGATGGTGATGGAGACGCATGGTCGACGGTCAAACATCAGAAAAGGGAGTGGGAAAATTCGTTGAAGAGAGGACATAAATCACGGACAAGGGGCAGGGTGAAGAGTGTTCTGACTCAAATACAGATTTGTATCAGCAGACTATTTTGGTCACCACAGAGGAACTGCGAGCAAAGGCCAGGCATACGAAATCTTGGCACTGAAGACAATACACAGAGAGCTGGATTGATAACGTCCTCTTTTGCGTGTCTCGAGATTGTCTGACATTACATTTGATTGCTGCTATAACCCTTTCAATGCCTACTACGAATACCTACGGCTCATTCCACAGCATCCACATCGTCCCGATGTGCATTCAATTCATTTTTCTGTTCCATAATTTCATATTGACGGGTCAAATATTCGGTAAAGGAGATTGTGTCACTGAATACCATCAACATCACCTCAGTAACGATTATTGGAAGTATTTTTAACTATGTATGGTCCTTGAATTGTGCTGTTTGATGAAATACCAGACGTAGCATGATTGTATATAAACTAAGTCATCCTCTTGATACTCAGTACAAATTTTGCATCCCATCATTTTTTTTTGTTATAAGATTGTTACTGCCTGTTAATTGGCTTTTCTCTTATCTTAATAAAATCTCTTTCAATATCTGTATTTTCATTTATATTTCTTTCGATTATGCTAACTGTAGACTTCTTTTGTTGCCTTCCGAATAGTCTTGAAAAGGTGTATTACCTATTGATCAACAAAAGTATATTAATATAAAGCTCTCATCTAACAAAATAGTCCAGAAACTTTGGATGGATTACTATCAATAAGTTTAGCTATAACAGGTGTTAAAACTCGATTAAAAACGTTCTTTGTCCATTTGCTCTTGACGACTGTAGCTATTAAAATATGCTTAATTTCATATTTTCACTATTAAATTCTTTGGCTATTTTAAGTGAAACAACTTCCACGTCAGAAATGATTTGATCAGGTATTGAATATGCGTTAAAGTAATGCTAAGTGTTTGATGACCTCACTTGTATTTGTAGTTTTGCAGGAAAAAGCTTTAAAATTTTGAAAATGCATCTATTATTACAAAATATATTTATAATTACAGTTTCTTAGTGTCATGGTCCATAATGATCTTAATGTGTGAAAAGGTTATTTCCTTTATCTATAATGTTTAAATACCCATCCTTTTTATTATTTTTCTTTGAATAAACAATGCATCTTAAACAATTACCAATGTATTTTTTATTCGTTCTTTTATTTGGAAACTAATATGATTTGTTTTATTGTTCAGTTTTTCCACCCCAAAGTGACCGAAATCATCGTGATACATTTTCAAATATGGTCCACCATATTTGATGGAACATAAAATAATAACTTGTTTTCTTTATTTTTTATAAACTACTCCATCTCGCAACTCAAAATATCTGTTCTCCCTGTTCTCCAACTGAATCCGTATTTCTTCAACTTTTGAATCTAACATTTGACTAATAATATGCTCTTTCAAAATTATCATTTTCATTCCTAAAGCACATATAATAGGCATACGAGATAAAGCATCTACATGTTTCATGTTAGCAGAATTTCGATGAATAATTTCTAATCGTATTCAGAAAAAATATTTCCCATCTAGCGATTTTCATTTATGTCTTTTTCTTCAAAGATTCTTTCAACGCTATCAATCAGTTTATATAGTGAATTTGATACCTTGCAAATATATATGAAACCTCTTAATGCTATGTACAACTGCTAATGTCTCAAGTTCAAAGAGTGCAATTTTGCTTCGAGACTCGTTCTCTTACTAAAATACATTACTGGATGTAAACTCCATCTGACTGCTCTTGCAATAAAACTCCTCCAAACCCTAATGCACTAGCATCTGTATGTAGTTCTGTTCTGGCAGAAGGCGAATAAATTTTCAATACGGTTCTGCAACAAGTTTTCTCGAAGAATTTCAATGCCTTCTTCATCTTTTCCAAATGTAAAATCTTTTTATCTTTTTTAACTACATCATACAGTGGTTTAGAAATTATTGAAAAATTTGGTATGAATTTCCTGAAGTAACTGTAATCCTATAAATTTATGCACATCATGTATATTTTAGAATCGAAAGTTTGTTATACTTTCTAATGTTTTCCGCTTGTTTTATTCCTTCTGAACCAATATTGTATCCTAGATACTAACATTAGTTTTCAAAATGTACATTTGTTAGCTGTAATTGTAAATGATTCTCAATTAAATTTTTGAATGTTTTCCTTAGTACGACTAAATGTTCCTCAGCTGTTTCATTGCTATTAAGATATCATCTATGTATATTCTTATAACCCTTCAACAATTAAATTCTTGATAAGTAATTCTAAAAGCTGAAGGTGCATTGCACAAGCCAAATGGTACCCAGTGTATTCATACTGTCCCAAATCAGTTGTTAATCGATAAATTATCATCGTTAATTTAACGCCTTCGATAACGATAACACTTTCACGATAATGCTTCGTTGACGATAAAATGAGCGTTGAATTACGTTATCGTTATCAGTATTCTGATTTATCGATAATTATCGAGTTAACTGTAACATTACTACAGTTTGAAGTGCAAATTTCAAGCTAGATTTGCAATATCTATTTCAAAAGTATTTATCCCTTACAATATTCGAGAA